>NC_034591.1:81151536-81170105 GCF_900095145.1 Mus pahari
TCTCCTGAGTCTCAGTGGTCAGATTACTCTCTGCAGGGAAGCTCTCCTCTAGCAGGGAAGGTGCCACAGAGGCCTGGCATTCAGATCTGCCTCCTTCCTGAAGATGTAGGCCCAAAACAGGGCCTATACCAGAAGATATGTTGCCTCTGCAGTTTATTCATTCACCTGCACAGACTAGCCACTGAGGGACCCTGGACACAACATTACTCTCTCAACTGCTCTGGCAGACAGAGCCCTCACAGGTTGCCACCTTGCCTCTGGCGAGGAAGGTGCCCAAATTTCTTGAGCCAGAAACAGGTTCTGTCCTGGAAGGTTGAAAAGGTTGCTTCTGTCTATCCTGAAGATGTGTAGCTTCTGTGGTCCACATTCTTGCTAGCACAGACTGGAGCCTAAGCGAACCAGAGCAAAGATGTCTCTCTTTCAGGCTCAGGCCTTGAGACTCTTCCCTGGCAGACACCCCTCCTCTGGTGGGAAAGACACTGGATTACTGGAACCAGAAAAGGGATCTTTCCCAGAAGCTGTGTCACTTTTGCAGGCTGCCCTCTCTCTGGCAGTGCACCAGAGCAAAGATGGCCCTCCTACTGGTTCAGGCATGGAGACTCCTCCAGGGCAGACACCCCTCCTCAGGTGGGAAAGGTGGTGGATGACTGGAACCAGAAACGGGATCTTTCCCAGAAGCTGTGTCGCTTCTCCATGCTGCCCTCTCCCTGGCAATGCACCGGAGCAAAGATGTGTGTAGAACTTTCTAAATTAAGCAATTTGTAGTAAAGTAATAATTTTATCATCTAGATCAAAGTTTTCTCTGCTTTGGCTTAAACCTTATTAAGTAACATTTTTATTTAAAACCAATACTGATTACCAGCTGTTTATACTCTCATACTGCAGAATGATAGAATAAATTTAATACTAGTTATTTTTGTTTATGATTCTTGCCCATAAATGACACAATCCCTGCAGCTCACTATTTATTAGTGTTTATTTTACACTTGAAATTTTATTTTAAGTATGAGAAACCACCTAATTTCATTGTGAAACAGTATTGCAAAACTACTTAGTTTCCTCAAACATCTTCTGAATTCCTTATAAACAACTAAATAAAACTGGAAATGGAACACTAAGAAACCATGCGTAAATTTTGTTAAGCACTCCATATTCTGTTTTAATAATGGAAAACAGAAATACAGAAAAGGTATGTGATTTAAAAAATTAATTAGTATAGTATAGTTAAAAATGAATACTGTCATTAGTTTGAGACTGAAACTTAAAACAAGAATTGCATCTGCACAGAAAAAAAGAAACAAACTGTCATGTTAAAGTAAGTAAAATATATTATGATTTAATAGCCTAAAATATCTGAGGTGGCACAATTTTGTTATATTGTATAAGCATTTTGGTACTGAATATATTAATAAAAATTTCAACTAGTACGACAATTATCACTATAATTAAGTAAACAATTGGACTAATGACAGTAAGTGTCTACTCTTTTTAATAGAGCCCAAAGAAGTATAATTGAAAATAAAATGAGAAGAAAGATTGCATATGAAGTATTTCTGAGTTAATATTTGTTCTTGGGAAAGGTGAAGTGATGCAGAGATTAAAATTTGAGAAAGAAATTGGAGAATGTTTAAGTGGTGAAGCAACTTCATAACTGAGTTCTGGAATTGCATAAACCATATTTGTTATTTCCTTATATAGGAATTAAAATCAAACATCCACTTGAGAAAGACACTTTAGCACCAAATATAAAACTCCAAAAAGTAGTTAACAAAGTGACTTTTAACATCTAACGGGATTAGTAAAGAAGCAAGATATGTATGGAAAATAGTCATTATTCACTCAGAAGTGCTGGAAAGGATGGAGAAGAAAAGATTTATATAGAGTGACAGACCTGTCTCTCATTACTGGGATTGATCAAACAACCATGGTTTGGATTTTGCTTCTAGAGACAACACAAGGGATGATTGCAGTTGCCTTATAGAAAGTCAAATGGGTAAATTCAAAGTACAGCATCAGAAGATACTCCCAAAGAGCAACTTGTAACTGAAATCTATCCTTGAAACCCAGTGTGTTCCTAGTGAGACTGCCTCCTTGACTCCAGGATTTAGAGATTTAGATATCTCCAGGACATCAATCTTAAAACATGCACATGGCCACTGCCTCATTCTGTTTCTGAATCGTGAAGCACATCTGTCAAGAGGAGAAACATCAAAACAGTCAAGGAAGGGAATCCTAGAAAGCCTACTTCAGCTCAGTCAAAGTGTCTTCGATGGGAGACTAACAGGCAAAATTCACCCCAGACAGAGATGAAAAAATAAACCAAAGAAAGAATTTCATATAACTGCATCTTGATGAATAAGTAGGTTTGGCGGTTGATGGTGAGTTACTGTGAGACTATTATGGCTGAGAATTAAGGGAGGATTTATCAAGGAGTGTTTCAGCCCTGGTTACCTCAGATGAGGACAGCAAGCATTGGCTCCCTCCTCACTCACAAACTGGTTACACAAAGTCTGCCATCAACCCTAGTAAGAATTAATTACGTTGACAGTTACCAGGTTTCACGCCTAGTTTGGTCTTATAAGATTCCCCACCCCAACCCCTGACTATGCAGATTACTAGCTCCCACTGGGAAATTGCCCACCACGAAGGGATTTCTCATACACCCATCCCCCTGGGGCAAGGGATAATAGAATGAACACATCAAAACCTAAAAGTCCAACTTAAAAAACAAAATGCAAATGCTTACCCCCCAAATATAACTAATGACAGCTCTGTCTATTCTCAAAGATTTAAGTTTCAAACATCCACCTACCTACCTCCACTGGCACTCAACAAGAGTAACTCCTCCCATCCTAGTCTTAAAGAGCACTGCTGTGGATGGGACCAGACTACCTACTTAAACAGGAAGGGGTTTTGCTTGTGTGTTTCCACAGGACCAGTACAGGCTTATTTGGTTCTGAGCCAGAAATGTCTGACACCACTGTACAGACTAAGAAGATGGCTCCCTTATTGATGACAGGTCAAGGACTGAGTAGGGGAAGAAGATGCAATCCCTGATGGGAAATGAAGATCTCCTGGAAGGATGTTCATGACTCAGTTGCAGCTGTCCAGGCCATGTGCTCTTCACAGCCTTCCCTTTCCTCCATTATTATTATTTTTATTATTTTTTTTTTTTGAGATAGGGTTTCTCTGTATAGCCCTGGCTGTTCTGGAACTCACTTTGTAGACTAGGCTGGCCTCAACCTCAGAAATCTGCCTGCCTCTGCCTCCCAAGTGCTGAGATTAAAGGCGTGCGCCACCACAGCCTTCCCTTTCCTCCATTCTTACTGCTGTTTTTGTTATTCTTCATTCTAACCCAGCTCTCACCCAGACTCTTTATGATCCCCCCAATACCCACCACTAAAAGACTCTTTACTAGGGACACCTATAACAGGGAAAACAAAGTCATAGGAATCCAAGACTACCAACTTGAAGGATATTGGACAAAGATTTAGATTCCTTTACACTCCGATTCTATCTCCAGTAACCACAGCCCTTTCCTTTGCTTTTCTTACAGCAACACAGGTGACTGCCTCTGAGATGTCTCTGTATATGAATGTTGCAGATATTGGCAATGCTGGATTGAAAACACCAGTCATGGTAGACCATGCTTGCCAGCCTTAAAAGTCATTTTTAGCTTTCCATTGCTGATCCTTGGGATGAACAATAGCAAATGGGAGTTGTGGGTAAGTTCTACCCAAAGGGCTATGCCAAATACCGTATAGATGACATATACATCTCCTGCGAGCTTGTCTCTGCCTCCAAGTAGTTTCACACATGTTAAAATTCTTCACCAGGAGGATTGAATTCTCCCTCTGGATCCCCAAACGATTCTCTCCTGGCTACAATACATCCTTCCTCTAACCATCCAGTCTAACTTCTGCCAACACATTTTCTGCATTTCAGTCTCCTGGCCAATATTAGCAGCTGTTCCCATTAACATCTTGTTTTTTTTGAACCTCATGGGCTCTTACCCACCTGGAAGTTATAATACATCCTTTATAATCTAACCATCCCTTTTAATCCCTTAGGGCTTTCTTCAAGTTTCACCCTACATGTTCCTCAAACATGACCAATGGCAAGCCAATGTGTGGTAACACCTTCCTTATCTGGCTCAATAATGTTACCAGTTCCTGTACTAAACCCCTTTCAAGGTTTCTACACTCCTATAATGATTGTTTCCCAGGCTTATCTCTATGATCCTGAGGAACTCACCTTACAGCTGGGAGAGGTAAACAAAATTGGAGGTCTTCATTCTTCTGCTTATCAAACTAGGCTGATTTCCTAAGATCCACAGCGGCTTTCATACAACATAAATCTGTCCCAAGACTTTCAGGACAGGTTTGACCAGGCCATGACTTCCACCATGGACAGTCTCAAGTTCCTCCAAGGAGAGATTTCCTCCATAGAAGGGGTTGTTCTACAAAGTCAGAGAGCTCTGGACTTATAAGACTGTTTAGCAGGGAGGGAGTTGTGTTGTAGTAGGGTAGAAATGCTGTTTCTACACTCATAAATCTGAGCTGGTAGAACAAGACACGCAGGTACTTAAGACTCTCTGGTGATCACTGAGCTCATTCATTACATGTATCGTGTAATTACTAAGAACACTTCAGCAACTCGGTCTCCCCTACCCCAAGGCTACTGAAAGGAATTGAATTCAAGAAAAGCAGAACTTATAGTCAAAAGTATAACATGAGACAAATAGGGCAATTTTAGGAACTTGAAGGCCTGAGGCAAGTCCAGCATGTCCTGACAGGCCCTGAAAGCCTAGCTGAAGATTTTACAATAACAAGTCCAGGCATGTCTAGGAGAGCCCCTTGTTTGGACATTCCTGAGGATGGGTAGCCCCAAGGATAGATATAAACAAAGAAACTGTTTTGGGTTTTTTTTTTGATTGACTCGTTGGCCATCTGGCGGCCTTGGTCTCGCTGACCCTCCCAGGAATTGTTGATGCTACAACCTGCATGTATTATTCTACTGACTTGTAATCAAGCCAATTGTGTGAAGCTGCGCCAAGTTCCCCCAAAATTCCCCCAAACCCCTACCCCCTTCCTATAAAAATCCCTAGCTTTTGAGCCTCGGGGTTGATGTCTCTACCTCTTGTGTGGGGTATGCATCGGCCTGGAGCTCCGCCATTAAACCGCCTCATGCTTTTACAACAAGAAGGCCTCTCATGTTTTTTGGGATACCCTGACTCCCTTGGTGTGGGTCCAACACTATCACCAAGTAGTGGTCCACCCAATTTCCTGTGGTTTGCTGGCCACCAAAATGTTCACATTCCCAGTCATCTGTCCCCTGTGGTTAGTCTGCCAAGACTGGCTCTAAACCCTGAGCCCCATACGAAGAAAACTCCAGAGGCTTATAATTTATCAGTCAGATTTATAACAGTAAATTCTCAGCCCCCAAAATGCTCACACAAAGAACTCAAAACTTAATTGATATAAATGCAAGCTGCATACCTAGATGAAGCAAATGCACCCTACATTATTCTATTGTCTTTCTATGATATCCATAACTCCCTGTGACTCTTTCTGTTGGGAACAAAATAAAATAAAGGAGGGCCCGGGGGGGGGGAAGTGGGGAAGGAAAAATGTGCCCAGGTCCTGCCAGAGTTCCTGTGCTCTGGGCAGGCAGACATGTGGAGACTGCCAGGTACTTTCCACTCGGCCCGGGTAGGCATTGCCTCTGACCCACGTGGCAGCGGGGTGGAGAAGGAACAGCCCTGACAGGGAACCCCTTGGAGCTACCTTTTTATCACTCCAGGGTTGCAGGACAGAGGGAATAGGGAAAGAAGTTCCCAACACTGACCAGAGTGCACAGCGGGCCTTGATGGAGCAGAGCAGAGACTCTATGGTTTAAGAGCTTTATTATAGACATGCAGCGAGAAAGAGCGAAGGTAAAGAGAAAGAGAGAAAGAGAGAGAGAGAGAGAGAGAGAGAGAGAGAGAGAGAGAGAGAGGAGAAGACAAAGAGAAAGGGAAGAGGAGAGAGAAGAGAGAGAAGACAAAGGAGTGAGAGTAAGAGGGTAAGAGTAAGAGCTGAACACCCCTTTTTATAGTCTTCACTGTTGCTAGGTAACTGGGGAGGAGTTTATCCTGAAGGTCAGAAGCTTGGGCCATTGCTTACGTGACCACTGACCATGCTTCTCTTGTGGGGGCTGTTGGAGGTTGTACCTTAGGCAGGGGCTGGAGTTCCAGGAGCCTGAGGGAACGACTACCATGTCATGAAGGTGAATTATGATCATCGGGGTTCAGACCTCAGCTCGACTAGAGACCAGTCTGCAATTCTACACATCTTTCAAGCCACATTTATCAGGTTTATCTTCTTCCTCCATCTTCTCTCTCTGCTCCACACCCCCATCTATCCTGTCTCCCTTTCTCTAAAACTTTTAGCCCTGTCTTCTTTTTTCCATTGTCCAATCACAGGTGCTAGCATTATATTTTACTTGACCTCACCTGCTTACAGACAGCAATCTACAACTATGCCCCAGGTACTTCTACATCTTGATCCTCAAACCCTCTGGTGGTTTGGCTTCTTTCCTTCCATGGCCCTTGACTGGCCATTGGCCCCTCATCCTCCTGGTACCCTGCCTCATCCAATTTCTTAAATGACATTTAAGTACCATTGCAAAAATCATTACCAATCAGGGTTTGGTCTGATACCAAACCATTTCCAACATAGATATTAACTATGACAATGCTGCTCCTTTATAAAACAAAGGGGAGGAGCTGTGGAACTGTAATGTCCCAGTATTAACTGAGGAAGGGTCAAGGAGAGCTTCAACTCTGGATAACGTAGAAAAGTGAGCAGGCGTTGGCTCACTCCCAACTCCCAAACTGGCACCATAAAGTTGGCTTTTCCACTATCAACCCTAGTAAGAATTTATCACCTTGACTTTTATCAGGCTTCACTCCTCCTTTGACACTATTAGGCTTCTTTCCATCTCCATCCCCACTATACAACACCTGAGTATGCAGATGAAGTATCTTCCAACATATTTGACTGATCAATTGTACATGGCCATAGAAACCTTGCTCCAGAGTCTGCTGAAGCAAATAAGTAGCATTACAAAAATAACCCCTTCCTCCACCACCAATAAATGAACCAGTTCTCTGAAACCATTCTCAGGTCTAGGTTCTTCCCTTGCACATTCAACAGTGAATGCCTTCTTGCCTGAACTCACCTGCGCTGGCTGTTTTTCTCCCTCCGGCCCAGTGTTATAGGCAATGGGTCTGGGAACCTCAGGGGGAAGAAGAGAGAAGTTACAGGAGCATAATAAGTGACCCAAAATGATGCCACCAAGAAATCACCTGAGTAAAAATGGACATTTGTGTCATGGAAGTGTCACACCTCCAACATAGATAACTCAGAGAAACTTGTGTCACTGAAAACTGATTATTAACGCATGGATAACCATGTTACTGCAGACAGGATGGCAGCTAGTTAATTATTTACCTCCTTGGACAGTAAAGAGGCTTCTTGAGGATCTTGAGAAGGCTCTTGGTGAATCCAGAGATCTTCAGTTCTCTCCATTCCATGAGAGATTTTATCTTTTTTTCTTTTTTAACTTATTTTATTAGATATTTTCTTCATTTATATTTCAAATGCTATCCCAGATGTCCCCTATACCCTCCCCCACCCTGCTCCCCAGCCCACCCTCTCCCACTTCTTGGCCCTGGTGTTCTTCTGTATTGAGCATATAAAGTTTGCAAGACCAAGAGGCATCTCTATCCAACGATGGCTGACTAGGCCATCTTCTGCTATATATGCAGGTAGAGACATGAGCTCTGGGGGTACTGATTAGTTCATATTGTTTCACCTATAGGGTTGCAGACCCCTTCAGTTCCTTTGGTAATTTCTCTAGCTCCTCCATTGGGGTCTCTGTATTCTATCCTATAGATGACTGTGGGCATCCACTTCTATACTTGCCAGGCATTGTCATAGCCTCACAAAGATAGCTATATCAGTGTCCTTTCAACAAGATTTTGCTACCATATGCAATAGTGTCTGCGTTTGATAGCTGATTATGGGATGGACCCCGGGTAGGGCAGTCTCTGGATGGTCCATCCTTTTGTCTTAGATCCATACTTTGTGTCTGCCACTTCTTTCATGGGTATTTTATACCCTATTTTAGGGAGGAATGATGTATCCATATGTTGGTCTTCCTCCTTCCTGGTTTTCTTGTGTTTTGGAGATTGTATCATGGTTATTCTAGGTTTCTGGGCTAATATCCATGAGAGATTATTAAGAGGCGACATCATGGAGGGTCTCCTGCATGTAAATACATCTGCTCTGTTTCTAGAGATTAATAGCTATGCCAAAGTTATTGCAAATGTTTACATAGTGCCAACTCAATGTAAAAATATAAAGATCAGGGATTTGGTAAATAGTTTAACTTGTAGAATTTGGACTCTCATGAATAAGGACCTAATTTTGAATCCCCAACAGAAAATCTAATTGTCACATCACATATCTGTGACCAAAACATTGAAAGGGCATGTTCTTGGAGCTCATTTTCCAGCCAGTCTCGAAAAACAAATTATCTCTAGGTTTATTGAGATACCTTTTATCAAATAAAGCAGATAAGTGTAAGGAAGAGAGAGAGAGAGAGAGAGAGAGAGAGAGAGAGAGAGAGAGAGAGAGAGATCCTATCTGGAATTATAGCCTTCTAAGTGAACTTTTACCTTAACAGTTCTTATGCTTTACCTCTTCCTTTATTGGCACACACCAATCATATTCTCATATTCAACATTCCCTGGAGTCACCAGTATCTTAAATTACAAGTGAGTTGAAAGAATATAATTGACCTTTTGAGCTACAGCATCAGGAGGAAAGAAGATTCCATGTTCTTAAGGGCTGTGACCACTTAAGAAGGATTCTTTGCTTTATGTCATTACACAGGGAATCTAGACTGAAGTGGATGGTTTTGCTGCTGTTTTTATCAGAAAAATTAGTAATGGGAAAAATCACATGTATTAGATAATAGCAAGAATATTACCCTTAGCATTTTATTATTCTTTTGGATCTGATAAAAACTCATGAGCCTTTTATTATCTGTTTATGTTCAATACCTATATTTTTGTTTCCTTTCACAAAGGAAAACGAGAAAGTTAAGAACAAAAACAACCCCAAAACTAAGAAACATCCAGTCATATAATATCCCTTAGTCTTATTTCCTTATAGAGTATATTACACTCCTACAGATCTTAAAGATCTATACGAAAAGCACTATTACTTTTCAGAGTCTTTAATTCCTATTTAACACTCAGGATAGTATGTTCTGCAGATCTGCTATTTTACCAATTGTATTCTGATGAAATTACTGACTGAAGTGGCTCCTTTCACCTGAAAACTTTTGAACAAATGGAATGAAGACAGATGTCACTCAGAGGGAATCAGTAATAGAAGAGACAGAGACAGTCATGTCCCTTCTGTCCTCAAGTAGCCAGCACTTGAGGCTATGTGCAGCAAGACTTCCCTTCCACAGAGCAGCACATTGATGCCAAATGAACAGGATGAGATGGCCCTCCATCCCATTAAGGCCAAATGGCTTCCTACCAAGACACTGTTCTATTTGAGGCAAGACCTTTTCCAAGGTCACTTCCTGGTATTGACACAGCTAGAAAAGGAACTTTGAATACATAAAGCATATTGTGTTCTTTAGCCATATTCTTTCAGCAAAGAGGCAAAGCAGCCGAAGTGAGATCTTATCAGTTACTAACGTCTCAGAAGGACTTATTCAGATCCACTTTTTTTCTTTAAAAAAAGGGTCAAAGAACTTGGCAATTCAATGAATAATGCTAGACTATAAACACTCACCCCACAACCATCCAGCGCCTAACTGACAGAACCCCGGCCTCAGAGAACATGTGCTAGTTACCACAGTGTTGACATCAGATTCAAGGGAAGTGTTATGGACTTCTTTGTTTCAAACCTGCACAAGAATTCTGCACTGACACTAAATTGTGCAGAAATTAAGCTTCACCTTTCACTAGTAATTGAACCAAAAAAAAAAAAATGAAAAGAGAACAGCACAAGAAGATTTTCAGTAAAGCATTAATCATTTTATGAAAATATATTACTGGATATTAGTGATGTTTTAATTCTCTTTTTATACACATTATAAAATAATGTGTTTTATGAGCCTTCTCTCTCTGAAATTTTCAATTGAATATTTTTCTCATAGTGTTTTTTTTCACTTTTTCAAACCTTTTTTTTTTTTTTTTTGCTTTATCAGGTGGTATAAATTGGATAGATTTTACCACTTATACATGAACTCAAACACATAAGTATATATACTTATATACATAAAGTATACATACATATTATATATGTATTATATATGCATGTGTACATGTGTTCATATCTGTGTATACATATGTGTGTGTATACATGTGTGAGCAGGTATTTCTCCCACTTCTCTCTGTGTGAATGTGTATTTGTCAATACAGAAGACATTCTTTATTTTAGTTTACTTCAAGGTCTGTGATTATGTGGCAATTTTCTTTCCCTCCTGTTCCATGTTTTCAGTGTATACAACAGCCATTTTGGCTCCAATATAAAATTAGTTTTGCTCAATGGATTTCTTGTCATGCGTGTGCACAAAGCTCCATTTACCTTCAATTTAGATTTTTATTTTCCTCTGGTGACTCATTTACCTGCGTCTGTGTTTATTCTGTAACCTGTGGATAATGCCTGATTCTCAGGCAGGAAGTTGGCTGAGCATAGTATGTTGGTGGCTGTAGGCAGCAATTCCTAAGCACAATTTAGTGGAGCTCTACCTGGCATCGAAAATCACTACTCTATAAATACTATACATGGTAAGCGTCTTAGAATTTGATTCTCTGGAGCATTTACTGTTGCTGTTGTTGGTTCATGGTACACCACAGACAGAATTTACCTTTCCCATGGCGATATCTATAGACAATCCTGAGTTTGGTTACAAATGTCAGATACTACATTATGACTGATGTATCACTCCCCATCAAATAGCAAATGTGACCATGATGCTTGCGTTTCTGTTATTTCTACTCCTTTCAAACTGGATTCTTATAAGTTTAGGTCTTTATTGTGACCATATGAAACTTGCAGCTGCAAGCTTTGTGGGAAGCAGTTTCCAGTCCATTGTTTTAGCCGTGTGTCCCTGCCCACTGCCACTCAAACACATTTGCGTTTGTTTTTTTTTTTTTTTCTTTCTCAAACAAATGAATAGTTTAACACATTTTTAAAATTGGAATCAATTTAGAATTTGAAAGATGTGAGTCTCACTTGGAGAGTTTAGCCAGTTAGGATGTGAAGCTCAGAATGGGGAGAGAAAGCATTGACTTAGTAACAATCACTGCATAGGCATTCCTTGTCCAGATGTTAAAGTTTGCCTAAAGCTTGGTTTTTTGATATTCCTAAGAGCAGAAACATTTTAAAATAACTAGAAAAAATTATATTTAATTTTGTGGCTATTGTTTTGTTTGAAGACACTTTGTCTTTACCAGGCAGCTCAAGCTGGCCTTGTTCTCAGAGAAGGAGGCTGCTTGCCTCAGCTTCTCTCCCAAATGCTGAGAGTACTGGTGAAAACCACCATCTTGGCTGAATTTATTTATTTGAGCAGGTGTGGTTAATACTTAAGACCTAAAGTATTGTTATCCAGTCATGTGAGTTGCTGAAATCTTTACCAATAGCAAGGCTGTTGCTTCAGAGAAAACAAACACTGGCTTACAAATTATATATGGCTTGAAATAGCTCGAAACAATCATAGAGCAGGAGAGACACTGCAGGTTTGAAACAGGAATGGGTTTTATAGCCTGACTTCAGCTCACCTCTTTGGGCTTGTCCTTTTCATCATGTAAATGATAATTAATTTGAAGAATTCCACCAGGCCAGAAGTGACTTCCTACAGTTTGAGCTGATGTTAATGTTTATGATGCCTAAACCAGAAAGGTTACATAATGGTGCAAGCATCTTCTGGTACAGTCACAGGGTCGAGGTCATAACTAGGCACACACCAGGAGTAAAATGATTGGGTTACTTACTGTTTCTATTTTTCAGAGTAGGAGTCTGACATTAAGACATTGGTAGACTTTATGGACACCAGAGCTTCCTGGGGCAACTCCTTTTTCCTTTCCAGTTCTGACAGCCATAGGAACTTCTCTGATATGGCCTGATAATCACATGGACATTTTGGCTCACTCTTGACTCCATCACTCTGGATTTTACCCAAATTGACCACTTCATATAAAATAGCACTTCTATTAGATAAAGGAGCATATTTCAATTTAACTTCATTTTAAAAGACTATATCTGGAATAAGTAAGAACCATCAGTGTGTGACAGCACAGGTCAGCCCTAAAAACAACACTAAAATCTTATTTCTTGCCAAGATAATACCCTATGTAAATAGGGACAGGAGACTGTTCCATGTTTCCCCTTAGGCTCTGCTTAAAAGTAGTTTTGTCATCAATGTGACCTTTCATCCTAGAAGTTATGGCCATATCACACATAAAAATAAGAAAATGCAGGAGTATGGATGAGAGTTTAATATGAGCCAGATATTAAAACCTGAAAACTATCCTCAAGCTGTGTGCAAGATCAAAAGAATACTGTCTTCCCTGAGCAGCAGAGAGCCTCGCTGGCTCTCCCATGCCATCGCCCAGTGCACAGTTTTATTGCCAATAGGTACATACTGTCCTACATGAGTAGATCAGAAATGCCTACTAGCTTCCTTACAGACCTGTCCAGCTTATGCTTATTCTCACAAAACATATTAATAACACTTCTGTTTCCTATGTATGACCTCATTTATAGTTTTGATAATAGCTTACACAGTTTATCAATGAGAATAAATTCAGAAATGTAAGAAGGTAAAGATTAGAAATCTGCTTTTATGGAAAGAATTATATGTGTCAAAGAAGCATAAACTCTGTACCTGGTGAAAACAAGAGTCACCTTTCTGTTCCACATTTGAGCAGCTATGTGACATGTTTGCAGTTTTCTGAGAGCACAGTTGCTGAGTTTCTTACCTTGTGTCTTTCCCATTATCTCAACTGGGATAAATGAAAAGCAACTGAGGACATTTTAAGTAAAGAATACATATAACACTCTAGAAGTAATGAATGGCCTCTAGAAATGAATTGCTACATGAACTGAAAATAATAGACCTTGTTGTACAAATATGCCAGTCATATTTGTGCTTGAAAGTTTAGTGGATAAGAATGTTGCCTGCTCTTACAGAGGACCTGTGATCAAATCCTAGTAGCCACAAGGCAGCTAGGAACTGTCCATAATTCCAGTTCCTGGGTGTCCATTGATCTTGGTGGCATTACATGCAATTGGTGTACAGACAAACATACACGCAAAACATCCATACACTTAAAATGAAAAACAGAATCTTTTCAAAATTATTGTTTTTCATTATTGACATTATTATATTATTTCTTCTTCTCTTTGCTTTGTCCAATCCCTGTCCTTGGCATCTTTTATGTTCATGGCAACTTATTCCATTAGTTGTTGTTTTGCACACACACACACACACACAAACACATACACACATCCAAATATATAAATATAAGCTATTCTTTCCTTATGTTACTTGTATGCATATGCTTTCATGGTTGGCCATCTGGTATACAAATAGAATCTGAGATGACTTAGCTCATGAATCCTCTGTTCCACAGTAAATTATTTGATACAAAGCAGCAGAGAACTTTCCAGACTTTGTGCTTTAATTTCTATATAGATAATCCAGGGAAGTTTTCTAAAATTCTTATAATATTGTTTTTTTTCACATTGTATCACTGTGAACAAATATTTGAGAAAACAACTTGAGAAGAAAGATTTCTTTTGACCCATCATTTGAGACTTATCAGGACATGACTACATTGTGCTGTAGCTTTTAAACTATGTGAGGTGAAGTAGAGTTTCATGGTGAGGCACAGGAAGTGATCTACTTCGTGGTAGAAGGAGGGAGAAGAGAAGAGGGATGGAAGGAAAAAGGAGAGAGAGAGAAAAAATAGAGAGAGAAGAAAATATCTCTTTAAAGGCATGTAGAAGTAACTCACTCTAAGCCCATTTAGCTGTGAAATCAAGTGTTGGTGAACGAATGTCTTGCACTCATGAGCAAAGCACTCATACAACCTACAGATGATGAGCCTTCAACAAGTGAGAATTTTAGGAGGATATTTATAAAAATAAATATTAAAGTATGTGTAATATATTTAATTTAGTTTCATAAAATAATTGATTAAACAAGTTAACTGTATATTTTGCACAATGCTTTTATATCAGTAACACACACAAGAATTGTGCCACAGGTGCAGGTGTTCTACTATGTTCATAGAGGCCTTATTTGTGATAGCCAGAGGCTGGAAACAACTCAGATGTCCCACAAGAGAAGAATGGATACAGAAAATATGTTTCACTTACACAATGGAATACTACTCAGCTATTAAAAAACGAGGACATCATGAGTCTTGCAGGAAAATGGATGGAACTAAAAAATATCATCTTGAGTGAGGTAACTCAGACCCAAAAAGACATGAATGGTATGTATCACTAATAAGTGGACATTAGCCAGAAAAACATAAAGAATGCCCAGGATACAATCCACACAACTCAAGAAGTCTAACAAGCCAAGGGGCCCAAGGGAGGATGCTTCAATCCCCCTTGGGAAGAGGAAGAAAGCAATCATATGAGCAGGAAGGGAGGGAGGCATCTTGGTGGGAAAGGGGACAGGGAGGGGAAGAGAAGAATATGATCAGGTATTGGGGGGTGTGGAACACGACTGAAGCCATGAGGACCAGTGGGATAAATGGGAGCAGGCAACCCCAGGAAGTAGGAGATGGATGCTAGTGGCAGGGGATCCTCTAGAATGTACCAGAGACCTGGGAGGTGAGAGACTTTCAGGACTCAAAGGGAGGGACATTAGATAAAATGACCTATAGAGGAAAGAGGGAACTTGTAGAGTCCACCTCCAGTAGAAAAACTGGGCATCAAGTGGAGGAATGGGTTTGCCATCCCACCGTCAAAAACTCTGACCCAGAATTGTTCCTGTCTGAAAGAACTGCAGGGACAGAAATGGAGAAGAGTCTGAGGAAAAAGAGGTCTAGTAGCAGGCCCAGATTGTGTTCCAGCTCAGGGAGGCCCCAAGGCCTGACATTATTACTATTATTGTGTGCTCACAAACAGGGGTCTCTCATGGCTGCCCTCTGAAAGGCCCAACAAGCAGCTGAAAGAGTCAGTTGCAGGTATTTACACCCAAGCAATGGACAGAAGCTGGTGACCCTTGTGGTTGAATTAGGGAAAAGCTGGAAGAAGCTGAGGAAGAGGGCAAATAGGAAGACCAACAGTCTCAACTCACCTGGCCCCCTGAGATCTCTGAGCCACTGAGCCACCAAGCAGGCAGCATAGACCAACTGATATGAGGTCCCTAACACACATACAGCAGATGATTGCCATATCTTGTCTCAGTTAGAGAAGATGTACCTAACCCTGGAGAGACTTGGGGCCCAGGGAGTGGGAAGGTCTGGTGGGTTTGGGGTGTGGGGACATCCTCCTAGAAATGGGGGGTGGGGGAGAAGTTGTGGGATGTGGAACAGTTGGATGGTTGACCAGGAGGGGTATAAAGTCTGGACTATAAAAAAACATCAAAGAATAATTTTTTTTTTAAAAAAGAAAAATATCCTTGAAATTTTATGTGAAAATATAATTACAACTTGCATCCTTTAAAGCTTCTCATGTGATATGTGCATTTTTCACAGTGTGTGTGTGTGTGTGTGTGTGTGTGTGTGTGTGTTTGTGTGTGTGTGTGTGTGTGTGTGTGTGTGAAGTGTGAAGTAGAAACTTAAGAGTGCTTTGGAGAGTCAGTTTTCTGGGGCAAACACTTGAAGAAGTGTTTTCTTGAAGTGGACATAGGTGAAAGACTAAGACAGACTTGTTAAGGAATATTTCACTGCAGCAGACACAGGAGAGGATATTCTGCTAAAGCTAACATGAACGGACAGCTGATGTGATGACATACTCTTTGCTAACAACTGGCGTGTATGGGCCTGCTTTATACTGTGTAGTTTTGCATTTATTGGGACTCTGGGGAATTGGATTGATTGGACACATGTACTAAGGCAAGACAAGTACTGAGGCAAGACCCATGTTGAGGCAAGGCGTGTGAGGATGCATGATGTTTGGACTCCAGAGAGTAATGAAGACAGAGCTTGGCTTGCTGCTACGGCTAGCTGTACAATGTTTGTGGGTCTCCAGTCTTCCCTGATCTTTGCTTCCCTGAGAGAGGCACAGTTGAAAAGGTACATTTTCCTGATGTCCCTGTGGGTCCCTCCTGCTGACTCCAGCTGAGGCCTGGCTGTCTCTGCTAGGTTGTGTTACTGCTGTTGCTAACCAGACTCTACTGAATTGGATTGATGGTGTATCCATGCAGTCTTTGAAAGTGGATCAAGCTGCTCCTGCCTACTAATCTGTGAATTGAACTGCTGATTTCCAGACAACACAGATGGGAATTACTCCAAAAGAATCTTTCTAAACAGGTCCACTTCCCTGTCTCCTTTCTTTTCCACTACCTCTGGTGGGTGGTAGGTTACACCGGAGGTTAAAGCATCTAATAACCATCATTAAAATTAATAGGATTTGAAAAAATTAAAGTTTCAGAAGTGTTAAATTTATGTTTCCCATAACAGTATATTATTTCCAAATGACTACATACAAGGAAGAATCACCAAAAGTCTTTAAATTAATCACTGAAAACAGAAAAATTTCTGAACAACCTCTTGAGCATTACACAAGTCTTCTCTCTTATTATGATGAAAAATATCATACTCCAATACTGTCACAGTTGTTTAAAAATTCAAAACAGTTTGACTGTCCTTGACAGCTAGCCCAGAATACAGACACTGTATTTTGCACAGTAACAATACTATGAGTAGTATCAAATATAAAAGACTAAAAATAAATCTTCTATTATAAGCATATGTCTAGTCATTTGTCTCATATCCTGTGCTCCACAAATGGCAAAATATCTCCTTTTGGAAGAATGGAGTGCCAGTCCTAGTTCCAGAGCATGAAGACTGGAGATAGAATTAGGAGAGAGAGAATACAACAGAGACAAAGAGATTACAAACAGAGAGAAAGAGGGGGACAAAATAAGGGAAATGAGAAAAGAGAAATGAGGAAGGGGGAATAAAAGGGGAGAGGACCACGGAAGAGGGGAATGGAGAGAAATGGAGATGAGGGGAGGGGAAGAGAAGGGAAGGGAAGAAATGACAAAACTATACTAAATAAATTTTTAATAATGTTGTACTTTATGGTTTTGATTTTAACATTGCGATTAAAATTACAATGTTCCACCAAAAAAAAAAAAAAAAAAAAAAAAAAGAAGTGAGTTCATCAAGAACTCAGTTGACATGTATCCAAACCTGCTAGAGTACTCATTAACATTTATTTCAGGGACATATTTTCAGAAATTTTATCCATGGAGACAAATAATCAGCACTCAATATTAATAGATGCATTTATAATCCAGGTATTAACACTACAGCCATTCATTTAAAAGGGTCATTTCTTTCCGTTAAAGTCTCCACATCCTTGCAGCACTTTCTTGGGGAGAGCACTTTGGAAAATGAATTTTTCATTTTCTGTTGTGCAAGTGACTCTCAAAGATGGGCAATTTTCTTTTAAAGGGTGTAAATAGAATGAATTTAGGTTTGTAGGATGAGTGATGTGAAGGATCCAAGTATCAGTAAAGCACGTAAAAAAAAAAAAAGCCATATTCAGTCATTATTGGGAAGAGAGGCCCCTTGGTCTTGCAAACTTTATATGCCCCATAGAGCGGAACGCCAGGGCCAAGAAGTGGGAGTGGGTGGGTAGGGGAGCGGGGGGGGGTATAAGGGACATTTGGGATAGCATTTGAAATGTAAATGAAGAAAATATCTAATAAAATAATTTTAAAAAGCCATGTTACATATTTTTTGATAAATCTTTCCCAAATGGATTTTAGATGTCTGGTATATTGTTCCTAAGAAAACACACATTAAGCAAAGAGTAAAAGCACTGTTTTGTAATTTTCTCAAGAGGAAAGTGTTGCCTTTCAAACTTTGCTTTAAGATACTGAATGTGAGTCTCACTGTTGTCTTTAGACAACAGAGATAACTGGATACAAATCTTATTTTTTAAAATATTTTCAGTTCTCTTTAAGGAAATAACTTTGAATGACTCCCAATTTACTTATATCTAAATACAACATTCTAGTATGTAGCCTGTCTAATAAGAAATCATAACTGTTGATGCCAAATAACAGCATTCATTGTAACTTGGGCATAACAAATGCTGTAGTTGTTCCCTATTCTTGAGTGGACACCTTTTAATGAAAGTTAGGTTGGTAGAGGTCAATTTGTATTTGTTAATTCCATTATGAACGTATTATTCTGGATTAGGTAGATACCACAATTAGAGTGTCAGTTTCAAATTCCAATGAACTTTATTTTATGTGTATAAATCTGTGTGTGTGTGTGTGTGTGTGTGTGTGTGTGTGTGTGT
>NC_034591.1:81170151-81177356 GCF_900095145.1 Mus pahari
TGTGTGTGTGGTTTTTTTGAGACAGGGTTTCTCTGTATAGCCCTGGCTGTCCTGGAACTCACTTTGTAGATCAGGCTGGCCTCGAACTCAGAAATCCGCCTCCCTCTGCCTCCCGAGCGCTGGGAAACAAAGATGTGCGCCACCATGCCTGGCTGTGTGTAACTCTTAATGTATAGTTATTGTGCTGACAGTCTCTGAAACTGCATTCTCTTCATGAACATATTTCAATCTATCTATCATCTATCTGACTCTCTGGCTATCATCTATCATCTAGCTATCATCTATCATCCATCTATCTATATCTATATCGTATCTATATGATCTTGTAGAGGCTGATAGCAATGAAATGTCATACTTAACATAATTTTGTGTGGCAAGATCCATGGATCTGCCTGTCTCTAACCTCCTAGCTCTGAAATTAGAATTCACATTAAGAAGGAATTTAAACATGGTTTCTGAGGATTCTTGTGCTAGTAGACTGACTGATTATTTCTTCTTTATTGTCTTGAGAACAAGGCAAAGGTTAGTTAGCACACTTTCTATTTCTCATATCTTATTGGACAAATGTTTCTAACATATAAAGAACTCTATTTCCCTAGTATGTTCATCTAATATTCTCATCTTCTATTTAAATAATTTCCAGGTTGAAGTAGGCACACAGCCTACAATATGCCTATGGGTAAGGGTTTACACACTCACAAGGTTGTGACGCTTCCTTGTTTCAGAATCCTTATGACTTCAGATTTGCTTTTCCTATTTTTCTGCTTTGGTTGGGGTATGAAACCACCACAGAGTCTGGAGAGATAATCTATCTACTCCTTCTTTTCTACATGTATAAACCTTATCTATCTGTGATAATCAAATGGCTTTTTGTACTAGAAGCTTCTTTTTATAAGATAAGCTACCATACTTACATGAAAAATAATATCTTTACTGTACTAATCTTTGGACTTTCAAGAATATGTAAAGCTTCCATTTTCCTACATTATGACATGAATATTTTTGTGATCTAGTAGGCAGACTAAAATTAAGAATAAGAGATGACTATGTCTTTTTAAGATATCCTTTATTATATAATACATTATCATTTTGTATTAAAATATTTAAGTGTAATATTTTTCCATTTCAGATAACTGCAAGTATAAATAATTTTATAATGTGCATTGGTGTAGAGTGATAGGACATGTCTTTACCATGCACAGTCCCAAGTTTGATCTCTAGAAATATAAAAAATATGTAACTATTAAGTGCTACAAAAAATAATATATTGTAGGCAACAGATGTCAATGAGATAGAGCTGTTCAGTGTAGCAGAAAAGGAAATTGATGTTCCCATGATGATCATTCTTACCTCTTATGGATTCATTATCTGCAGAATATTCTAAGTGATGTCCACTGAGAAAAGACACACAGTCTTCAGCACCTGCAGTTCCCACACATTTGCTTTCTCTGTTTTTTTTTTCCCCCCAAGTATGTTTATATATCTTCAGCCCTCCTTCACTGGGTTTATGGATGAGGAAATTTATTCTATCCTTTATACTATTGTGGTTCTCATGAAAAATTCCTTGAACTAGAGGAACAAAGGTGTTAAAGTTGAACTGAGAAAAATCCTGATTGGCAGAATGTATTGATCAAAATTCGATTTAACGTTTTTCTGTGGTTAAGCCACAAATGAATTCTCAGATGCAGCTTTTTGTCACATTTCTTTGTACTACGGGTTTATAAGTTTGAAGTTATATTATTCACGTATTCTTCATTTTAAGGTATGCTTTATTAATTACCAATATGAAACTTATCTTATAATATAAAGAATACTTCTTCCATCTTTAAAAATGATGCTGAGTCTCCAGCATGCTTTTAGGAACACCAGTCATTTCTGCCACTTGAAATAAAATATGAATTTTACAATAAAAAAATATAGCGTGGTATGCTGAAAGTCTTTTCTTATATATTTTAAATTATATGATTTCTTTTTGCACAAATTTTATATTTAAGAAAATATTTCACTCAATACAAATCCCCAACTTAGCCATAAATATTAAACAAGTAATTTATTAAATTAAGAAATTTATTAGACACATCATTAAAAATTTAAGGTTCAAATACATGACTTAATTTTGTTAGTCATTTGAATGCTTCTACCAATTATAATTTTTTGTGTCGGTTAATATGTCGTCTCTTTAATGATGTATACCAGTGTTTATCATAGTTACTCATGCTATTTTTCTATTACCCATGAGTTATTTCTACAAGTTATTAAACAGATAAGGTCAATCAGAAGGAAAGCATAAGTCCATTCTCAGTTCCTATAATTTTATCTTTTCTTATCACTGAATTATAATATCCCAAAGTGTGTAGTTATGCAAGCCCAATCAAATAGATTGTCACAGAAAGCCCTTGGGGGGGATATACCAGGTGCTAAATTGTTTATTTTCGTACTCCTTAAGATCTAACTTCCTTCTCCCCAACGAACTGCACAGGTATATTGGCCACTACTTGAAAATCACCCTGCAAAATTGAACAAATTGGACCTATTTGTGGATTTGTCTGCTGATGCTCAAATTGACTGCAGCGGACGTCTAGGGATTCATTGAGGTGGCAGTACCGCATGACAGAAATAGATTGCTCATTTGCTTGATGGATGGGCATAGAAAAGCAAGCAGTGCATGGAAGATTTCCCTAAAGGTGACTTCTGTTTATGCCTATGAGTGTGAATAGAAGAATCATTTTGTCTGCCTAAGTGCCTTTGCTGATGACTTGGAAGCAGTAGTGGCTGTATTGGGGAGGAAATTTAGAGATGCCACGTACCTTCTGCTTCACTTCCTTTAACAACGAAAACAACAAAGATCCATTCCATAGCACCAAGAATAATATCCAATTCACATTATTGTAATGTCACTATAGCGTTGATTAAGTTGTGTGGGAAGTATAAAGTTTTCTGTTAAATCTCATAATAAATACCTCCATAAAATGATAGTTTGATAACTCCCTACTTTCTACTTCTTGGCTTTACTCTAGAGGCTTTCAAGTCATTTCACTGCTCAAATTCTGGCACAAATCTAGGTGTATTTGAAGTCAGTGACCTTAAGCACTCAATGTTCCTCATGAGGGCTGTTTAATGGTCTAGAAATAATAGTATTGTCATTACTTGACTCAAAAATGTTTGCTTGAAATATATGTACTGTTTTTTTCTATTCAAATGGACTGATTATCATATAGATATCCTCTATCACTTTCTAGTTACTTAAGAAATGTGATAAAGTATGCTAAAGTGCTTTATGCTGTATGAAGACAGTCTATTAACCCTACTGTCTTCTTACTTTTCAGATTATTAGAAAAATAAACAATCTAATCATCTCATCAACTTTTACCCACTATTTGATTTAAGACTTTTAACTAGCTTGAAATAGGTTTTTAAGATTATATTGAGTGTATAAACTAATTGATTCTTACTACTTAAAATTTGCTAACTTTAAAAACAACATTTAAATTCATCTCTGTTATGTTCCTTTATTCCAATGTGATTATTTTAAAATGTGTTTCTATTACCATCTATTACAACTAAGTCTTTGCTGGCTAGCTAACATGCAACATTTTCTTGCCATCATATAATACGGTATATTTTACTGTATATATCATTCTTTGATATTTATTAATCAAATATACTTTATAGATTCTTATATTTGTACTCTTTTATTAATTCTTTTATTTATTTACATCAAAATGTTGCCCTCTTCCAGTTGTCCATCTCAGAGTGCTTCCCCCTCAATCTGACTCTGTGGATCCATCCACCCTATACAGGATTAGATGAATTCTGTCCCAATGGGGCAAGACAAGACAGTCCTCTGCAACATATGAGCTGGAGGCCTTGGACCAGCCAGTGCACACTCTTAGCTGGTGGTTCATTCTCTGGGAGCTCCCTGTGGGGCCAGATAAGTAGACACTATTGTATTTCCTATAGGGTTGCCATCCCATCGGTTTCTTCAATCCTTCCCTTAATTTTATAGGGGCCCCAACCTCCATCCAATGATTGGCTGATAATACTTACATCTGTCTCAGATGCTGCTGGTAGAGCCTCTCAGAATACAACCATGCTAGGCTCCTCTCTGCAAACACAATATAGCATCACTAATAGTGTCAGGGATTGGTGTCTACCCAAGTTGGGATGGTCATTGCACAGCCGTTCCTTCAGTCTCTGCTCTATTTTTGTCCCTGAACTTGTTTTAGGCAGGAACAAATTTGGATTGGAAGTTTTGTAGGGAGTTTGGTGTCTCCATCCCTCCACTGGAAGTCATGTCTATCTGTGAGAGGTGGTCTTTTGAGGCGCCATATCCCCACTGTTGTGCATTTCATCTAAGGTCACCTGCATTGAGCCCTGCAATCCTCCTTCCTCAAGCTCTGAGACTTCCTGGACATCTCCCCCAACCCACAATACTGGCAACTGCATATTTCCATTTATTCTCCTGGCCCTCTGGGCTTCTTTCCCGTCTCTTCCCATATCTGATCCTGCCCACTTATCCCTTCCCCCTCCCATATCCCACCTTGGTCCCTCCCTCCTTATGCCTTTAATGATTATTTTGTTTCCCATTCTAAGTGGGATTGAAACATCCTCACTTAGGCATTCTTCTAGTTTAATTTCTTAGGGTCTCTGGGGGAGTATCATGGGTATTCTATACTTATTGGCTAATATCCATTTATCAGTGAGTACATACCACTGATAATGTCCTTTTTACCTCACTAGAGAGGATAATTTCTAATTATATCCAATTGCCTGTAAAATTCATGATCTCCTTGTTTTTAAAATTTGAATAGTATTCCATTGTGTAAATAAACCACATTCTCTTATATCAATTTTTCAGATGAGAGACATCTGGATTGCTTCTAGTTTCTATCTATTATTAATAAGGTTTCTATGATCATAGTAGAGTACATGTCTTTGTCATATGGTGGAGCAACTTTCGGGTATAATATGCCCAAGAGTCCTATAGCTGGGTCTTCAGGTAAAACTATTTTCATTTTTTTCTGAGGAACATCCAGATTAATTTCCAGATTGGATATACAAATTTACAATCCCACCAGAAGTGGAGGAGTGTTCCCCTTTCTCCCTATCCTAACAAGCATGTGCCGTGGCTTGAGCTTTTGACATTAGTTATTCTATTAATGTAAACTCAAAGGAATATCAAGGTTGTTTTGATTTACATTTTCCATTTGACTAAAAATGTTGAACATTTCTTTAAATGTGTACATTCCATATTCCTCTGTTGAGAATTGTACTTAGCTCTGTACCCCATTATAAAAATGGGTTATTTGGTTCTTTGTAGCTTAGCTTCTTTTTGATATTAGCCCTTTATCAGATGTGGGGCTAGTGAAGATTGTTTCCCAGTCGGCAGGTCACCTATTTGTCCTATTTACTGTCTTTAGCCTTACAGAAGCTTTTCAGTTTCATGAGGTCTCATTTATCTGTTGTTGATCTTAGAGCCTGAGCCATTGCAGTTCTTTTCAGAAAATTTCCCCTGTACAAACGAGTTTGGGGTTCTTTCCCATTTTCTCTTCTATTCTATTCAGTCTATCTTGTTTCATGTTGAGGTCCCTAATCTACTTGGATTTGAGCTTTGTGCAAGGTGATAAAAATATAGATCGATTTGCATATTTCTACATGCAGACCACAGATAGATTAGCACAGTTTGTTGAAGATGCTTTGTTTCTTCCACTGTATGATTTTGGTTTCTTTGTCAAGAATCAAGTGTCCATTGGTGTTAGAGTCTATTTCTGGAACATTGATTCTATTCCACTCATGAACTTGCCTGTATCAACACCACGATGTGTTTTGTTGTTGTTTTATCACTACTGCTATGTTGTACATCTTGAGGTAAGGAGCGGTGATTCCTCCATAAGTTCAGTGCTTCTTCCAGAAGTTCTTTTAGTGTTCAGAATTGTTTGGCTCTGCTGGTTTTGTGGTGTGTGTGTGTGTGTGTGTGTGTGTGTGTGTGTTTCCCCATGAAGTTGAGAATTGCTCTTTTAATGTCTTTTAATTAATGTGTTGGAACTTTGGTGGGAATTGCATTGAATCTGTGTATTGCTTTCAGAAATGTCCATTTTCACTATGTTAATTCCAGGGATCTGTGAGTATGGGAGATCTTTCTATCTTCTGAGGTTTTCTTCAGTTTCTTTCTTCAGGGACTTGAAGTTCTTGTAATATAGATATTTCACTTGCTTGGTTAGAGTTACATCAAGATATTTTGCATTATTTGTGGGGTTTGTGAAGGGTATTGTTTCCCTAATTTCTTTCACAGGCCATTTATTATTTGTTTAAAGGGGTGCTACTGGTTTATTTCAGCTAGCTTTATATCCAGTTACTTTGCTGAAGTTATCTTCAGCAAAGGTATACTCTTGTATAATTGTGACAGTTGGTTATGTATATGTATTATCATATCATCTACGAGTAGTGATAACTTAACTCCATCCTTTCCCATTTGTATCTCCGTAATGTCCTTTTATTTTCTTACTCCTCTGGATAGAACTTCAAGTACTCTATTGAATAGATAGGGAGAGAGTGGGTAGCCTTGTCTTATATCTGATTTTAGTGAGGTTGCTGCAAATTTCTCTCCATTTAGTTTGATATTGGTTATTAGTTTGCTGTACATTGCTTTTATTGTGTTTAGGTCTGTGACTTGGATCTCTGATTTTTCCAAGACCTTTAAAATGAACAGGTGTCAGATTTTTCTCTTGTATTTTTTAGCATCTAGTGAGTTGATCCATGGTATTTTATTTCATTGAGTTTGTTTATATAGTGAATTATGTTGATGGAATTTCCCTGTATCCCTGGGTGAAGCCCACTTAATCATGGTGAATGGTGTTTTTGATGTGCTCTTGGATTCAGTTTGAGAGACTTTTATTGAATAATTTTACATTAATGTTCATAAGTGAAATTGGTCTGAAATTCTCTTTTTGCTGGATCCTTAAATAGTTTAGGTATCAGGGCAACTATGGCCTCTTAGAATAAATTAGGTATTGTTCCTTCTGATTCTACTTTGTGGAATAGAGTGAGGATTATTGTTTTTATCTATTCTTTGAAACTCTGGTAAAATTCTACAGTAAAACATTGTGGCCCTGGGTTCTTTTCTCCTTCCTTCCTTCTTTCCTTCCTTCCTTCCTTCCTTCCTTCCTTCCTTCCTTCCTTCCTTCCTTCCTTCCTTCCTTCCTTCC
>NC_034591.1:81177491-81222047 GCF_900095145.1 Mus pahari
CCTCCCCCTCTTTCTTTCTTTCTTTCTTTCTTTCTTTCTTTCTTTCTTTCTTTCTTTCTTTCTTTCTTTCTTTCTTTCTTTCTTTCTTTCTTTCTGGTTGAGATGTTTTTAATGGCTACTTCTATTTCATTAGGGGTTATGAGACTATTTAGATAGTTTATCTGATCTTGATTTAACTTTGGTACATGGGTTCTGTCTAAAAAAAAAATCTTTTCTGTCTAGATTTTCCAGTTTTGTCAAATAGAGGTCTGTGTAGTAAGACCTGACCATGTTTTTTTATTTCCTCATTTTCTGTTGTTATGTCTCTTTTTACATTTCTGATTTTGTCAATTTGGATACTGTCTCTGTGCTTTTTAGTTAGTTTGGATAAGGGTTTGTCTATCTTGTTGGTTTTCTCAAAGAACCAGCTCTTGGTTTTGTGGATTCTTTAAATTGATCTCTTTGTTTCTAACTGGTTGGTTTCAGTCCTGCATTTGATTATTTCCTGCCATCTCCTATTGGGTTTGTTTGCTTCTTTTTTATAGAGTTTTCAAGTGTTCTGTTAAGTTGCTAGTATAAGATCTCTGTGATTTCTTTATGAAGGCACATAGTACTCTCAATTTTCATCTTAACACTGCTCTCTTCATGTTCCATAATTTTGGGTATATTGTGCCTTCACTTTCATTCTCATTGAATTCTCAAAGTCTCAAATTTATTTCATATTTCTTTCCTGACCAACTTTTCATTGAGTAGACTTCAGTTTCCATGAATATGGAAGATTTTTGTGGTTTCTGTTGTTATTAAAGTCTAGCCTTACTCCATGGAGATCTGAGATAATACAAGGGGTTACTTCAGTTTTCTTGTGTCTGTTGAGCCTTGTTTTATGTCCAAGTATGGGTTTAATTTTTAGAGAATGTTCTGTGAGGTATTGAGAAGAATGTGTGTGTATGTGTGTGTGTGTGTGTGTGTGTGTGTGTGTGTGTGTGTGTGTGTGTCGGGGGGTTGTTCTGTAGATATCTGTTAAATCCTTTTGGTTCATTACTTCTGTTAGCTTCATTGGGTCTCTGTTGATTTTCTGTTTCAATAACCTGAGCACTGGTGAGAGTGGGATATTGAAGTCTCTCACTCTTATAGTGTGGGGTCAATGTATGTTTTGCATTTCATTAGAGTTTCTTTTACTAGTATGGGTACAGATGCATTTGTGACATAGATCTTCAGAATTGAGACATCATCTTGGTAGATTTTTCCTTTGATGTGTATGAAGTGTCCTTCCCCATCTCCTTGGATTGATTTTGGTTGAAATTCTATTTTATTATGAAGTGTCCTTCCCCATCTCCTTTGATTTATTTTGGTTGAAAGTCTATTTTATCAGATATTAGAATGGGTACTCCATTCTATATCTTTCTTTGAGAGGTATGTTTTTTGTATGCAGCACAATGATGGATCCTATTTTTTTTATCTAGTGTGTTATCCTGTGTCTTTGTATTAGTGAATTAAGTCCTTTGATGTTAATGACCAATGATATTAATACCAATTATTGTTAGTTCCTATCATTTTGTTGCTGGAGGTGGTATTATGTGTGTGTGATTCTCTTCTGTTGGTTTTGTTGATTAATTTCTTGTGTTTTCTTGACTGCAATTATCCTCCTTAATTTGGAGTTTTCCTTCTAGTATCCTCTGTAGGACTGGATAGGCAGAAAGATATTGTTTAAATTTGGTTTTGTCATGGAATGCATTGAGTTCTCCATAAACAGTTATTGAAAGTTTTGCTGGATATAGTAGCCTGGTCTGCTCTCTCTGGTCTCTTAGGATGTATAAGACATCTGTCCAGGATCTTCAGTCTTTTAGAGCTTCTGTTGAGAAATCAGGTGTAATTCTGATAGGTTTGCCATGATATGTTACTTTTCCTTTGTCCCTTACTGCTTTTAATATTCTTTCTTTGTTCTGTACATTTAGTGTTTTGATTATTATGTTACTGGAGGATTTTCTTTTTTGGTCAAATCTATTTGTTGTTCTGTAGACTTCTTCAAAGTATAAGGCTATCTCTTTCTTTAGGTTAGGGGAGTTTTTCCTTATGATTTTGTAAAAGATGATTGCTGACCCTTTAAACTGGGAATCTTCACCTTCTTTTATTCCTATCATTCTTAGGTTTGGTCTTTTTCATTGTATTCCAACTTTCCTGGATATTTTAGGTTAGAAACTTTGTATACTTGGCCTTTGCATTGACCAATGTATTGATATCTTCTATGATATCTTCTAGTCCTTAGATTATCTTTTCTATCGCTTTTATTCTGTTGGTGATGATTACATCTATATTTGCTCTTCTTTTTCCTAGGTTTTCCATGTTGAGGTTTGCCTCCATTTGTGATTTCTTTTGTAGTTTTTATTTTCACTTTTATGTCTTGGACTGTTTTGTTCAATTTCTTCACCTGTTTCATTGTAATTTTCTATATTTGTTTAAGGGATTTATTTGTTTCCTCTTTAAGGGCTTCTACTTGTTTGAATGTGTGTTCTTATATTTCTTTAAAGGCCCCTATCATCTCTATAAGATAGAAAGTAAGGTCAGATTCTTGATTTTCAAGTTTATTAGGTTAGGTGAGTTTTGTTTTAATTGTGCCAAATTGCATTGCCATCTGTTGATTACATGCTTGTGCTTGCCATTAGCCATCTTGATGTCTTTGGTGTTAACTGGCCTCGATATCCTGGACTGGAGCAACTCTCCTGGGATGCAGCCAGTGCTATGGTTCTGGTTCAAGAAGGCCTCCTGTGTCCATAGTTAGTGCAGGCCTTCTGTGTCCTAGGTTAGAGCAGTCCTCCTGGGATTCAGGCAGGGCTGTGGTGTGGCAGAGCATGCACACCCATCTACCAAGATTGCAAGTAGAAGTACAAACCAGAAGTGCAACAAGCCTCAGGAAGGTCAGGACAGATCCCAAGTCAACTGGGCTCTCTGGGGTCCCAGCTGTTGTGGGTATAGGGGCTGGGTCTCACCTGTGTCCCTGAGTAGATCAGTCTTCCTAGGCAACAAGTAGAACTTTGGGGTGGGGTACCAGGCCTGCCAATGTCTGAATTTGAACTCTTTATAATTTAGAGGTCTAATTTTAAATTGATTCTTACACATGAATACTCTACAAGAGTATGAAACATAAAAATTTAAAAGAATTCACAGGTAACATCACATTCACTTATATCTATAAGACATTATATTAAGATATTATACATTTTATTATTTTAAAAATAGAATCCTACAAGAAAGTAAATGCTATCCTAGTCATGAAAAATATGCTTTTTAATAGTGTTAAGTATGTTCTTTTGATAAAGTAAGTATTAATTTAAAAATGTTTTACCTCTCTTGCCTTTTGTCACTTGTAACAGTCATGAGTTATGGTTCTTGGGTCATGAGAAAGGGAGACAGGCCCTGTCTCTTACTGGCTGCAGCACTTGGAAGAGTAGACACTGCACCTTGCACCTTGCCTAGAAAATAAAGCAGAACTATCCTTTGTGGTCAAATGAAAAGGTGAGCCTTCTGCAAGACAATGAGAGAGACGGGGGGGGGGGGCTAACCATGCTCTTTGCTGTTGCACACTAGATGAGCTAGCTGGGGCTGTGCTGGGGTGCTTGTCCTGGTGGTCTGATGTGGGGCAGCAGGCAGCTTGACAAACTCAGCTACCACCCAGGCTGAGATCCAAGGGTTTGAGTTGGCCTACCTCAACATGAAATGCAGGAGCATATGAAAGGCCAGTCCTGGAGGTCCAAAGGTGCAGCTTCCATGATGAGGTGTTTTCTATGCTTTTCGTTTGATTGGTTGGTTTTGTTTATTGTTTTTTTGGGGGCAGGGGTTGATTTTTTCGTTCTTTTGGTTTTGGTTTTGGTTTTGATAAGGGAGTGTTACTAGGCAGAGGGCAGTTATGAATGGACATGGAGGTACATGAGATTAGGGTAGATTATGTGAAACTCACAAACAATAAATAAACCATTTAAAATTTATTTAGAAAAATAAAAATTTTAGTATCATTTATTTAGAGCACTGGTTCTCAATCCTCCTAATGATTAATATAATGTCTCAAGTTGTAGTAACCCCTAACCATCAAGTTATTTTCATTGCTACTTCATAATTGTAATTTTGCTACTATTAAGAATTGTAATTTAAATATTTTGGAGATTGTTATTTTCCAACTAAGAAAATGCCTCCATAAGACTGCGGAGTATTTTCTTAATTAGTACTGGGGGAAATGCCATAATTTAGCTGGTGGTCCTGGTTTCTAGAAGAAAGTCATGATGGATCAATCCAGTGGCATTGGCTATGGCCTCTGCATTAGCTCCTACCTCTAGGTTCCTGCCTAGATTGGATTCATGCCTTGACTTTCTCTACTGATGAACAGTGATAAGGAGCTAGAAGTCAAATAAACAAATTTTTCCCAACTTGCTTTGGTCATGGTGTTTCATAACACCAACCATAACACTAACTAATATACCCAGAAACTCCTTTAATTTATTTTATAAATTCTTTGAGAATTTATAAAACTTGGCTCTCAAATCCTTCCTTTTCTAACCCCAAAAATATTTTTTTCTTTGTATATTATTATCTAAACATTCTAATTTGTGTTAGCCATATTCTCATATAGGTTCATCCATGGGCATGCAGTCAACATACCAAGGCCATATAAATCATTAACTTATCAATAGCTTCTCTGATCAAGGTGGAAGCTTTGTGCTCCATGCCACAATGTTGGCTGCTTTGAAGGCAAAGCATATTGCCTCCTGTGGTCTTCATCATTTGTTACATAGAATACATAAACCATAGAACATCTTATGGACAAAATAGTGCATCTTTTTCTTCTATGGTAAATCTAAAGGAGAACATAAAACAATTATCTGAATATTCCATTAAAACAAAGCATTCTTGAATGAGTTTTCCATTAGCATGTATACTAAAGGCATTAATATCATAATCATGAAAGAAGATATCACATTGCTGAAACTGTGTTATGCAAAACTGAAGATAAATAAAGAACCCTTAATCCAAAGGCTCAAAAACCAATAATTTTATAGTTGTCATGCTAAATCTATCCCCTCCTGATCTTGGTGAATTATTGTGCAGAAGGAAGAAAATAGTTGATACATGTGGATGTGTGTTCATAGATATGAGCATACGAGTATTGTTTCTTAAAGATGTTAGAAGATGACATCTATTCCCTGGAGCTGCAGTTACAGATTCCTGTGACCTGTCTATTACTGGTGCTGAGAACTCGGTCCTCTAAAAAAGCAATAAACATACTTAATGTCTGACTCATTTCTTCATTCCCAAAGTTGATTATTTGTAAAGTAAACTTTTATCTAGGAATTAAACTCTATCTAGTGATTAAAAGTATCCACTGCATAATTGGAAACTGAGTGATGTCAAGGCATGAGAGATTTCAAACACATTTGCCATGCAGAAAGGAAATTAGATGAAATGCTAGTAAACCTTTCATCCATATCAGAATTAGGGCCTATGATCAGTAGAGGGTCAGTTTTTTCAAAGATACATTCAGTTATTTTACTCATAAAGGAATATATATATATATATATATATATATATATATATATATATATATAAAGAGAGAGAGAGAGAGAGAGAGAGAGAGAGAGAGAGAGAGAGAGAGAGAGAAAGAAAGAAAGAAAGAAATAGTTTATCCAGTTATCATTTATTTTAAAAAATAATGGTTTCCTGTGCCTTGGGTAAGTTTTTCTTTGGAGGTATTTGTAACTTGCCATCCAATAGGATGTGAAAAGTAGGACCTGCCAAGCAAAGGTCAGCACTGTGTTACAAAGTTCTCCTTGGAAATTGGCTGGAATCAATAGAGGTTTGGCCCTAGGCCTAAGGCATCCTCTCATCCTCCATATCAATACAACTCAACTGTGCAAAATCACTTCTTATTTGGTCCCGCATGACATTAAATATGGATTTTAAAAAGCTTAATCTCCAAACATAGGAGGAAGAGAAAGTTGGATAAATGTTCAGATCAACAAATACACTTTAAAATTACTTTTAAACGAGATGGTTTTAGCTAGGGTAACCCTCATAGAATCCTAGGACTTTTCCATTTTCCTAGCTATGTCCCAGAGATACCACCTAACCAGTTGTCTATCCCAGCGCTCTCTCACTTCATCATCCTCCTACATCTTTCCTCCTGTTTGTCTCTCCCCTATCTAGTCCCCTCTCTCCATCCATCATAATATATTTTCCATTCTCAGTGAGATTTAAATTTTCCTTATTGGGTCCTCTTTGTTACTTAGCTTACTTGGGTCTGGGGTTTGTAGCATGGTTTTCCTGTGCTTTGTGAATAATATCTATTTATAAGTGAGTACATACCATGATTGACTTTGTGGGTATAGATTTTCTTACTCAGGATGATCTTTTCTAGATATATCCACTAGCCTGAAAACTTCATGCAGTCATTTCTTTTCAATGGGTGTGAAATACTCCATTTTTGCAAATGCAACACATTTCCTTTAACCATTCTCCTGTAATTAGGTAAGACTTCCAATGGAGGGATTACCAATTCAGTCATAAAACCTTGTAACCATAATTTGTTTGCCTACCAAATGTGCGGTGGTAAGGGATGGAGCACAAGTTAAGAGATATACCAACTAATGAGCCTAGGATAACTGTTATCAGAGAGACTTCACTCAGTAACTTATAGAAACTGATGCAAAGACCTATAGCCAAACATTGAGTGGAGTTGGGGAACTCTGTGAAAGAGTGGAGGGGGAAGGATTGAAGGAGCTAGAGGGGTCAAGAACACTACACAAAAACCTACAGAATAAACTTACCTTGGTCCTTAGAAGCTCATAGAGCCTGAACTGCCAACCAGAGCATGCATGGGATGAACCTATGCCCTCTCCATATATAATAATTGTGCAACTGGGTCTTCATCTGTGACTCCTAGATCAGGAAAAGGGGCTATCTGTGACTACATTGTCTGCCTTGGGATCCCTTTCCCCTAACTGAACTGCCTTGTCTAGCATCAAGAGATGAATATGAGCCTAGTATTACTGCAACTCAATATGCCAGGGCTGGGTGATATCTACGGGAGACTTTTTTCTGAGAAGTACATAAGTGGTGTGAATGGTGAGCAAGGGACTGGGAGGAGAGGAGGGATGTAAAGCTGTAATTGGGATGTCAGGTAAACAAATAACTTAGTCAATAAAAATTTATTTAAACAAATTTTTATATAATACCTTTTGATCATGTTCTTCTTCATACCTCAGCTCAACCAAGATCCTTCCTGTGCACACAAACTTCTTGTTATACTCTATTTCTGTCTCTCAAAACAAAAACAAAATAAATGCAAACGAAAATAAACAAGGCGAATAAGTCAATAATTATCAAAATAAAGCAAAACAGGCACTTTCAAGACTCAGGCATCTGTGAGGAAGAGGTAATGGAATGAGTGGCAGAGTCAGAGATATGAACCACTATCAGGCCTTCTTCTAGAAACTAGGGGGTGTATCCACATATGAACTCACAGAGACTATGACAGCATGCAGAAGATCTGTATGAGTTCAAAACAGTCAAAATCTCATAAAGGACCAGTGAAAGTAGACAAAAATCCTACCTTTAATCAAGAAGTTATTTGTAATTGATAGCTTCTAGGCAAAGGAAATTTAGTTTTCTCCACTGGAGTGACACAAATAATTTTGACACACTTGGGGTTCACACTCAAGAGGAATATAGCTCTAAGAAGAAGCCAGTGGATCTAAAACCATGCCAAGAATTTAGATGTGTGTGGGTGAATGGGGGGCTCAGGGGGCTTAGCAATGCACCATGTACAGATATCACAGAGACCAAGTCAGATCCCATGAAATCAGACATCTGAGTGTTGGCTGTCAGCTCTCATATATGGAACCAATAGTAGTCAACTGGGAAAGAGAAGCTGAAAGTACACTGGGACCAAATTAAAGGGTGGTAAGAGTGCAAGTGACTCTAGTGTTAAACACACCTTCTGAAAGATGTAGTCACTGGATATCTCATTATCAAAATAGTCTACAGAGACCAAACTTTCTTCTTTTTCTTTTATTAAATAGTTTCATTATTTACATTTCAAATGTTATCCCCTTTCTTAGTTTCCCCTCTCCCTGCTCCCCAACCCACCCACTCCCATTCCTGGTCCTGGCATTCCCCTATATTGGAGCATAGAACCTTCACAGGACCAAGGGTCTCTCCTCCCATTGATGAAAGACTAGGCCATCCTCTGCTACATATGCAGTTAGAGACACAAGTTTCACCATGTGTTTTCTTTGATTGGTGGTATAGTTCCAAGGAGCTCTGAGAGTAGTAGTTAGTTCATATTGATGTTCCTTCTATGGGGCTTCAGTCCTCTTCAGCTCGCTGGGTAATTCTCTGGCTCCTTCATTGAGGATCTTGTGCTCTATCCAATGGATGACTGTGAGCATTCACTTCTGTATTCTCCAGGAACTGGCAGAGCCTTGCAGGAGACAGCTATATCAGGCTCCTGTTAGCAGGCACTTTTTGGCATCTGTCTATTGTCTAGGTTTAGTGGTTGTTTATGGGGTGGATCCCCAAGTGTGTCAGTCTATGGAGGGTCGTTCCTTCAGGCTCTGCTCTGAACTTTGTCTCTGTAACTCCTTCCATGGGTATTTTGTTCCCCACCCCCTCTTTTTGTTGTTTTGTTTTTTTGTTTTTGTTTTTTGTTTTTGTTTTTTTGAGAGAAGGAACTAAGTATCCACACTTTGGTCTTCATTCTTGAGTTTCATGTGTTTTGCAAATTGTACATTGGGTATTCTAAATTTCTGGGCTAACATCCACTTATCAGTGAGTGCATATCATGTGTGTTCTTTCGTGAATAGGTTATCTCACTCAGGATTATATCCTGCAGATCCACCCATTTGCCTAAAAATTTCATGAATTTATTGTTGTTAATGGCTGAGTAGTACTCCACTGTGTAAATGTACCTCATTTTCTGTATCTATTCTTCTGTTGAGGGACATCTGGGTTCTTTCCAGCTTCTGGCTATTATAAAAAAGGCTGCTATGAACATAGTGGAGCATGTGTCCTTATTACCAGTTGGAACATCTTCTGGACATATGCCCAGGAGAGGTGTTGCTGGATCTTCCAGTAGTACTATTTCCAATTTTCTGAGGAACCGCCATACTGATTTTCAGAGTGGTTGTACAAGCTTGCAATCCCACCAGCAATGGAGGAGTGTTCCTCTTTCTCCACATCATCATCAGCATCTGCTGTCACCTGAATTTTTGATCTGAGCCATTGTGATTGGTGTGAGGTGGAATTCCAACTTTCTTAAGTAACTATGACAAAACATAGGAAAGTGATAGCTAAATAAATAAATAAATAGAGTTTAAGCAAATGTTCAAAATGTCTTTGAAAATTCATTTCTACAAATCCAAGTGTGATATGCAAAGTTTATATATCTATCCTTCTTTCCCTCCTTTTTTCCCACATATATATAAATAAATAAATAAATAAATCTGTAAAGATGCAATATATATGTTGCATCTTTACAGATTTATTTAAATACCAAACAAAATATAATCCACTATCCAGCTCAGGAGAAAGTCAATAAAGAAGATTCTTCTTACAGTTAGTGCAGCACACACAAACTCACAATAGTTCCCTCATTAGGACATCAAACAAAATAGTTGCCCAGAAGGTGTACTTTCATTAAGTTTACACATTCTTGAATTAGAGATTTAAAAATCAAATTAAGCCATGTACTATGATATGTATCTCTTTGGCATGTAGAGATATTGTCACTTCCTTGGCAGTCTCTTCAGTGTCCTCTGTGTCAGCAGGAGTCAAATTTGGACATGAGTAAAAAGCAAATAGATCACGGAGATTATGGGATTGCAAGCTGGTACAACCATTCTGGAAAACAGTTTGGTAGCTCCTCAGATATTTGGACATAGTACTATAGGAGGATCTCGCAATACCACTCCTAGGCATATACCCAGAAGATACTCCAACATGTAACAAGGACACACATTCCACTATGTTCATAGCATCCTTATTTATAATAGTCAGAAGTTGGAAAGAATCCAGATATTCCTCAACTGACTAATGGATACAAAAAATATGGTACATTTCCACAATGGAGTACCACAGATCTATCAAACACAATGAATTTATGAAATTGTTAGACAAATGGATGGATCTGGAGGATAACATCCTGAGTAAGGTAACCCAATCACAAAAGAACATGCATTATGTATTCCCTTCTTAATATATGAGGAAAGAAACTAATTAGTGAGTTTAGGAATGTTGAGGCTACAGTAGCACAATAATATCTGAAGGCTGGCAGTCTGTTGTAACCTGTCTGAACATTAAGTCTGTCTACTCAATACATTCATAAACATCCAGAACTGAAACTTGCCTACAATGCCTTGTGAAGATATTTACTGACTCTGAAACTTTCACTGTGAATATATGAGCTACTATTTATAATCATTATATATTTTTATTAAAATTATAGATAATTAATGTTCACTGTTTGGGTGCATACTATTTTTGTTTTTATTAAAAGTTTTAAAGAGTTTGCTTGTTTTGTCAGCCAATTCAAAGAACAAAATTGCCTATGAGACCACAGAATTAAGTGGTTAGAGTAAGGAAATTCAGATTTATCAGAGAAAAGAAGGACAAACTGCTCCAGCATCCCCCTAAGCTGGGGAAGCAAACTTCCACAGTACCAAAGGCCATGCCTCCCATTGAAGTCAGACTAGGCCATCCTCTGCTACACATATATCTGGAGCCATGGATCCCTACCTGTACACTCCTTGGTTGATAGGCTAGTCCCAGGGAGGACTGGGTGGTGTGGCCAGCCTACATTGTTCTTCCTATGTGGTTGCAACCCCCTTCGCTCCTCCAGTCCTGTCAGCTCCCACACCAGGGTCCCCAAGCTTAATCTGATGGTTGGCTCCAAGCATCTACATCTGCATTGGTCAGTTGCTGGCAGAACCTCTCAAGGAATAGCCATGCCAGGTTCCTGTTAGCAAGTTCCTCTTGGAAACAGCAACATTGTCATTTGGTGTCTGCAGACAGGATGGATCTCCAGGTGGGGCAATCCCTGTATGGCCCCTCTTTCAGTCTCTGCTTAATTTTTTTGTCCCTATCTTTCCTTTGGACAGGAACATTTCTGGGTTAAAAACTTTGAGATGCATGGGTGACCCCATCCCTTTACCAGGGGCCATGCCTATCTACTGGAGGTGGTCTATAAAGTTTCTATCTTCTATTCACTGTGCATTTTGGCTAAAGTCACCCCTATTAGGTCCTGGGAATCTCTCGCTTCCCTGGTTTCTGGGACCCCCCAGTGGCTATCCCCAGTTACTTATCCCCCACCTCTACATATGTTTATTTGATTTCCTGACCCTCTGTGCCTCTCTTCTATCCCCTCCAGTACCTAATACTCCCTTATCTCCTCCCTTATCTCCTACCCATCCTCTGTGTCTCCCAAGTTCTCCCCTCCCTCTACCTACCATGATCATCCTGTCCCCCCCCCCCCCAAAGCAGGGTTGAAGCATCCACACTATGGTCTTCCTCCCTCCTAGGCCTGTGGATTGTATCGTGGGCATTGTGAAGCTTTTAGGATAATATCCACTTTTCAGTGAGTACATGCCATGTGTGTTATTTTGTGATCAGGTTACCTTACTCAGGATGATATTTTCTAGTCCCATCTATCCATTTGCCTAAGAATTTCATGAGTAGTACTCCATTGTGCAAATGTGTCACATTTTCTGTATCCATTTCTCTGTTGAGGGTCATCTGGGCTGTTTTCAGCTTCTGGTTATTATAAATAAGGCTGCATTATTTTCAATTATTACTCATTCATCCCATTTTTCCATTGCCATGACCTTTAGTAACTAGACGAACAAAGTAACTTTAAGTGGTTTATTTGCACAAGTGCCCACACCCACACCCAGCCCATACATACACAGTTCAATTCAGTTCTCTTTATCATGTTCTTCAGATAATTTGAAGTTAGTAAATATTTGTTGAATAATCGCCTCATTCCCATTCCAAATGCACTACTCTAAGATACAAATCACAGTTAGCAATTACAGTAAGTTAATTTTAAGAAAATTTTAAATTGTTAAGTTCACTCATGATAGTAATCTTCGTGAACAGCTCCAAAGGGGCTTTCCACACAAATCTTAGGGATAATACCCCCTGCAGATTTGCCATTGTGACATTTCTGAAATCACACTACTCCAATTGAAAAACATATTCTGAGCAAGACTGAACAAGTCAGAGTCGAACTGTTTTTTGTTTTGTTTTTAAATGTCATTTGTTGAGTGGCCAACTAGAGAAAAGAAACCTCAACAAATGCAAAGGATAGGTAAAATATTAGAAATAGACAAATGTATCGCAGAAAGTAGAAATAATGCACACTCAGACTAAGGACTGAGATTGAGAATCTAGTATTCAGAATTCAGCACTGCTACTTTTTTGACTCTGATTAATTTTCCAAGTCATGCAGTAGTTAAGTCATCAGTCCTAGGAAGTTCCACACCCAGTTTTCTCTTCAAGCTATCTATGCATTACAGTTTCAGAGGCTAAAACTGTTTGCTATACTTAAAAATTACTGGAAATCGGACTTGGATAGCCAAAGTCAGAAGAGACTCTCAGTTAAGTTCTGGAGAGAAATCAAGATTGAGGGTGGACTTGGGTCATGGTTTTCCACTTCTTTGATTGCTTAAGCAATGGGCCAATTCTAAAAATTTATGTTCTTTATGTTACCTTGTATTGTTACTGATATATTGTTTACTTATATTTTATTAACACATTAACTTCTACAAAAGAATCAGTTATATTTTGGTAACTTCATTATATACTCTGATCACACATTTAAACTATTGCAAAAGCTTGCTAAAATGATCAGGCTGTTGTCTTTTGTTCCTTAGTTTTGAAGTACTGTTATACTTGAAAACCAAATGAACATTTATAGTACTTAATGTTCAAAGTTCCAGGATTTCATGAGCTGTTTAATTATGCTGTTGTATAGTTCCCTACTTAATTGCCTTTTGAGTGGGTAGTTTAAATATTGATATTAACCTCAGTTTAGGCATGGTGAGTCTATGTTGAGAAGGTATAGTGAAGTTTGCAAAGGCCACGTAAAAAGCACACAGCTAAAATGTCATCCTGAATTACAGATCCCAAGATTATAGCTCGAGCAGTGATCAAAGACAAAAAAAAAAAAAAAAAAAAAAAAAAAAAAAACCCTGAAGGATCCCATAAATAAAATGGAATCATGGTAACTTAATTTGTTTAAGCATGATACAACACAGTGTTCACATTGAGATAATGATTCCATCTGAACACTTAGTTTCACTATTCACAACTGCCTTAAAAAAAGTTATATTCAAGAGTTTTGATATAACTCTGGAACCCAAATGAATATTCCTCAAAAGTCAGCTTCATTATGTAACTTAAGTAATTTTTATCCGAATGCATTAAAATTAGAAATACTCAACGCTTACTTAAAACAGATCTATCTTGTTGTTTATAGGTGGTATTCAGATAATTTTGACTATAGTATTATTGATTAATTCATTGTTATAAAGATAATTTTTGTGTAACTCACTGGATTTATAGACACTGAGAAATTTAAAAAAATATTTCAAAGCTAGTGACATATTTCAAGGTTGTGTCCAATCATATGATTTAAGGAACAAATTTTCTTTTTGTTTGCTCAAATATTGGTGGAATTTACTAAGGATTTATTATAATATTTGCTAAAAATTGATGAGCAGGTGCATCCAATTATATTTCATTAATGTTAGTGACAACCTGCTGCTTGAGGAAATGCTTTTAACTTGAACATCTTTCTGACATATTTTTCAAAGATTTATTGCATCCTTTCCATCTATAGATCATCAAGGAAGTCCAGGAAAATGGTTTTGACGCTTACCAAGAATAGGATTATTCTAAACAATTTATATAGCTGGCTAGTAACACAGCACTATTAGGCTTTAATTGCCTCACTATGCCCGAGACACTGAAGTTGTATTGGACTTTAAAATTTTTGACCCGTTCCTCTTGTGAAGTCAACAGTAAAGGGTGAAAACTGCAGACTGCAAATGTCCATATGATGGATGATCTGTGTCTGACTTTTATGACAGTGAGCAAAAGTCAATCTGATCAGCCAAATAAATTTCCTGAGAGACATTCATCACACGATGTTAGCACTGGATGGGACTCTGGGGATCACCTGGTGAATGACCTCTCTTAATAATTCAGTAAACCTAGTCTGAGAGATCACATTTTACTCAAGATTTCATTGGACTTAAGGGGAGAGCCATGTTGAAACTTCATATTTCCTGACAGAAAACCCCTGGGTCTTCCAGTTAACAGTTTCTAAGTCCAAAGGTTAGAATACAGGAGGGCTTTTGGCACAAAAGTGATTGAGCTGTGAAATGAGGACGAAAAGCAGAGGTTGATATTGATAGCTCTGATCTTTAAAGACAGACAAACATTTACACTTAAGATCCTCGGAGGCCACCAGAGAGGACTGGAGCTTCTGTCCCTCATCACTGTCAATCCCAGATTTCTCTAGTTAGTCTCCTCCACTGGTGTGGGCATTTGTGCAGAGATTATTCCTATAGTCCAATAGTTATCAATGTTATAATTTTTATTTATTTGGTGGTGTGTTTGAATGGATTTACTATTCAATGAATAAATCCTTGAAATTTTAGGAACTTTGTGAAGAAACTATTACAGGCAGTAATTCCTAAAAATCAAGCTATATGAGCTTGTTGCTAAATTATACCAGAGTTATGAAATAGAATTATTTAAATGTAATCTATTGCTGCTGATATGACAGTATTTTACAAATATCTGTTAATAACTACAAGTACCATTTTACTGTCTTCAAAATGTATCTTCATTACTCACAGTATAAAATATATTACACAGAATGCAATGCAAATCCTTTTGAATCTTATTGTCTTAGTCAGGGTTTCTATTCCTGCACAAATATCATGACCAAGAAGCAAATTGGGGAGGAAAGGGTTTATTCAGCTTATACTTCCATACTGCTGTTCATTTCCAAGGAAGTAAGGACTGGAACTCAAGTAGGTCAGGCAGCAGGAGCTGATGCAGAGGCCATGGAGGGATGTTACTTACTGGCTTGCTTTCCCTGGCTTGCTCAGCCTGCTCTCTTATAGAACCAAGACTACCAGTCCAGAAATGGCACCACCCACCAGGGGCCCTCCCTGTCTTGATCACTAATTGAGAAAATTCCTTACAGCTGGATCTCCTGGAGGCATTTCCCCAACTGAATCTCCATTCTCTGTGATAACTCCAGCCTGTGTCAAGTTGACACAAAACTAGCCTGTACACTTATCTTCAACCATATATTCTTGGTACTTTAAACTCAACCATTAGGAGAATATTTACACAATTCAATTTGCAAGCAACAAAGAAGAGTTTGGCTTCGTAAAGTCTCTTTAAAACACACACACACACACACACACATACACACACACACACACACACACAAAAACATTGCTACCAATTTTCAGAACACAGAGTTGCATCCTCTACAACAGCAACTGCTTCAGAGTGTTTCAGAATTTGACCAGAATTCACTGATAGGTAAGATAGTTTAGCTAGATGAGAGGTTGGACATGTTGCACATTGCCTCAAAAAGTATTATGGTATTCTGTACAGCATTTCTTTCCATGAAGAATTTCTCTTAGTACAAACATAAACTCAACAATATGTTCTTTTTCTGCTGTTCACTGGTATCATCATTTCTCCTATCATTCTTATGAAACTATCTTGAATTTCATAGTGCTTACAGTGTGTTTTAAACAAATCTACTCCAAATTCCCCCATGTCCAGTTCTTTTATTATATGTACCATGTTCCCTTCTGAACTTCATCATTTAGTCTCCTGTTTTACATCTACTGAATACACTTTATTGTTCCCTGTATGTGTTGGCATGTTTAAAACATACTCTTTCTTTCCTGAGGCACAGGGATCACTGAGGAAGAGGAAACAGAAAGATTGAAGAAAGCGCCAGAAGTAGAGGTTGTGTGTAGTGAAATATTACTAACTGCACACAGGAATTGTTTTAATTGCTCAGTCTCAGTGCTATGTTGATAGCAATACCTTGCAAGTTTGGACAAAATACTTTAGGAGTACTTCAATATGGTAATATAACTATATCCAACAGCAGAACATTCCTCTAATCATAATTAGAGGAATCAAAGACAGATATGGAGAATTATACTAATTATCACTAATCTCATTGATACACAAACAAAATTTCTGCTACATGATCCCAAGGTTTAAAATTCTGTAAGCTTGAATTATTAATTGTAATGAAAAACTATTACATCATGACTTGCAAAAATGATATTACTTGAACTAAAGCATAAAATTGATCCCTGCAGCTTTGGGCTGATCATTATTTATATCAACCTGAAGTAGGCCAGTAACTATGTGGGCGGATGTGATTGAGTTTGAATAGTTAGGGGTAATTATACTGCTACACTATAATAGTAATCCCTTATCATTCCAATATCCTATGATCAAGATACCTGCACAATTACAGTTCAAACTAAGGATGAATGGACTGGAAGCCACAGAAATAAATTCTTGTATTGTTTCCCTAATTTCTTTCTCAGCCTGTTTATCCTTTGTGTAGAATAAGGCCACTGATATGTTTGAGTTAATTTTATACCCAGCTAGTGCACTGAAGCTGTTTATCAGGTTTAGGAGTTCTCTGGTGGAATTTTTAGGGCCACTTATATATACTATCATATCATCTGCAAATAGTGATATTTTGACTTTTTTCCTTTCTAATTTGTATCCCCTTTTCTAATTTGATCTCCTTTTGTTGTGTAATTGCTCTGGCTAGTACTTCAAGTACTGTATTTAATAGGTAGGGAGAAAGTGGGCAACATCCTTAATCATCAGGGAAATTCAAATCAAACCAACCCTGAAATTATACCTCACACGAGTCACAATGGCTAAGATCAAAAACTCAGGTGACAGCAGATGCTGGTGAGGATGTGGAGAAAGAGGAACATTCCTCCATTGCTGGTGGGATTGCAAGCTGGTACAACCACTTTGGAAATCAGTCTGGCAGTTCCTCAGAAAATTGGACATAGTACTACCAGAAGATCCAGCAATACCTCTCCTGGGCATATATCCAGAAGATGTTCCAACTTATAAGGACACATGCTCCACTGTGTTCATGGCAGGCTTATTTATAATAGCCAGAAGCTGGAAAGAACCCAGATGTCCCTCAACAGAGGAATGGATACAGAAATTGTGGTACATTTACATGATGGAGTAATATTCAGCTATTAAAAACAATGAATTTATAACATTCTTAGGCAAATGGATGTATCCGGAGGATATCATCCTGAGTGAGGTAACCCAGTCAGAAAAGAACACACATGATATGCATTTAGTGATAAGAGGATATTAACCCAGAAACTCAGACTACCCAAGATACAATTTGCAAAACACATGAAACTCAAGATGAAGGAAGACCAAAATATGGATACTTTGTTCCTTCTTAGAATGGGGAATAAAATACCCATGGAAGTATTTACAGAGACAAAGTTCAGAACTGAGACAGAAGAAAGGACCATCCAGAGACTACCACCTGGGGATCCATCTCATATACAACCACCAAACACAGACACAATTGCATATACCAGCAAGATTTTTGCCAACAGGCCCTTGATATATTTCTCATGTGAGGCTATGCCAGTGCCTGGCAAATGCAGAAGTGGTTGCTCACAGTCATCTATAGGATTGAACACAAGGCCCCCAATGGAGGAGCTAGAAGAAAGTACCCAAGGAGCTAAAGGGGTCTGCAACCCTATAGGAGGATCAAAAATATGACCTAACCAGTACCCCACAGAACTGTATCTCTAGTTGCATATGTAGCAGAGGATGGTCTAGTCGGTCATCAATGGGAGGAGAGGCCCCAGTACAGGGGACTAAGGGCCAGGAAGCAGGAGTGGGTGGGTTGAGGAGAAGGGTAGGGGAGGGTATAGGGAACTTTTGGGATAGCATTTGAAATGTAAAAGAAGAATATATCTAATAAAAAAATGAAGAAAGAAAAAGAATGAAGATATCAAAAGTTTTGCAGTCAAATGAATGGAACTAGAAAATATCATCTTGAGTGTGGTAGCTTAGACCCAAAAGAACATTCATGGTATATACTCAACAAGTGGCTATTAGCCAAAAAAAAAAAAAAAAAGAAAAGAAAAAATATTCAGAATACCTAGGATACAATCCATAGAACTCAAGAAGGTTCACAAGTAGAAGGGCCCATGTGAGGATACTTCAATGCCACTTAGAAAGAAGAAAGCAATCATGGCAGGCAGAAAAAGGGGGGGGTATCTTGGTGGGGAAGGGGAGTGGGGAGGGGAAAAGGAGAACATAATAATGGGGGTGGGGAGACAAGAGAGAAGCCCTGAGGGCTGGTAGAATGAATGTGGTGTAGGAGGTGGGGGACCTGCTAGAAGGTATCAGAGATCTGCGAGGTGAGAGATTCTCAGGACTCAAAGGCAAATACCTTAGAGCCAGTACCCAACAGTGGGGAGAGACTTGTAGTAGAGTAACTTATAGAGTCTACCCCCAGTAGAAAGACAGGACATCATGTAGAGGAATGGGGTTGCCATACTACAGTCAAAAATTCTGACCCAGAATTGTTCATGTCGAAAAGAACTTCAGGGACAAAAATGGAGAAGTGACTCAGAGAAAGGGGGTGCAGTGACTGACTCATCTTGGGATCCATCACAAGAACTGCTTCTAAGGTCTTACACTATTACTGATGCTATGATATACTTATAGACTGGAGCCTAGCATGGCTGTCCTCTGAGAGGCCCAACATGCAGCTGACTAAGACAGATGCAGATACTTACACCAACCATTGGACTGAAGTCAGGAACCCCAGTGGTTGAATTAGGGAAAGGCTAGAAGAAGCTGAGGAGGAGGGAAACCTCATAAGAAGACCAGAAGTTTCAACCAACCTGGAACCCTGAGATCTCTGACATTGAGCCATGAACCAGGCAGCATACATGAGCTGGTCTGATGCCCTAACACATATACAACAGAGGAATGGCTGGTCTAGCCTCAGTGGGAAAAGATGAGCCTAACCCTTGAGAGACTTGAGACCCCAGGGAGTGGGAAGGCCTGCAGGGAGGCATCCCCTTGGAAACCCTGGACAGAGGAATAGGATGAGGAACTGTCAGAGGGCAGATCAGGAGGGGGATAATGAGTAGACTATAAATAAATAAATAAATAAATAAATAAATAAATAAATAAATAAGAAAATTAAAAATTGTGGTAGTTAAAAAAGAAAATGTATATTGGGTTTTATAGAGAAAAACATTATAGAATGAGGATTCAAAGAAAGACTTTTTACAGCTATTCAATTTTTCTGTTTTATGTTCTGAGAAATATGTCAAAATATGTAAGCATCTTTAAACATTTACAAAGCAAAAAGTTATAGTCTGTTATAGGTAATTTATTATTAAGGAGAGAATTCCATAAGCTTAGTGCTATTTAAATTTTCAATGTCCATATATCTTTCATAGTGTACTAGCATCCTGACCACCATGTCACTCACCATTAGCTCACCCACACCAACTAATATTCATTTAAGTCAATTAATGGTGAGAACTTCTTTAAAACATTCAATTTCTCATGTCATAGTTCAAGTGTTGTTGTGTGGCCATCAGCAGAGACAAACAGCTAAAAGAATATGCTGCGAATAAACTGCTTCTGATAAAGTTTGCAGCTGAAAGTTTCACATTGTCCTATTAAAAATCCCAAACCTACAGCAGCTGTGTGCTAAAGAGAGAAAAATATAAAAAGTACAAATTAAAATAATGAATTGAAATAAAGGTAACGTGAGCTTGCAGAGAGACTGAAGCAGCATGCACAAACCCCGCATGGGTCTGTAACAGATGAGGTTCTAGACCTGAAAGGAAATGTGGAGGCATGCCCCATCACTGACTCAGAAGCGTTCTCCAATTGATATTCACTTGCGAATGAAACTTCAGTTTCCTCCAACAGAGTCTCATGGAGAAACAAACCACTCTTGAGGGTAAGATGTATGCCTCTCACTAGATTCCCAAAGGGAAATTAACCCGGCGGTATCTAGTCTCATAATCTCATGTCAGAGCTATTTTTCCTTGTTTTTAAATATAATTTTATAACATGTCTTATCATCCAGATCTGTGTACATCTATTCTATGTTGGCTCAACAGAACTGCCTGGCGTGCTTTTCAGAATGTATCCCTGCCATTTTGGCTATGTTTTGTGACCCCATAAGGTTTAATTTTGGCCTTCTTTAAGACGATGAGTTTAGAACTATCAATGGGAATATCGTGGACTCATCAGTGAATCCACAATTGAATATATCATGTGCCTTTTCTCTAGACTCTATAATAGCAGTTTTTCATCAGGTAAAGTAAAGACCTTGTGTTTACATCCCTGATCCATGGTTGACAGTAGTATGGTATCATCTTATTATGTAGAGCTATTGTGGACAAATGCAATAAGATTATCTTAGTATTTTCTATGTCACACCTAGAAGAAAATATTTCACTGCCCATTTATCTACCTTGCAGTTCTTACATCCTTTCTATCCTCTCTTTCCTGAACCTTTAAGTATCCATTAATTTAAAAAAGAAATTTCCTCAAATAAGTCTGATTAATCGTAAATAAACATAGATATAAAAGAGGTAACTTATCAGCATGTTAGTTTAGCTGAAAAACAGCAGCAACTTTCCTTGCAGAACTTGAAACCCCCTCAACCATAGGTATTTAACCTGATTTACAGTACTGGGAATGAATTCTTTTCCTTTCAGAATGTTGCATCTAGTCAAAGTTCAATTGGTAAAGTCATACTTGATACTAGTATTGTAGTGCTATGTACATTTTGGCTGGTATGTGGGTATAAAAGTTAGTAGCGTATCACAGCTGTTTAAGATTATAGAAGTACCCCTAACTCCAAATACTATACAGAACCTATAACTCTAATAAAACTAACCAGTAGAGAGAAATCTTCCAGCTCAACTACAGATTGAATTCTACATTTTTGGTATTTTGTGTGTGTGTGTGTGTGTGTGTGTGTGTGTGTGTGTGTGTGTGTGTGTGTGTTGGGGTTTTCAAAAATAGGGGTTTATCAACAAATGTTGATGGAAAGCTAAGGGGAAGAGTAAAAGCATCTATTGTTTGGAGGGTTCTGATCAACAACTTTTGAAGTAATACACTACAGATGGCACTGTTATTATTCTCTTACACTGGTTCTAAATGTGAGTTTCAAACTAATATTTAAAAATTCTCATGAAGTAGGCAATGTGTATATGGTGTTTCCACAATCCCTTTAATTTGGTTAACTCTAAATCCCTCTTGACCCCACGTTATTTCCTTACCCCTTGCCCACAATCCCTGTTAACCCCCACCAGTATTTTCTCTGTTTTCTGCTATTCTACTATCCCTTTTTCTTGTGTACTTTTTTACCTCAACAACACATTTCTATTGATCTCACTTGTAGGTGTACTTCATGTTAAATACACATATCTAAATTCATACAGGAGAGGGACAACATAGGATTTGTCTACCAGAGTAAGTTACCTCACTCAATATAAATTTTCTCATCCATTTACCTTTAAATGTCATAATTATAACAACTTAATAAAATTTCCTACTGTACACATTCTGTTTATACATTCCTAGTTGATGGACATTGTACTGGCTAGTTTTGTGTCAACTTGACACAGGCTGGAGTTATCACAGAGAAAGGAGCTTCAGTTGGGGAAATGCTTCCACCAGATCTAGCTGTAAGGCATTTTCTCAATTAGTGATCAAGGGGGGAAGGGCCCCTTGTGAGTGGTACCATCTCTGGGCTAGTAGTCTTGGGTTGTATAAGAAAGCAAGCTGAGCAAGCCAGTGAAAGCATGCAAGCCAGTAAGTAACATCCCTCCATGGCTCCTGCATCAGCTCCTCTTTCCTGACCTGCTTGCATTCCAGTTCTGACTTCCTTTGGTGATGAACAGCAGTATGGAAGTGTAAGCTGAATAAACCCTTTCCTCCCTAACTTGCTTCTTGGTCATGATGTTTGTGCAGGAATAGAAACCCTGACTAAGATACCTACGTTGATTTCATTTCTAGGCAATTGATAATAGAGTGTGAATGAACAAGGACAGGCAAGTGTTCCTACTCCAGGATATAGTCCTCTTTGGGTGTATGCCCAAGAGTGATATAGCTGGAACAAACAATGGTTACATTTCAAGATTTCTGAAAAATCACATTTAATTCAATAGTGACTTCTAGTTTGTACTTCTAACAAGAATAAGTATGTGTACCTTTTCCCTCGCATGCTCTCCAGCATTTGATGTCATTAATTTCTGGATGATAGCCATTCAGATGAGATAAAAATAAATCCCTGCATAGCTTTAAAACTCTGGAGGAAAAGATAGAGAAAGGACACCGGAACACAGAAAGAGCCCTCTTTCTTTTGATTTGGTAGAAATGTCACTGTGAAAATGTTCTTCCTGCTGAAAGCAATCAATGGTTTCAGTGAAACACCAGGTAAAACATTAGCATACACTTTCACAGAATTATTTTTTAAAAGTTAAACTCATATACAAATATCGGAAAACAAATAGCTAGAGCAACTATCAACAAAAAATAAAACTGTGTATTTAATGTTTTGAATGAAAATAGCCCCAATAAGCTTTTGTTTGGTCTCCAATTACTAGACTGTTTAGAAGGAATTAAGACATGTGTCCTCTTTGCAGAATGTGTGTCACTTGAGTAGGTGGGTTTGATATTTGAAAAGCTATAGATACTTTCTCCTTCTCTGTAACTACTGCAGTATCATGCCTGACACTTTGCTCCCCACCATGATGATCATGAATTAAAATTCTTATACTATAATAAATCTTCTAATTGAAAACTTTCTTCTGAAAACACTTAAATGGTTATTGTTTAAGTATTTTATTATTATTAGTTATTGTTCTACTGCCCTGAAGACATACCATGACCTAGGAAAAATAAATCCCTCTATATTTTTAAAACTCTGGAGGAAAATGTAGAGAAAGGACACTGGAAAACAGATAGAACTCTCTTTCTTATGAAACTAAAAATAGTTTCCTTGGTCATAGAACAATAACAAGAATATATATATATGAAGAAATATATATGGTGAAGAAATAAAGAAAAAAATGTAGATCAATAAAATAATATATAATAGAGCAAATAGTTACAAGCCCATGAAACTTCAGCCTTTTTAATTTTTACTAAAACATCAAGTAAAATTTTGGGTAAAAATACATCAGTTTTTTTCATTTCTTTTTTTTATTAGATATTTTCTTCATTTACATTTCAAATGCTATCCTCAAAGTTCCCTATACCCTCCCCCTATCCTGCTTCCCAACACACTTACTCCCACTTACTGGCCCTGGCATTCCCCTGTACTGGGGCATATGATCTTCGTAAGACCAAGGGCCTCTCTTCCTATTTATGGCAGTTTTAATAAATTATGTTGAATACTGGATAGTCACATGTAGATTAATGAAACTACATTGTGTTCTCTCATTTGATTCAAAAATCAAGGAAAAGAGGATCAAAGATCTCAGGATAAAACTTGAAACTCCTTTTCTCTGAAAATGTAAGGAATCGAGGCCCCTTGGTCTTGCAATACTTTATATGACCCAGCACAAGGCAAGGCCTGGGCCAAGTAGTGGGAGTGGGTGGGTAGGGGAGCAGAGGTGGGGGGAGGGGTATAGGAAACTTTCAGGATAGCATTTGAAATGCAAATAAAGAACATAATAATAAAAAAGAAAAACATATTTAAAAAAAAAAGAAAATGTAAGGAATCTTATACAGTATATAGACATAGACAAGACCTTTAAAAAATAATCCAATTATTTAGAAAATACAGCCAACAACTGACAAGTCGGATCACTGAACATTGATAAACTTCTGCACAGTAACAGAACTGAGTCAATTAAGGAAAGAGACAGCCCACAGAATGGGAGTCTGACTTTGCCAGCTATTCATCCAACAGGTGATTAATGTCTAGAACACATATAATTCTTTAAAAACTAAGCACCAAAAAGCAATGCAGTCAACAAGAAGTAGGGCATGAATGTGAGCAGTGATTTCTCAAAAGACAAAACAGCCAGGAAGCAGCAGTGGATGGGTTGGGGAGCAGGGTGAGGGAAGGAGATAGGGGACTTTGGGGATAGCATTTAAAATGTAAATGAAGAAAATATCTAATAAAAAAAGAAATAATGAATAAAAACTTTTTAAAAGCAATACTCAACTATATAATGTATATATAAATTAAAGTCTATGTTTTGTTTGAGATAGTATTTTGCTATATAACATAATCTTCAAATTTGTGTTCTTTATGACTCAATACTGAAATTCTGAAATTGCAGTCATGAATCACCACATCTAGATTCCACCATATCTAGCATATATGTTTTCATGTTGTATAATAAATAGATCCAGTGTGTTAGATGGATTCAACCTACTTGCATTTTCTTGGAAATTAAACATAGGTTTATGGAGATGAATATGATTGATAGCTTGACTATGGGTGGATATTTGATGTTTGGTTTTGTCTTATAAGTTACTGGGGCACCTGATGCTCAAACTTTTATTTAAGTACAATTCTAATAAGTACCTAAATTTATAGTTGAGATTAAATTTATGTTTGTATACTTAGGACAGCAGATGGCCTCTTCTTAAGTAGGTTTACCTTATCTAATACACTGATACCCTGAACAAAGCAAATGCCTAAGTAAAAAGCCATAATAATATTGGAATATTATTTTTCTCTATTTCACACTGTAGCAAGCATTTTTACTGATGTACATTTGCAGATTGCTGATCTTGGTACTTCTTAGTGGTTACCTCAGTGGCTCTCAACCTTTGTAATGCTATGACTCATTTATATAGACCTTCATGTTGTGGTGATCCTCAACCATAAAATTATTTTTGTTGCTTCTTCATAACTGTAACTTTTCTTCCATCATGAATTGTAATATAAATAATCGTGATTTCCAATGGTCTCAGCTGACCCCTGTGAAAGGGTTCTTTGCCTCCCAAAGGAGTTGAGACCCATGTTATAAACCACTGTTCATGTTCATTTTCCCTTCTTTTTCTCCAGAGAAGCTAAGCTAATAGGAAGTTTGATATGTTTGATATGACATAAAATATCTATAGAGCAAATAGACCAAAGTTGCCAGCTTGGAACCTCCCCAAGGCTCATTTTCTCATGTGATGTATAATTGTAATAATACCTATCTCAGTGTTGTTCAGGTGACTGAATAAACTAAGGCAATTTATATGTGCAAAATAAAAATTAAAAACACCAAGAAAATCTTTCTTTGTAAATTTTACTTATACATATTAATTTTTTCTAAAGGAAGATTTGTCTGAACACTGTAAGATACAAACTTTTCTCATTTTATCACTGAAATCACTGCCATTCAAGGAACAGTGTCTCATGAAAAGGCAGCATACAGTTGAGTCCTTACCATGTGGACAGACTCAATCAGGCAAGTCCAGCATACTTCGAGCAGCTCAGACCTTGATTAGCTCTACCCATGCATGAGTGATCCATCATCCTACCTCCCAAATATCAGTCTCCCACACAAACATTACCATGTCTGTCCTGGCAGTATTTGGGATATCTTAGCTCCTCAGACTCACTCTGTTTACAGAAGTTTGCAGAGTGAAACAACAGATTTATGAAAATGTCACTGGAAGTATTTTTTAATCCTCAAACTCATTGCTCTAGAGACATCTGTAAAGCCCGAAGGCCAGCTACTGTTCTACTATAATACAATGTGTGTTTTTAAAATGGGCCAATTGATAAGGATACAGACATTGAATTTTACTTAACAAAAGTAGATTGTGACAGAAATACACTGGAGAGAATATTACATCTGTAACAGTTTTTTGTACATATAGCTGATTGCACTAACTGATATGGTCACTTGTTCAACTGACAATGAAACTGTTGTGTACAGTGTTAGGCATGGTAAGATTCAGCAGTGAGATGCAATGTTATTTTGAAAGGTAATATAATAGGGCCATAAATGATATAGAGAAAATTCTTTTATAACTTAGACTTCTACTATAAAATAGGACAAAGAAGGAGGATGGGAGAAGGCAAGGAAAATATTTTTCATTATTGAGAAGTACATTTATGATATTGTTAATTTTAAGTTTCCCAATGAATGGATGAAATGAACCTTATTGGAGAGTTTCTGAGAGTTTCTAACTCTTTCCTTTTTTCCTCAACCTTTATCCCAGGAAGAAAGAGTTCATGTGTTTGCATATAAGACTAATGACCAAGAGCTCGTTTCCTCAAGACTATTCCTGCTAAAGTATCTAATTGAAATAACTGAGGCAGCTGAGATAATGTGCCTATATTTTTGCCACAGTAATTTTATTCAGGCCATTTTGACAATCAATACAGAATATAAACTAACAACAATTCACTTGAACACTTAATATTAATACTTAAGAACAGCCTCTTCAATAACATTATCCACAACTTCACTGTCATCCACACACAGCTGAGGAGCTGTGTATGAATAATTAGAACAGATCTTTGACTTAAAGGTCAGTGTTTGCCCTGTCATGATGAGACCCAATATCAGACAGAAATTAAAAGCTTCTTATAGATAGGAATTTACAGATAAAATCTCTAGGTGGACTCCTTCTTGCTGATGGGACAGACTGAGACTTGATCTATGTAAGTGACAACCTTAGGGTTATCTTGGACAACCACACAGAGATGCTCAACTATTCTTAACATTGAGCTACTATTAACCTGATTAGTGACATAATCTGTATGGTCATCAATGACCTAAGAATGTTATCTGCAACTTACTTCCTGAGATTCAGCCATAATATCACTAGGATAATATTCACAGATGGATCATCTATACCTGTGTGGACAACACAAAGCGAAATAAATCTTTCTTCCTTCATGTTGTTTCTCTCAGGTATTAGGTCATGGAATACAAAAGCAATTGCATTAGCCAGAATTTTCTAAAAGAACAGATCTGATAAAATTAATATATACAGACATATACATACTAAAACTGCTTAAAGACTGTGGTCCGGGAGGTCCAACAAAGGCTGTCACACAGGAAAAATGCACAAAATCAGCCCACAGTCTGTAAGTTTTAAAACTTTGTTCTAGTTAGATGTTTCAGTCCTAGATAATTTACGGTAGTCTGCATTGGAATCCCAAAGAACCTGGATTTTATACTAGTCGCAACAAAAGAATAGACAAGTTTTCCAATTATAAGAGTGGCCGGTACAAGGAAAATGTTTCTTTTTTCATTTATTTTATGTGGTCTGTCACTAGACTTTGTAACCCAGATTTAGCATTTTGTTTGCTTACTTGCTTGTTTGTTTGCTTGTTTGTTTTTCTGCTTCAAGTAATTTGATTTAGAAAATCCAGCACATACATGCCTGATAGCTTGAATTTTAATTTGTTGTAGAAGTAGTTAAGTTTTACTAACTTAGCTTAGTCATCACAGTAGGTAAGATAGAAAACCAGACCCAGAAAGGTCAAATTGTACTGTTGCTTAGGTAAGCCTGACCTTGTGATTCTTTGGCAGTTAGAAATGGTCTATGGGAAGAACATATGTTTGTTTGGAGATGTGGCCAAGTCTTCAAATGCTCTAAGCACAGTTGCATGTGGCTTTCTTATAGGAGTTCAGAAGATGATAGTTATGATGGGAAAGTTATGATTGCTCAGCAGGTGTCAAATGGGAACAAAATAGTGTAGAGACCTCAGCTAGAAGTAGGCTATTTATACATTGGCAAATAATCTGTCTCTGCCTTGCTTATGGCTTGAAAATTTGGCTGAAATTGAGTTTAAAAGGCAAAAGCCAATTTTTGCTAAAATACATCATAGAGGGTGTGACATGATTATTGCTAACTGCTTTTGGGCAGACAATACAATGACTCTTCACTGCAAAATCCAGATGTCTCAGTAGACTTGAAAATTTTTGAAAGACTAAAAGTTCACTGGAATTTGGTTATATTGAGGTTACATATGAAAGCTGAAGCGTAATGTTAAGAGAATACAACAATAGTGATGGGTGCTGGGTCACAGGAAGAAATGAGTACACATACACACACATACACACACACACACAAACACACACACACACACACACACACACACACACACACACACATGCACATGCACTTCTGCTTCCTTGTACNACACACACACACACACACACACACACACACACACACACACATGCACATGCACTTCTGCTTCCTTGTACAACTTTATAGATCCTATATTTTTGGAATTACCACATACACAGTGAGAACAAACCTTCCTTCTCAACTAATGGTTTCTAGTTAGACATCCAGAGATGGGTCTCTTATTTGTTTCTCAGTCTGCTCAAATAAAAGATTAAAACAAAATGAAACAAAACACAGAACAACCAAAATGTCCATCAAAATAAAAAATTTCTGCATAGCTAAGTTGATAGAGAGAGTGCAAAGAGTACTTGAGAAGTGCTTGTGCGAGAACAGAGCTGAGGAAATTCTCTGTGAGTTGGGTTACTTACTCCTGAGGTGGATTACTCTAGTTCAACCCTGGGACCATCATGGTAGAAAGAGAAATGATTCCCATAAGTTGTCCTCTGCCTTCCACATTGAAACACACAAACATTGAGAAACATGAAGAGATAAAGAGGCAGAGGGAGAGAGAGAGAGATTTCTTGGTGTCAGATCAATAGATAGGTAGATAGATAGATAGATAGATAGATAGATAGATAGATAGATAGATAGATAGATAGATAGACAGATAGACATACAGAGGTGAGTAAAACAATAAAAATAATGATAAAGTAATTCTTAAAGCAAAGCATATGAGAACATATGTGTGAACTGTGTACTGATGAAGAGTTTTTATAAACTACGATAGATCTCCATTGAACTGCCTTTAAAGAAGACATACAAAGAGTCAACAAGCATATGGAAATGTTTTCAACATCATTAATCAGGAAAATAAAAGTCAAAGGTACAATGAAAACAAATGTAAATCAACTTCCTTCACACTGAGTAAAAATAATTCTTATCTGAAGGATTAGAGAAAATGATTACTTTTGAGGGCATGAAGACAAAATGAAACTGTTGGTAATGTTATTTGGTATAACCCTTATAGACAATCACAACACTAATATGCAGTAAAATATGATTATCCATAAAAGTACTGAAGCATGTCATTTGTGACAATGTGACATTAACTTCACACCATTATGGTATAAAATAACTGAGTCACAGAAAGACAAACACTGAATGTTCATAATCCATAATTTTGTGTAGATAAATTGGTGAACTCATGTACATTGAAAGCACAATGGTAATTATAGGAGACTGAATAGAGTAAGTGGTACATAGTTGCCACTTCTTTGTGCTAGCATGTCAGCCATTGTAATTGAGAAGAAGCTTCGAGACATTGTCTGATGAACCTTTCCAGTTTGGGGGATAATCCTGTTTTCGGAAGTGCATATATTTAGTACCTTTTTCGCATAGGGTAATTGTATTCCATAAGTTACCTTTGACTTTTTACATTTTAATTTAATACTTTTTTTACATATTCAATTTACATCCTGCTCAATGGTCCCGCTTCTAGCCACCAGCTCCCACAATGACCCCTCCCCACCCCTCTTGAAGGGTGGAGGCTCCCAGGTATACCCTCCCCCACCCTGGGACTTCAAATCTCTGTGGCACTCAACCTCCCACTGAATCCAGACAAGGCAGCGGAGCTACTAAAACATATTTAATGTTCTAGTAGCTGGCAACAGCTTCTGGGACAGCCCCTGCTCTAGGACCAACCTGTGTCTGTTCTTTGTTTGGTGGTTAAGACTATCAGAATGTCAAGGGTCCAGGTTAGTTGACTCTGTTGGTTCTTCCTCTGGAGTTCCTATCCCCTTCAGGGGACCTAAAATTCTTCATTCTATTCTTTGATAAGAATCCTTGAGCTCCATCTATATTTTTGCCTGTGTGTGCCTGTATCTCTCTGACTAACCTCCTGGGTGGAACCTCTTGGAGGACAACATGCTGTTGTCTACAAGCATAACACACTACAGTTAATAGTATTAGAGGTTAGTGTTTGTGTGTGGGATATGTCTCAGGTTGGGTCAGTTATTGGTTAGCCATTCCCTCAGTCCCCGCTCCCTCCTCCTGCCAGGATTACTTGTAGTCAGAACAAGTTTTGGACTAAAATAATTGTAGGTAGGTTGGTGTGTCTATCACTCCACTGGAGTTACTTTCTGGATACAGTAGGTAGCCTTTCCAGGTTCCATATCCCTAATGTAGTAAATCACAGCTAAGGTTACCCCATTGATTCTTGGACACCTCCCTTGTCCCAGGTTATGTCTCCTCCTGGAGATGTTCCCCCTGACCTCCTCACCCCTGTAAGTTTCAGATTTATTTATTCATTCATTTTCATGGCCATCTAGCTATCTCTTCTGTCCTTCCCCACACCTGATCCTGAAACCCTCATTCCCCTCCCCACTCCCCTCTCTCTCAGTTCTCTCTTTCCATCTATCTCATATGATTCTTTTATTCTCCCTTCTAAGCAAGATTGGAGCTTCTTTGCTTGTGCTTTCTATCATCTATAGCTTCTTTCAGTCTGTAGAATGTACCATGGTATCTGCATTTTATGGCTAATATCCACTTATAAGTGAGTACACACCATGCAAGTCCTTTGGGAACTGGTTTACCACACTCAGATTGATATTCTTAAGTTCCATGCATTTGTTTGCAAAATGTCTTGGTTTATAATAGGTGAATAATAGAATAATATTCCATTGTATAGATATACCTCACTTTCTTTATTCATTCTTCATGTGAGGTGCATCTAAGTTGTTTCCAGTTTCTGGCTATTACTAATAAAGTTGCTAAAAACATAGTTAGGCAAGTGTCTTGTGGAATGGTGGAGCATCTTTTGGGTATATACTGAGGAGTAGAATAACTGGTTCTTGATTTAGTTCTACTGCAAGTTTTTCTGAGAAAAATGCCAAGTTGATTTCCAAAGTGGTTGTACAAGTTTGCACTCCCACTAGAGAGAAGTGTTACCCTTGCTCCACATTCTTACCAACATGTGCTATTTTTTGAGTTTTTGTTCTTAGTCATTCTGATGGATGTATGATGGAACCTCAGAGTTGTTTTGATTTGCATTCCCTGATGACTTAAGGACTTTGAACATTTCTTTTAGTGATTCCTGACTATATGATATACCTCTCTTAAGAATTCTCAAATATGCAACAAAGGAGCGAGAGAATCTATAGAGGCCATATCCAGTGGTTAGACACCATCCCCAGTTGAGGGATGGGGCCACCCGCCCATCTCAAATACATTACCCAGAATTGCTACTGTCTAAAGGAAATATAGGAAAAAAGAGTGAAGCAGAGACTGAAGAAAAGGCCATCCAGAGACTGCCCCACCTGGGAATCCATCCCATATGCAAACACCAAGCCAAGACACTATTGCTGATTCCAAGAAGTGCTTGCTGACAGAAGTCTGATATAGCTGTCTCCTTAGAGGCTCTGCCAGAGCCTGACCAATACATATGTGGATGCCTGCAGCCAACCATTTGACTGAGCCTGGAGACCCACGAATAGAGGAGTTAGGGGAAGGACTGAAGGAGCTGAAGAATTTTGCAACCCCATAGAAAGAACTACAATATCAACCAACCAGACCCCCAGAGCTCCCAAGGAATAAACTACCAACAAAAGACTATACATGGAAAGACTGATGGTTCCAGCAGCATCTGTAGTAGAGGATTGCCTTATCTGGCATTAATGGGAAAGGAAGACTTTGGACCTATAGAAACTTGATGTCCCAGTGTAGGGTAGTGCTAGGGAGGGTGGTGAGGCAGAAGTGGGAGGGTAGATGGGATAAGCACCCTCATAGAAGCAGAAGGCAGGGGAGTGGGATAGGGAGTGTGCAGAGGGGAAACCTGGAAAGGGTATAATATATGAAATGTAAATAAATAAAATAATTAATAATAATAATAATAATAATAATAATAATAATAAAAAGATAGTTCAGCTCACTAATCCATATTTTAATTGAGTTACTTGTATTTTGATGTTTAATTTCTTGAGTTCTCTGTAAATGTTGGATATTATTCTTCTGTCAGAGCATTGGTGAGGATTCTTTCCCAATCTGTGGGCTTCTGCTTTGTTCTATTGACAGTGTCCTGTGCCTTACAAAAATTTTGCAGTTTCATAAGGTCCCATTCATCAATTGTTGATCTGAGAGACTGAGCCCTTAGCATTCTGTTCAGGAATTTGTCTCCTTGGACCAATACATTCAATGGCATTTCCAAATTTTTCTTTAATGAAATTTACTGTATTCAGTTTTATGTTGAGGTCCTTGATCCACTTGTACCTGAGTTTTGTGCTGGGTGATCACTATGGTTCTATTTTCATTTTTCTCCATGTTAGACATCTGGTTAGACCAGCACAATTGGTTGAAGATATTTTCATTCTCCTATTTATATTTTCAGCTTCTTCATAAAAAATCAAGTGTCAATAGCCAATACCGTGAAGTTTTTTTTATCACCACTACTCTATAGTACTGCTTAAGGTCAGGGTTAGTGATTCCTCCTGAAGTTCTTTGTTTGTTCAGAATTGTTTTGGCAATCGTTAGTATTTGTTCTTCCACAGAAGTTGAGATTTACTCTTTCAAGGTCTATAAAAAAATTGTGTTGGAGCTTAAATTCTATTCCATTCATCTACCTGACTGTCACTATACCAATACCATGCAGTTCTTATCATGATTTCTCTGAAGTACAGCTTGAGGTTAGGTATGGTGATTCCTCCATAATTTTTTTAATTGTTGAGAGTATTTTTCACTACTTTGTGTTTTTTGTTATTCTAGATGAATTTGTAAATTGCTATCTCTAATTCTATGAAGAACTGTGTTGGAATTTTGATGGGGATTGCATTGAATCTGTAGATTGCATCAAATCTGTAGATTGCATCAGCAAGATGGATTGTTTCATTGCCAGACTATTAATTAATGCTTCTGTTTCTTTAGTATTTATGGGACCGTTTAGATCGTTTATCTGATCCTGATTTAATTTTGGTACTTGGTATCTGTTTAGAAAATTGTCCATTTCTCCAGATATCCAAGTGTTGTTGATATAGGCTTTTGTAGTAGGACCTGATTTTTTTTTTTTTTTTTTTTTTTTCCTGGGTTTCTGTTGTTGTCTCCCATTCATTTNTGATTTAATTTTGGTACTTGGTATCTGTTTAGAAAATTGTCCATTTCTCCAGATATCCAAGTGTTGTTGATATAGGCTTTTGTAGTAGGTTTTTTTTTTTTTTTTTTTTTTTTTGATTTCCTGGGTTTCTGTTGTTGTCTCCCATTCATTTCTGACTTTGTTGATTTGGATCCTGTCTCTGTGCCCTCTGATTAGTCTGGCTGAGGGTTTGTATATCTTGTTGATTTTCTCAAAGAACCATCTCCTGATTTCGTTGATTCTTTGTTCTTTTTGTTTCTACTTGGTTGATTTCAGCCCTGAGTTTATTTCCAAGAAATGAACCCACACATCTATGGTCACTTGATCTTTGACAAAGGAGCTAAAACCATCCAGTGGAAAGATACAGCATAGTCAACAAATGGTGCTGGCTCAACTGGCAGTTAGCATGTAGAAGAATGTAAATTGATCCCTTCTTATTTCCTTGTACAAAGCTCAAGTCCAAGTGGACCAAGGACCTCCATATAAACCAAGATACAGTAAACTAATAGAAGAGAGAGTGGGGAAGAGCCTCTAGCACCAGGGTATCAGGGAAATTTTCCTGAAAAGAACACCAGTACCTTATGCTCTAAGATCAAGAATCCACAAATGAGATCTCATAAAACTGCAAAGCTTCTGTAAGGCAAAAGACACTGTCAATAGGACAAAACTGCAGTCAAAAGATTGTGAAAAGATCTTTACCAATTCTATATCTGATAGAGGGCTAATATCCAATATATACAGAGAACTCAAGAAGTTAGACCTAGAGAACCAAATAACCCTATTAAAAATGGGAAACAAAACTAAACAACGAATTTTCAACTGAGGAATAATGAATGGCTGAGAAGCACCTAAAGAAATGTTCAACATCCTCAGTCATCAGGGAAATGCAAAACAAAACAAATCTGAGATTCCAGCTCATACCAGTCAGAATGGCTAAGATCAAAAACGCAGGTGATAGCAGATGCTGGCGAGGATGTGGAGAAAGAGGAGCACTCCTCCATTGCTGGTGAGATTGGAAGCTAGTACAACCATTCTGGAAATCAGTTTGGCAGTTCCTCAGAAAATTGAGCAGAGTACTACCTAGGAACCTAGCAATACCACTCCTGGGCATATACCCAGAAGATGGTCCAACATGTAACAAAGACACATGTTCCACTATGTTCATAGCAGCCTTATTTATAATAGTCAGAAACTAGAAAGAACCCAGATGTCCCTCAACAGAGGAATGGATACAGAAAATATGGTACATTTATACAACAGAGTACTAATCAGCCATTAAAAGCAATAAATTCATGAAATTCTTAGGCAAATGGGTGGAACTAGAAAATATGATCCTGAGTGAGGTAACCCAATCACAGAAGAACACAAATGATATGCATTCACTGGTAAGTGGATATTAGCCCAGAAGCTTAGAATACCCAAGATACAATTCACAGGACACATGAAGGTCAAGAAAAAAAGAGACCAAAGTATGGGTGCTTTAGTCCTTCTTAGAAGAAGAACAAAATATTCACAAAATATGGAGATAAAGTGTAGAACAGAGACTGAAGGGAAGGATATCCAGAAATTCCACCTGGGGATTTATCCCATATACAGTTAACAAGCCCAGATACTGTTATGAATGCCAAGAAGCACATGCTGAAAGGAGTTTAATATGGCTCTCTTTTGATAGGCCCTGCCAGAGCCTTACTAATATTGAAGCAGATACTAGCAGCCAAGCATTGGAATGAGTATGGGATCCCCAATAAAGGAGTTAGAGAAAGGAGTTGAAGGGGTTTGTAACCCCATAGGAAGAGCAACAATATAAACAAACCAGACCACCTAGATCTCCCAGGGACTAAGTCATTAACAAAGGAGTACACATGACTCCAGCTGCATATGTAGCAGAGGATGGCCTTGTCGGGCATTAATGGAAAGAGAGTTCCTTGGTCCTGTGAAGGCTCAATAGATGACCTAGTGTAGGAAAATTGAAGGTAAGGAAGCAGGGGTGGGTGGGTGTGTGGTGGAACACCCTCATAGAATCAGAGGGAGGGAGGATGGGATAGGGGGTTTCTAGGAGGGTGGGAAGCGTGTAAGGGGATAACACTTGAAATGTAAATAAATTTTAAAAGAAAGAAAGAAAGAAAGAAAGAAAGAAAGAAAGAAAGAAAGAAAGAAAGAAAGAAAGAAAGAAAGAAAGAAAGGAAAAGGAAAGTCTACCAAGAAGTTATTGCAATTCTGAACATCTATGCCTGAAACACAAGAGCACCCACATTTGTAAAAGAAACATTGCTAAAGCTTAAATGACACATTGAATTCCAAACATTAATAGTGGGAGGTTTCAACATCACCCTTCCACCAATTGACAGAACATCCAGACAAAAACTAAACAGACAATGAAACTAATAGTCACTATAAATCAAATGTGCTTAGCAAACATCTACAGAATATTTCCCCCAAACACAAAAGAATACAGCTTCTCCTAACTGCCCATCTGGTCTCCCACAAAGCAAGCCTCAACATACAATGTTGATTTCTTTTAAACTCTTTAAGATCTTGTATTTTACCAGGATTCTAAGCTACATGTTCATTTTGTTAATTTTCACCATTTTTGGATTTTTTTCTTCTGTAACTTGTTGTTGGAGCCTGATCTTTATCTTGTCCCTGGGCCATTACTTATTTTACAATTATTATTTCTAACTTCTGCTTTTAAGAGATTTGTTTCTCTCTTCCCAGAGTATAGTTAAGAAATCCTGCTGTTGGAACCTTCCAGCCATGAGAACTTGTGGTTATAACCTTCCTTAGGACACCTTGTGGTTGGAACTTTCCTTTTACTCAACTGATTGCTAAGCACCTTCCTTCTACCTTGTCATATACTTGAGCAATGAATTCCATTTTGTAATTGTGGTTTGCAGCTTTATAAACTGAGTGTCTTTTGAAAATAAATGAGGCATAACAGATCTCCCTTTGGTCTCCTTCCTTCTCATCCCTTGTTTCATCCATTCTCACTCCCTCTTGAGACCCACGTTTAGTCCTGCAGGTCGGGGCAACTTGGAAAGCTAGTGGAAGTGGCTGCTTTTCCTCAATTTCTTTCTTTCTTTCTTTCTTTCTTTCTTTCTTTCTTTCTTTCTTTCTTTCTTTCTTTCTTTCCTTCTTTCTTTCTTTCTTTCTTTCTTCCTTCTCTCTCTCTCTCTCTCTCTCTCTCTCTCTCTCTCTCTCTCTCTCTCTCTCTCTCTTTCTATCTCCCTTTACAATAAGAACCAAGGAACATTTTGTAGTACATATTAAAATATACATATACATGTATAATTAAACATTGATGAAATAGGAATCAAAAGAATCAAGTTGATATTAAATGAATAAAAGTAAATTATCAGATGAGATTTGGATCTATATTTCCAAAAGCACTTCACACTTGGATTTCGAGATTATGTGTTTATTTCCTCATATCAGTTCAAGAAAATAAGAGATTTCTGCAAGCATAGGCTGTGCCTACATTGTTAGTCAACAGTCAGTCTTAAAAAATATGACATCACTGTAATAAAGCAAACCATGTATGGTTCAAGCCCTACCTAAGGGGTGGCTCCTTAGGTTCAATGGTCTGTCTATCTTGATCCTCAATTTCATTATGTACCATAGGTTCACAATTCAGTGCTTCCTGTTCTCTTATTTTTTTGTTTCTTGTCTTTCAAGCCTTTGTACTATCATAGCTATTTTTTCCTGTTGCACAACCATTTTTTTTGTTTTTGAATAGTGATAATCATTGAATATAGAATTGAAATTATGTAATTGTGTGGTCATCTATATGCATTCTTGCATGCATTTTTCTTTCTTTGTTTCTTTTTCTCTTCCTTATTTTCTTTTTGAGACAGGGCTTCTCTGTATTCCTGTATTTCTCTTAATATGGATTGTTAATTCCTATAAAATATGAGTGGAGGTCAGAAGTGCTGTAGAACTCACTATCCAGTTTATTTTCTTATACTGTATTACAGTATTGATCTGTTAAACATTAACCTTTCAATTGCTGAAGGATTAAACTGACAAAATATTTAATTTAACTATTTTAGGGAAATAGATTATAGATTCAATACTCCTAAAATGCAAGCTACTGTGATAATGCATGCATTCATTTGCATTATGCTGAAATAGCCTCATGTATGCATTCATTACAGCATACTTTCATGCTACTTCACATGAAATCATGTGGATTCACTTTATATTAGCTGCCTTCAGGTTTTTTTCCTGGCAAGTTGAAAAGGAAGAGATTGTTCTTCACATTTCTTATTCCAGCATTTTTTCTCCCTGCCTTTTAATTTGATGAGCAAAGTAGAAGTCTAGTGGGGGGTCATATTCAACTTTATGTTCAAAGACTATCTTTTAATAAATTCCTTTCCCTAAATACTACATAAATACAAGTAAAAAGTAGTTAAAGTAGTTAATGTGTGAGATTTCTGAGTAACCGACATTTCAAAAGAATAAAAGTATTCAAATCATAAGACATACAGTTTTTCTAACCAATAAATTTGTTCAAAAGGATACTATTTACAAACAAAATAAATATATTAATTACTTATTTGTTTCCCTAATATTTAAAATTCCTCACTAAATTCTATACAGTACATTCAGGGCTATTAAAATGACATAATTTTTAATTAATTAATTAATTAATTAATTAATGTATTTTACATCACAACAAGTTTTCTCTCCCTCCTTTCCTCAACGTCCTCTCCCTGACTCTTAACCATCCCATCTACTTCTCCTTCCTTTCTCCTCAGAAGAGAGGAAGATTCCTTGGGATATTAACCACCCTTGGCACATCAAGTTGTCATAAGACTAGACTCATCTTCTCCTACTGAGGCTAGAGGGCACAGTCCAATAAGGGGTTTTAGCTATGGTTTTATTTAATAAACTAACAATTCTCTCTGGTTAAGACATTATGTTTCTTAAACAGTTTGACTTTAAATCTCAGAAGGCAAGAGCTTAGTAAAGATAGGCAGATAATTATATACCTATTTAATATAACCCCAAAGTTTGTATACGTAATTGAAGATACATTGTTTGGGAGATTTTATCCTGAAGGATGATGATGAATTTGTTGTTGAATAATAGTATATTGAAAATAAATACAAGGTGATTGCTTTTGTATTTTATCCAGAGCAGTGCTTAAATTTTGTTTTTAGTTTATTTACAGTGAAAGAGAAGCAAGCATTTAACTATTGATTATATGAGCAGAAAAGGAGAATGTCATCCATATAATGAATGGCCAATACGTTGGGAAATTTAATCAGCACTGACTTAAGTGCTTTATATACACAATATTGACATATTGTGGTGATATATTTCTACTGGTATTGATTAATTTGCTGTTGATTGTTTAAAGTAGAAACAGAGAATGCAAAATGTTCTTGATCATCAGGATAGAAAGGAATAGAGGAAAAATGAGTCTAAGTCAAGTATGATAGTGTAATGTCCTTGAATAATCAGAGTAGGAACAGGAAACTCTGACTGGATGGCTACCATTTTTTTTAATAGTTGTATTTATACCCTTGAGGTTACATAACAGTCAAATTTATTCCATTTCTTTTTTATGAATTACTAAAATAGTAGAGTTTCAAGGACAAACTGAACATTAACTATGTTTTAGTTGCAAATTTTCCTTCACTAGAAGTTGGGCCTGTTTTAGTTGTCCCCATAAGGGGACCATTGATCAATCTTACTGGGTCATACCTGTTTGAGGTAAAACAAAAAAACCTAAAAGGTAACAGTAGAGCCCTTCCTAATTACACCAGGGGAGACATCCAGGTATGTTTTGAAAAAGGCCACAGGGAAAGGCTTACTGGATCACAGATGGTTCAGAAACTGTCCAGAAGGTACAACTGCCACAAACTCTATTGCTGACCATGCCAAGGCCTGACAAGAGTTGTTCAGCAAAATAATTTTTTAAAAGATGATCCTCTTCCAGAGTTTCAAGCAGTAGCAGCAGAAGCAGCAGCAGCAGGAACAAAAGAAGAAGAAGAAGAAGAAGAAGAAGAAGAAGAAGAAGAAGAAGAAGAAGAAGAAGAAGAAGAAGAAGAAGAAAAAGATATTAAAACACGAAAACAAATGTAGGAATTATAACAAGAGAGAGAGAGAGAGAGAGAGAGAGAGAGAGAGAGAGAGAGAGAGAGAGAGAGAGAAATTCAGGAAACATGCATCATCATCATCAAAACACTAAGTATTTGAATTAAAGACAGACCTAAGAAAGATTAGTCAAGACAATGGTATAGATGATCAACAAGCTCATGACAGATTTACCTAAATTAAGAAATGTTAAAACCATGCAGATTTAAGAAGCACATGGAGGACAAAGTAGGCAAGGAAAAATAAGAAAGAAAGAAAGAAAGAAAGAAAGAAAGAAAGAAAGAAAGAAAGAAAGAAAGAAAGAAAGAAAGGAGAAAGAGAGAGAGAGAGAAAGAAAGAAAGAAAGAAAGAAAGAAAGAAAGAAAGAAAGAAAGAAAGGAGAAAGAGAGAGAGAGAGANAGAGAGAGAGAGAGAGAGAGAGAGAGAAAGAAAGAAAGAAAGAAGGAAAGAAAGAAAGAAAGAAAGAAAGAAAGAAAGAAAGAAAGAAAGAAAGAGGAAGTTTTCCATGGCATAATTAAAAAACTACATATGGAGAACAAAGAAATATTATTATTATTAAAATTTGTAAAAGAAAAATTGCAAGTCCCATACAAACATAAACCTATCTTAATAACACCTGATTACTCAAATGGAAACTTAAAAGCCAAAGGAAACCAGAGACATGTACTACACATGTGCTAAAAGGTCATTGATGTCAAACTGTACTACTGTGCCAAGCAAAATTATCAGCCACAGTTGAGGGGGAAAGGTAACCTCTTCATAATTCAAGCATGCTAAAATAAGTTATGACCAAAAAGAGCAAACATATCCAAGAGTCTGTAAAAAGAAAGTAAGTGATATTATAATTAGTGAAACCCAAAGAATAGCTAAAAATGACAAACAGCAAAATAGCAACAAAATAATTACAAGCAATGCACAGTTTTTAATAACATTAAATTTTAATAAAATAAACCCTTCTATCAAAAGTAACAGGTTCACTAAATAATCTAAGATACAAGATTACTTTTTCTCCTATATCCAAGAAACTCGGGTCTTATGAGAGGTATCACCTTAAAGAGAAAGATTAAATAAAAAGAACCACAAGTAAACACACTGGGGAAGAAATCATGTGTCTATATCCTAATATCTGACAATACTTCACACAAGAAATAAAGAAGGATCATCCATTCTAACCAAGACAACAACCAACCAAGAAGAAATTTTAGTCCAGAATTTAGTATTAAAATTTGGTCTCTGACATGTCCATTTCATATAATTTTTAATACTGGAATTACAAATGCAATAAATTCAGCTCACTCATAGTAAGTATTTTAATACCTCACATTCAATGACAAATAAGGTCTGGATAAAAGAAAACAGGCACTGGAAGAACCTCTCAGGAGACAGCTATATCAGGGTACTGTCAGCAAGCTCTTGTTGGCATCTGCCTAGTAACTGGGATTGGTGGTTGTTTATGGGATGGATCCCCAGGTGGGACAGTCTCTGGATAGTCATTCCTTCAGACTCTGCTCTGAACTTTGTCTCTGTAACTCCTTACATGGGTATTTTTTCCCCCTTCTAAGAAGGATTGAATTATCCACACTTTGGTCTTCCTTCTTGAGTTTCATGTATTTTGCAAATTGTATCTTCGGTGTTTTGAGCTTCTGAGGTAATATCTGCTTATCAGTGAGTACATACCATGTGTGTTCTTTTGTGATTGGGTTACCTCACTCAGGATAATATCCGCCATATTCAACCATTTGTCTAAGAATTTCATGAATTGTTTTTAATAGCTGTGTAGTACTCTATTGTGTAAATGTACCACATTTTCTGTATCCATTCCTCTCTTAAACTTGCTGACAGGAGCCTGACATTGCTGTCTCCTGAGAGGCTCTGCCAGTACCTGACAAATACAGAAGTGGATGCTCACAGTCAATTGGAAGGAGCACAGGGTCCCCAAGGAAGGGCCTAGAGAAAGTACCCAAGGAATGTGGGGCATTGGGCTATGCACAGACAGGCTGGTCTCCAGTAGATCTGAGATGCTGAACCCTGGGACCCTGTGGTGATAATTCATATACTTGGGATGGAAAGGAGTTCTCTCATGTCTCCTGGAAATCTGTCCCCTGCCTAAATTACCATCCCCCATAGCCCCCACAAGAGAAGCACGACTAGAAGTCACATAGACAATATTCCAAGCTTCTGACCTTCAGGCTAAACTCCTCCACAGTTACCTAGCAACAATAAGATAAGACATGATACTTTTTAAAAGGCTGTTTAGCCACTGCTTGCTCTCTTACTTCTCACTCTCTTACCTCTTACCCTCACTCATACCCCTCTCTCCTCTCTCTTTGTCTTCTCCTCTCCTCTCTCCTCTCTCCCGTTTATACTTTCTTTCTCTCTAGCCTTTCCTCTCTCGCTCTCTCCTCTCTCTCTCTTTCCATCTTCTCTCTTTCTCCCTGCCTTTCTATAATAAAGCTCTAAAACCATAGAGTCTCTGCTCCAGTCAAGATCCACTGGGCTCACTCTCTTCAGTGTGGGGAGCCTCTTCCCTCATCCCTCTCTTCCATACCCCCCCCCATGGCTTTAACAAAGTAGCACTGGGGCTCCCTGAAGCTTTAGCAAAGTAGCCCTGGACTCCCAGGTAGGACTGCCCCTTGACACCCCCAAAGAGTGGGTCAGAGGCTTAGATGCCCACCCACCCGGGGATGAGTGTAAGTTAGACAGCAGCCCTCCCATGTCTGACTGACCAGAGAATAGGTGGAACTCTGGCAGGGTGTGGGTCTTCCCCTTCTCCCTCTTCCCCAGGTTTCCCCTTTTTAATTCCCAGAAAAGGAGCTGAAGAGGTTTGCAGCCCCATAGTAGGAACAACAATATGAACTAACCAGTACCCTCAGAGATCCCTGGAACTAAACCATCAGTTGAAGAAAACACATGGTGAGACTCATGGGTCTAGCTATATATGTAGCAGAGGATGACTTTGTCAGTCATCAATAGGAGGAGAGGCCCTTGGTCTTGTGAAGGTTCTATGCCCCAGTATAGGGGAATGGCAGGGCCATGAAGTGGGAGTGGGTGGGTTGGGGAGCAGGGGGAGGAGGGAGAGCAAAGGGGATTTTCAGAGGGGAAACTAGGAAAGGGGATAATATTTGAAATGTAAATAAAGAAAATATATAATTAAAAAGATGGGGAAGCAAACAAAGATCTTAGGATTGGATTACTTAATGGATTAAACATTATATATACCTGACAAATATCAAAAGAATAATTTACTCAAACACAAGATATATATATATATATATATATATATATATATATATATATATGGCCCATAGAAGCTCTTTTAAAATAAACCACACATTGAGACACAAAACAATATTGACAAAATCTGAAATACTGAAATAATTTTCATATCAATCCTGACCAAAGAAATAAAATTTAAAATTAACAGGAATACTTTCTGCAGTAAATGCAGAAATTCAAGGAGAGTATCACATTACTGAGTTTGAATATTTGGTCAAAGAAAAAAGAATTAAGAAGAACATTCTATAACTAGTTGAAAATTAAGCACAACACAACAAAAAAATCTCAGAGGCATAGAACAAGTTGTGGTAAGAGAAATTGATAGCTAGAGATATATACTTTTAAAAATTAGCAATATAACAAATAAATCTCTTGACGACCAATGAAGTATTTCAAGGGAAAAACAAATAAAATCTGTTGAAAGCACAAAGGAAATAAAATCATATATAAAACAAAGTGATAAATCAAAAATCTAGTTGAAAGATTAACATGATTAGCAGACATTGGGCACAATTTGCCAAAATAGAAAGATGAATCCAATTAATAGATAGATGGTAAATAAGAAAACATGGGGGTTAGAGAGATGGCTCAGCAGTTAAGAGCACTGACTGCTCTTCCAAAGTTCCTGAGTTCAAATCCCAGCAACCACATGGTGGCTCACAACCATCTGTAATGGGATCAGATGCCCTCTTCTGTTGAATCTGAGGACAGCTACAGCCTACTAACATATAATAAATAAATAAATAAATAAATAAATAAATAAATAAATAAATCTATTAAAAAAGAAAGAAAGAAAGAAAGCAATAAAAAAGAACATACATCTAATGTCATGCGGTGGTGGCACGCTCTTTTAATCCCAGCATTTGGAAGACAGAGACAGGAGGATTTCTGAGTTCGAGGACAGCCTTGTCTACAAAGTGAGTTCCAGGACAGCCAGGACTATACAGAGAATCCCTGTCTCGAAAACAAAACAAAACAAAACAAAACAAAACAAAAACAAAACACACAAAAACAAGAACAAAAACAAACCTAAAACACTGGAGAGATGGCTCAGCAGATAAGAGCACCCACTATTCTTCCAAAGGTCTTGAGTTCAATTCCCAGAAACCACATGGTTGCTCACAAGCATCTGTAGTATCTGATGACCTCTTCTGGTGTGTCTGAAGACAGCTACAGTGGACTCATATATACAAAAAATAAATAAATCTTAAAAAAAAACTTTATAACACACAAAGAATTTCAAAATATTGTATATGAATACTTTATAAACCAACAGAAATGAACACATTCATGAACATATCTAAATAACCAAAGTTAAGCACATAAAAGAATACTTCCTTGAATAGAATTATAACCAATAAGGAGACTGAAGACATAATGTTATCCAAATCCAAAAGAATAAAAATAATTCCAGACCTAGATGGCTTTTAAGAATTCTTCCACACTTTTAATGATGATATACTAATAATACTTATAAAATTATTTAAGAAAAATAAATACAGGCCATCTCTCTTCTGAACCACAGCAGAGGCAGCTGAGTACTACACTGAACTCTTGACACCATAGGCCCTCGGGATCACGGTGAGTAGAAGACAATCAATTCCAGAGAATCCAGCAAGGGCTGTGCCAGCAGGAACACTGCTCTCCCAGAGGCGGGAATCCAGTCAGGTCGCAGCCACCCCTGCCATCTCTCTTCTGAACACCAGTGGTGAGAGCTGAGCACTCAGGAGGACTCTCCACACCAGAGATACTGGAGATCATGGGTCTTCTGGATCACTCAGGGAGAGTCGGTCTACAGGGAGGGCTCTGACCCCAGGACTCAGAAGGAGGATCAGAGCTACAGACTTCTGGACACCTAACTTGCAAGAGGAGAGCTTGCCTGCAGAGAGTGCTCT
>NC_034591.1:81222058-81226485 GCF_900095145.1 Mus pahari
TAGAGGAATGGATACAGAAAATGTGGTACATTTACACAATGGAGTACTACTCAGCTATTAAAAACAATGAATTTATGAAATTCTTAGGCAAATGGATATATCTGGAGGATATCATCCTGAGTGAGTTAACCCAATCACGAAAGAACTCACTTGATATGCCCTTACAGATAAGTGGATATTAGCCCAGAAACCTAGAATATACAAGGTACAATCTCCAAAACACAAGAAAATCAAAAATAAAGAAGACCAACACGTGGATACTTCATTCCTCCCTAAAATAGGGAATAAAATACCCATGAAAGAAGTGGAAGAGACAAAGTTTGGAACTAAGAGGAAAGGATGGATCATCCAGAGACTGCCCCATCTGGGAGTCCTTCCCATAATCAGCCACCAAACGCAGACACTATTGCATATGCCAGCAAGATCTTGCTGAAAGGACACTGATATAGCTATTTCTGTGAGTCTATGCCAATGCCTGGCAAATATAGAAGTGGATGCCCATAGTCATCTATAGGATAGAACACAGAGACCCCAATGGAGGAGCTAGAGAAATTGCCCAAGGAACTGAAGGGGTCTGCAACCCTGTAGGTGAATCAACAATATGAACTAATCAGTACCCCCAGAGCTCGTCTCTACCTGCATATATAGCAGAAGATGGCCTAGTCAGCCATCGTTGGGAAGAAATTCCCCTTGGTCTTGCAAACTTTATATACCCCATACAGGGGAACACCAGGGCCAAAAGTGGGAGTGGGTGAGCAGGGGAGCACGGTGGGGGGAAGGTATAGGGGACATTCAGGATAGCATTTGAAATGTAAATGAAGTAAATATCTAATAAAATAAGTTTAAAAATAATAAAAGAAAAAATAAATACAAAAGGAATTATTCTAAATTACTTCTATGAAGCCAATATTACTTTATTATAAAAAATATATAACAAAGTTAAATATATAACAAAGGAAAGTGGTAGGCCAATATATTCTTGATGAACATAGATGAAAAGAATACTCAGTGAATTCCTTTGAATCCAAATGTAGGCTCATAGTAAGATTATCCACTGAAATCAAATTGCCAAATCTCAAAGCTACAAGAGTAGTTTCACATGTTTTGTCAATAAATTTTATTAATCTTATAAATTTTTTAAAGACAAACTTATATGGTTCTCTCAATAGATTCAGAAAAGTTCTTTAAATGAGTCCAAAAAGCTTCCATGATGAAATTCATAGATGCCTGAACTTGAGGGAGTATATTTCAAAATAATTAAAACTATATAGAGTAATAAAATAACCATACACCCAACATCATCCTAAGTGAATATAAAACTTGAAGCAGTCCCATCAAATCAGAAACAATTTACCATTGCCATCACCCCTACTATGTTTCTATGCATTGCTTAGAATACGTATTAGTGTAGTCCAGTCGAAAGTCATTAAGGTTAAATAAATAGGAAACTAAATCAAATTTCCCACTTTGTAAATAATATGATACTATATCATATGAATCACAAAATTTCTTGAGAAAATTTTCTGAAAATGATCAACACTTAAAGAAAAGTTGTAAGATAATAAGTTCATAAAAATCAGCAGTCTTTATATGCACCAATAGCAAATCATTATGAAAGTGAGATAATGGATGAATTCTTTTATGGTAGTCTCAAAACTTGCTACAAATAAAACTACTCATGGCATTGCCAGGTGTCTACACAGAAAACTTTCAATCTCTGGAGAGATTGAAGCATATACTAGTAAGAGGAAAGATTTCCTATTCTCATGAATGGGTAGAATTAGCATTGTGAAAATGACCATTCCAGCAGAAGTTATTTACAGAGTCAATGTAATCCAAATCCAAAATCCCCATGTTATTATTCATAGAAATAGAAAAATAACCTGACAATTTATATGGAGGTTCAAAATCCCACATAGTCAAAGCAATCCTGAGCAAAACTGCCAATGTCAGACAGACTGCCACTTCAGATTTAAAGAGATAGTACAGAGCTAAAGTATCGCAAGCATAATGGTATTGGCATGAAAAAAGAATGAAGACAAATGAAACAAAATTGAATACTAAGTACAAGTGTACATAACTCCAGACATCTGATAATTAACATAGAACTCAAAAGTTTGCTTTGAAGTCAAGGAATCACATCATCTTCATTAAATGGTGCTGGGGAAACCAGACAACCACAGATCAGAGAAAGACATTAGATGTGTACTCATTACCCTGCACAAAATTAATTCTAATCAAAGACTTCAGTAGGAAACCTGAAATGCTGAAGCTACTAGACAAAACCCATCAGTACTGTTCAAGATAATCCTAAAAGAAAGAGTATCTGAAAGGGACATCACTTTTTTTGTTTTGTTTTGTTTTGTTTGGTTTATTAGATACTTTCTTCTTTTACATTTCAAATGCTATACTCTTTTCTATTTTCCTCTCTGAAAATCCCCCATACCCTTCCCCCACCCTGCTTCCCAACCACCCACTTCTGCTTCCTGGCCCTGGCATTACCCTGTACTGGGGCATATACTCTTCACAAGACCAAGGGCATCTCCTCCCATTGATGTCCAACTAGGCAATCCTCTGCTACATATGCAACAAGAGACAGGATCTCTGGGGATACTGGTTAGTTCATATTGTTGTTTTTCTTATAGGGTTTCAGACCCCTATACCTCCTTGGGTACTTTCTCTAGATCCTTCTTTGAGGGTCCTATATTCCATCCAATAGCTGACTGTGAGCATCCACTTCTGTATTTGCCAGGCACTAGCAGAGCTCACAAGAGATAGCTATATCAGGGTCCTGTCTACAAAATCTTGGTGCCATATGCAATAGTATCTGGGATTGGTGGTTGTTTATGGGATGGATTCCCAGGTAGGACACTCTCTGGATGGTCCTTCCTTCTTTCTCAGCTCCAAACTGTGTCACTGTAACTCCTTCCATGGGTATTTTGTTCCCCGTTCTAAGGANGAATGAAGTATNCACACTTTGGTCTTCCTTCTCCTTGAGTTTCATGTGTTTTGCAAATTGTATCTTGGGTATTCTAAATTTCTGGGTTAGTATCGAAATATCAGTGAGTGCATATCAAGTGTATTCTTTTGTGATTGGGTTACCTCACTCAGGATGATATCCTCCAGATGTATCCATTTGCCTAAGAATTTCATAAATTCATTGTTTTTAATAGCTGAGTAGTGCTCCATTGTGTAAATGTACCACATTTTCTGTATCCATTCCTCTGTTGAGGAACATCTGCATTGTTTCTAGCTTCTGGCTATTATAAATAGAGCAGCTATGAACATAGTGGAGCATGTGTCTTTATTACAAGTTGGAACATCTTCTGGGTATATGCCCCGAAGAAGTATTGCTGGACCTTCCACTAGTACTATGTCCAAATTTCTGAGGAACCACCAGAATGATTTCCAGAGTGGTTGTACCAGCTTGCAATCCCACCAGCAATGGAGGAGTGTTCCTCTTTCTCCACATCCTCGCCAGCATCTGCTGTCATCTTAGTCATTCTTACTGGTGTGAGGTGGAATCTCAGGGTTGTTTTGATTTGCATTTCCCTGATGATTAAGGATGTTGAACATTTTTTCAGGTGCTTCTCAGCCATTTGGTATTCCTCAGTTGAGAATTCTTTGTTTAGCTCTGTACCTCGTTTTTTAATAGGGTTATTTTCTGGAGTCCAGCTTCTAGAGTTCTTTGAATATATTGGATTTTAGTCCCCTATCAGATTTAGGAAAGGTAAAGATCTTTTCACAATCTGTTGGTCTTTTTGTCTTATTGACAGTATCTTTTGCCTTACAGAAGCTTTTCAATTTTATGAGGTCCCATTTGCCGATTCTTTTTTTGTTTGTTTGTTTGTTTGTTTGTTTTTTGAGACGGGGTTTCTCTTTGTAACCCTGGCTGTCCTGGAACTCACTCTGTAGACCAGGCTGGCCTCAAACTCTGAAATCTGCCTGCCTCTGCCTCCCAAGTGCTGAGATTAAACTCATGTGCCACCACACCAAGGTGTCCATTCTTGATCTTACAGCACAAGCCATTGGTGTTCTGTTCAGGATTTTTTCCACTGTGCTTCAAGGCTTTTCCCCACTTACTCTTCTATAAGTTTTTGTGTCTCTGGTTTTATGTGGAGTTCCTTGATCCACTTAGCCTTGAGCTTTGTAAAAGGAGATAAAAATGGATCAGTTCCATTCTTCTACATTATAACTGCCAGTTGAGCCCGCACTATTTGTTGAAATGCTGTCTTTTTTCCACTGGATGATTTTAGCTCCTTTGTCTAAAATCAAGTGACAATAGGTATGTGGGTTCATTTCTGGGACTTCAATTCTATTTCATTGATCTACCTGTCTGTCACTGTACCAGTACCATGAAGTTTTTATCACAATTGCTCTGTAGTACAGCTTGAGGTCAGGCATGGTGATTCCACCAGAGGTTCTTT
>NC_034591.1:81226835-81228065 GCF_900095145.1 Mus pahari
ATTGGCAAATTGCTCTTTTTAACAAGGTGAAGAATTGAGTTGGAAGTTTGATGGGGATTACATTGAATCTGTAGATTGCTTTTGGGAAGATAGCCATTTTNACTNTATTAATCCTGCCAATCCATGAGTATGGGAGATCATTCCATCTTCTGAGATCTTCTTTGATTTCTTTCCTCAGAGACTTGAAGTTCTCATCATACAGATCCTTTACTTCCCTGGTTAGAGTCACACTAAGGTATTTTATCTTATTTGTGACTATTGTGAAGGGTGTTGTTGCCCAAAATTCTTTCTAAGCTTGTTTATCCTTTGTGTAGAGAAAGGCCACTAATTTGTTTGAGTTAATTTTATATCCACCTACTGCACTGAAGCTGATTTTCAGGTTTAGGAGTTCTCTGGTAGAATTTTTAGGGTCATTTATATATGCTATATTATGTTCGAAAAGTGATATTTTGACCTCTTCCTTTCCAATTTGTATCCCCCTGATCTCCTTTTGTTGTCTAATTGCTCTGGCTATGACTTCAAGTACTGTATTGAACATATAGGGAGTAAGTGGGCAGCCTTGTCTAGACCCTGATTTTAGTATGATTGCTTCAAGTTTCTGTCCATTTAGTTTGAGGTTGGCTACTGGTTTGCTGTATATTGTTTTTATTATGTTTAGGTATAGGCATTGGATTCCTGATCTTTCTAAGACTTTTATCATGAATGGGTGTTGGATTTTGTCAAATGCTTTCTCATCATCTAATGAGATGATCATCTGGTTTTTGTCTTTGAGTTTGTTTAAATAGTTAATTACGTTGATGGATTTCCAAATATTAAACCATTCCTGCATCCCAGGGATGAAGCCTGTTGATCATCTTGGATGATCGTTTTCATGTGTTCTTGGATTCGGTTTGTGAGAATTTTATTGAGTATTTTTGCATCGATATTCATAAGGGAAATTGGTCTGATGTTCCCTTTCTTTGTTGGGTCTTTATGTGGTTAAGGTATCAGAGTAATTGTGGCTTCATAGAGTTACCTGGATAGAGTACCTTCTGTTTCTATTTTGTGGAATAGTTTGAGGAAAATTTGAATTGAAGGTCTGAGAGAATGCTGCACTAAACCCATCTGGTCCTGTTTTTTTTTGTTTTGGTTTAGGTTTTTTTTTTTTTTTTTTTTTTTTGGTTCGTGACTAATTCTATTTCTTTAGGGGGATGGGGGGATGTTAGGATGTTTAGATCATTAATCTGATCC
>NC_034591.1:81230580-81253242 GCF_900095145.1 Mus pahari
TTGAACTCAGAAATCTGCCTCCCTCTGCCTCCCGAGTGCTGGGAAAATGTTCATTCTCACCTATACCTATTATCCTTAGGTTTGGTCTTCTCATTGTGTCCTGGATTTCCTGGATGTTTTGAGTTAGGATCTTTTTGGATTTTGCATTTTCTTTGATTGCTGTGCCCATGTTTTGTAAGGAATCTTCTGCACCTGAGATTCTCTCTTCCATCTCTTGTATTCTGTTGCTGATGCTCACCTTTATAGTACCTGATTTCTTTCCTAGGATTTCTACCTCTAGAGTTGTCTCCATTTGGGTTTTCTTTATTGGTTCTACTTTCATTTTTAGATCCTGGATAGTTTTGTTCAATTCCATCACCTGTTTTGTTATGTTTTCCTGTAAGTCTTTAAGGGATTTTTGTGTTTCCTCTTTAAGAACTTCTACCTGTTCAGCAGTTTTCTCCTGTATTTCTTTAAGTGAGTTATTAATACCCTTCTTAAAATCTTCTATCAGCATCATGAGATACGGTTTTAAATCCGAATCTTGCTTTTCGGGTGTGTTAGGGCATCCAGGACTCGCTGTGATGGGAGTACTAGATTGAGATAATGCCAAGTGGTCTTGGTTTCTGTCAATAAGATTTTTAAGTTTTCCTTTTGCCATTTGGTAAACTCTGCTGTTAGATGTTCTAGCTGTCTCTGGCTGGAGATTGTTTCTCCTGTGATTCTGTAAACCTCTGTCAGCACTCCTGGGAGTCCAACTCTCTCTTGAGTCCCAGTGGTCAGAGCACTCTCTGCAGGCAAACTCTCCTCTTGTAGGGAAGTTACACAGAGGTCTGGAGCTCAGCTCCACCTCCTGGCTGAAGATGAAGGGTGGAAGGAACCCTGTCTAACAAGCTCTGTTGCTTCTGTGCCTCTGTGCTCTTCTGTGAGGACTAGTGTCTGAGAGACCAGGGATACAAGATTGGGACAGCAATTTCAATGACTCTCAGTAACTCTTCTTCTTCTCCCCCTCCTCGTCCTCCTCGTCCTCCTTGTCCTCATCCTCCTTGTCATTGTAGTCATCGTCCTCCTCCTCCTTCTTCTTCTTGTTTGTTTCTTTTTGTTTTTTTGTGTGTGTTTGGTTTTGTTTTGTTTTTCAAGACAGGGTTTCTCTGCATAGTCCTGGCTGTCCTGGAACTCACTCTGTACACCAGGCTGACCTTGAACTCAGAAATCTGCCTGCCTCTGCCTCCCAAGTGCTGGGATTAAAGGCATGTGCCACCATGCCAGGCTTCTGTAACTCTTCTATACCGGCAAGTATACAATCAATTGAGTGTAAACCTATCCCAAATAGGAAGAGAATCTTCCCCAGTCATATATCTGACAGAGATTTGTGGTGATATTCTTTCTCAAAATATCTCTTGATTTCAAGGATTTTAACAGACCTTGCAACCAAGTTAATGATTTACCTTGAGATTCTCTAAGACTATGTATTCAAAGACCGTATTGAAAATGGTATACTACTGGGTATTAAGTTTAACTAACATTTTAAAGAACAATGTAACCAACCTTATTATACCTGCCACTTTTCATGCAAACAGGTTTTACCATCTAAGATAAATTCTGGCCTTTTATTTTAAATTATGTACTGTTCTATGGTGTTAATCCTGAATAATATGTGTAAATTTGTGTTTTCTTTTTCCATCATTTGCTGAGTGTAGCTAAAACATTGAAAGCAAACTTAAATGAAACAAATTTTCTATAAATGTTGGGAGCAACATGTGGATAGAGGTTGATAACATTTCTGTAGTTTTGAGTGATATTCTGAATCAGCTGCAGTCTATAAAGTAATTTACTTCCTTTTAAAACTCCGTTTGGCCCACTCATATCAGTTTTCAGTGATATTCAAAAAATACAGAACAAAGCCACTTGTTAGAAATAGAAAGACTAACAACAGAAAGAGTTATAATGGATAGAGAACAGGAAGGACAGATCAGATACAAAAGAATTACAGGACAGGGAAATATGTGGAGAATTCAAATTTGTACTCACTTTGGATCAAAGTTCAAGAGAGAACTTATTCTTATTCTTTCATATGATGTTAATGTTTTGTTGTACTCTCCGAGGTTACCTTAATGTGTTAATCAACAGAAGCATTAATATTGAGATTAAATTAAAAAATCAAAAATGAAAGAAGAATCAAGAGAACAAATATCCTAATATAAAAGTGGAAATGAATCTAAATAGAGAGTTCTCATTAAAAAAGAAAGATGGAAAGAAAGAAAGAGAAAAGGAAGGAAGGATAGAAGGAAGGAAGGAAGGAAGGAAGGAAGGAAGGAAGGAAGGAAGGAAGAGAGAAAAGAAAAATGGCTAAGAATGTTCAATATTCTTCATAATTCAGGAAATTTAAGTTAAACTGTCTCTGAGACTCCATCTTATCGCAGTCAGAAAGGGTAAGATCAAGTAAATAGCAGAAAACAAATGACAGTTAGTATGCTAGAAAAAGAAAATTAAATTTCTGCTGGTGAGACTACAAAGAATATCCTGTTAAATAATTGTGTATAATTATAGCTTAATTCAAACATTTTGCATTAAATTATTGTTTCTTTGTTAAGAATAAGGAATCCATGTTTATCTCTACTCATTGCTTTAGTCTGAAGACCGTTTTATCCGGTATTAGGGTAGCAATGCCTTCCATGGTGACTCTATTCATGAGGAATATTTATCTTTTTACTTCAAAGTAGTGCATATTATTTTAAAATTGAGACCCTCACAGATGACAGAAAATGTATTTTGTTTTTAAATTCATTATGCTAACCTGTGTTATTTTATAGGAACATTGAAGTCATTAAAATTTAATGTTTTTATTGAAAAATATGTGTTGATTTGCAGCTATTTTGTTGCAATATTTTGTGCTTTTTCTTTCTTTCTTTCTTTCTTTCTTTCTTTCTTTCTTTCTTTCTTTCTTTCTTTACTTTGTGTTTCAGTAATTATAGCATCATTTATTTTCTGTAGATTCCTGGGTATACTTAAGCCTCTCTTCAATCTGAAGTAGAGCTTCCAGGATTAGGTAAAGAGCTGATTCTATGGGTGTGGCTTATTTTAACCTGTTTGACTCCTTAAACTAGGTCAGATAGTTTTTCAGGTTCCTTTGATTTTTAAAGTTTCCATTTTAGAAATCAAGTGTTTCTCTGAAGGCTTTGCTTTTGCATTGGATTTGTTTTTTTTTTTTTTCTCATATAACTTTCAATATTCTTTCATTTGTCCATATTGTTAGTATTTAATTATGTTATATCATAGGCAGTTTCTTTCTTCTCTTGTCTATTTGGTGTTCTGTATACCTTTCATTGTTTGGGAATGTTTTCTTCTATGATCTTTTTGATGATATGATCTATGTGGTTGATCTAGAGTTCTCCTTCATCTGTGCCTCTAACTTGAAGATTTGATGTTTTTACAATATTAAATATTTCCTGTGCATTGCTTGTGTGATTTTATTTTCTTCATAATCTTTACAAGTATAGGTAAACTCCTCTAATTTATCTCTCACACTTGATAGTCTATATTCTTTTTTCTTTTTTTTTTTTTAGCATGACCCCAGTCAATTCTGAGACTGAAGGCAAATTTATTTTTCCCAATCTACTTTTATACCATTTTAATTACATGCAAGTATCAAGAGTGAGCAGTGAAATAAGGAATTAGCAAGGCAGTAAGCAAAGTCCTGTGATTTGATTATTCCCGTGAAAGTTGTTTCCAAGGGCTTGTCAGAATGTTCAAAATTCATTTTACATGTAAGGCTCTCCCCTTGAGATTTCTAATTAGGTTATTGAGTTTTAACATTCTATCTTCATATCAGCATATATAATCTTCAACATTTCTGTTTGTTCATTTAACTCAGTTTTCAAATCTTGGATTGTCATCATCATTTTCCTCAACTGTTTATTTTTGTCTACTTGGGTAAACTATAAACCATTTATTGCTATCCACTTTAAGTTCATCAAGCTGTTTATTTCTGTTTTATTTAAATTCTTTGAGTATTTTTTGAGGTTTTTTGATTATTCTATGTTCTGGGGTTCATCTAGGTAATGCTTAATGAAGAATAATTCTGTATAACTGGTAGATAATGCAGTGAACATATTGCCTTTGTTTTGCATTTTGTTTGTTACTGCTGTGAGACCTGTGTATTTTGCTCACTGTGTATCTGATGTGGACAGGAATGCTCAGTTTTTAAAAAGCTTTTGGCAACAATACTAGAGTTTTGAAATGGTAAAGTTAGGTCTCTCAATTCTTGGCTGGACACATTTTTATGGGCACTAGGGTAGGTCTCTGTGTTAAAGAGGGTGCAAGGAAGATACAGTCAGATATGCCCCCGTACAGGGGAATGCCAGTGCCAGGAATCAGGGGTGGGTGGGTTGGGGAGCAGGAGGATGGGAGAGGGTATAGGGGATTTTTGGAGAGGAAACTAGGATAGCATTTGAAATGTAAATGAAGAAAATATCTAATAAAAACAGAAAAGTCAGAAGGGACTACGGTAAAGAACAGGATTATGAGCTCAACTGGCCTTGAAGGTATGACATTTTAAAATGTGGTTGATAATCAATGATAGTCTAATTAAATTAAGATTACATAACAAGAAATCAAGAAATTCAACTGGAGGTTCTTTTAAAATTACACGGAAATCTGTGTCATTAACTACTTATCCCAAAATTCAAAGATTTTAATATTTTAATAGTATGCAAAATATGGAAAAAAGTAACTACTTATTACATCTAAATGTATGTGAACAAGTTATAAAAATGATTACATGTTTTAGGCTACAATAAAAATAAAGTAAACACACATATGTGGCACCGTCTATTAAGAATAACCCTGTCTTTCATTTCTCATAAGCCATGTGTCACTCTACCTACCTTTTATAAGCACCCTATGTCAACATCTCACTCTTTTTTCCTATGTCTCCCAATACCTCATTTGCCTTTTGCAGAGAATATGCCACCAAGAGGGCCTTCTCCTTTACCCTTTATACTCTTGACAACCACTCATCTGCTTTTACCAGTACTGCGTGGTGAGTGGGCCATAAGTACTCCAGAATGCACCAGATCCATGAGGTCAGCACCTGATAAGAACTTTGGCTGTCTTTATTCTAAACTTTACCCATTCTTACATGGTTTCCTTACTAGCACTTACCCAACTAGGCAAATTCTATGAAAGAATCAGTCCTTCAGGCTCCATAACCTTGAGTACCTTCTGAGATGCTCAGCCTAGAGTCCTCCCTTCTTGAGACTTTCTTTAGAGACAATAGAACCAGACAGATAAGAAGTCATCTGCCAGCAACTTGGCTCCATTCAGATGACTCCAATTCACCAATCAAAACACATCTTAACTGACTGGTCTAGGAAACAGTCCTCATGTTTTTGTTGCTGTAAGACATATATTTCACCTTCACTGATTGATACTACTATGGAGTAAAAGGATGAAGAAAAATATTCTAAGCAAATGTAGGAAGGAAGAGCAGATATTGCTGTCCTAATTTTTCACACAATAAGCTTAAAACCAAAGCTAATTCAAAGAGACAAAGAATGCCATTCATTTTGATCAAAGGAACACTCAGTCTAGAGAACAACATAATTCTAAACTATTATATATCCAATTTTGGTCATAAAATAAAAAAATGTAGACATTTTGCCATAAAAATCTCCAATATAGCTATAGCAGTACTATTGGTATTTGGTTCGGTTAAGGAAGAGAGCAACAGTAGAGTATATAAGAGAAGGAATACTTGGTGTTTAAAAATTAAGCATGAAGACAATGGAGGATAAGTGAATCAAGAAGCCAGGTGGTAATTTAACCAACATGAAGGACATCTGAATTCTGTATGAAAATGTATTTATGTGTAAGCATACGAAAAGTTATATTTTATTCAAAAGAAGAATTTGACAGCAGATAACCTGAATGCCTAGAAAAAGCTGCTCCTACAAATCATGTGTTATTAAGCAAAACCTCCAGTCCCTGTAATTGTAACCTCCTAAATACCTGGTGGACAGGGAAACCCAGTGGACTCTCCCACATATCCACCAGCAATACAGGCTCTTGCCATGGCTGTTTTGTTTATAAAAATCAAATGATAAAATTTTGTTGCTGAAGGCTGAACGTGCCTCTCCTGGACTCTATAGAGAAATAAAGCAGAAACAGTTTGGGAATTCCTCTATGATGGCTAGTTTTCACTGCCTCAGGAGGTACTATGTAGACAGTTGATAAAGAAATAACATCTGTAGTCACACCATTTGTGAACTCTATAAACTGTAAGAAGAAACACACCTAGCAATATGTTCCCATTTGTTAAACTGTGGTACAACTTTTGAAGGGATTATGCACTGCTCTTTGGCCAGATTTGCATCCCCTACTGCAAACTTACTCAAATTCCTTGCTGAAATAATAGTAGGCCATTGGGGGAAGAAGGAGCCTGAATGCTGCTATTCAGCTCAATTGACCTAGCAACAAGGTTCCTTCTATATATTTATGTTATAAGCAGGAACCAGTGTTACTACTCTCAGCCTTAAATTAAAAACGCCTCTCTGACCAGTGATTAGTGGGAGAAGCAGACTCATGGCTCTCTAAAGAGCTGAGAATAAGTGGTAGATGAGTGTTCAGTCCTAGAGATTATTGTAGCATCATTCCCTATAAAGGCTCAGGGAACGTTTCAGAGCAGGAGAGTGATAGGAATTATGGGGAAGGAGATAAGAGACTGTAGAGAGGATAAGACTAAATTATATGCATGTGTGGAACTGTCAAAACACAAAAATATGTAAAATATTTAAAAATAAAATAATGAAACAAAGCTGTGAGGTCAACAGGAAAACTCATACACATGTGCCTCAGAGCAAGAGCTATAACACAAACCACAACTTTGTAAGTGAACCCTGAAACCATACCTAAAGAATTTCTCACCAGGGATTTCTGTCCAATAACTATTTTTTTCAGCTGAGGGCTGTGCTACCCTTAGTATTGATTGCTTAGTAGTCTTGCAATTAATCTTTTTGGCCAGTATGGTTGTTTCAAAATAAAATAACATGTTATCTTCCTTTTTTTTTTTTCATTTTCATTGTTCCGGTTACTCATTGGACTTTGGATCCAGCCAAGGTTTTCTGATTGTTATGTAAGGGATGACAAATTGAATACATATTTTCTCCTTATTAATTAATTCCTTCAACTAATTATTATAACAGTATTTGCAATTCTGATCACAGGAAATTTCTACATATATGTACATATTTAATTATTATTCTGTAAATTATTTCTTCAGCTTTCTTCCTCATGTGTTTGATCTTGATTTATAAAATATTCAAAGGAGCATAATACTCAGGGAGATATCTGAAATTAGCTCATTTTTGTTGTGAATGTTAATAATAATTCTCTTGGTTTTGAAGTGTAGTAGATCACTGGAATTTTGAGAGTCTTTGTATATATTACAACCCTGAATCTTTATATTTGTAAATTATTTTATAAATTCTTATGCTTTACAGTTATAGGATAAAGGATACAGGATATGTGGGTAAGCTGGGAGTACTGCTAATTCTTTAGGTTCAAACAGTGTGCCACTCTTATAATAAAGTTCCCCACAAAGTGGGCTAAATACTTCCTAATAAGCAAGGTATCCCAACAAGAATTCATTGCATATATACAGATGACTAAGCCAGGGGTTTCTCAGCCTATAAGTTATAAGCCCCATGTGGTTCAACCAATCCTTTCATAGAGGTTGTATATCAGATACCCTCATATGAGATATTCATATTATGATTAAAAATGATAGTGAAATTACAGTTGTGACATAGTTAGGAATATAAGTTTATGGTTGGGGTCACTACTACATGAGGAACTATATTAAAGGGTCCCAGCCTTAGGAAGGTTGAGAACCATGGGCCTAAATTCATTTCTTTAACATAGAAGTCTTTCCTCACAGCTGAAATCTAGCTCTCAGGAGGCCAAGTAAAGAAAACCATGAATTTACAAGTACATGAGGTACATAGTAAACCTTGTCCCAAACACAGACCAAGAAACTCAAGCCAAATTTTATAATCTCCAGAGACCATGCTTCATTTGGTCTTTTCTGCTATTTAACACACACTGTGTTTACAGATAGGATGATTAATGAAGTGCTTTAAACACTCATAAATAAAAAAGTTTTAAAGTGTGAAAAATATTTATAACTCTGTCATACAAATGTCTAAGTACTACAAGTGAGGAATGTGAAGTACTCAGAATGACTTCTCTCCAAATGTTCTATTAATTACCATTCTTAATGCTGTTTGAAAACACCAGAATTTGACACAGGTCAAAGTCAATGGGGCCATATCTCCAACATTGCCTTTCTTATAAAAGGCAAATTTCAAACAGCTAATATCCAAACTTGAAAACGCAGGCCTTCCAATATTTATCTTGTGTAAGTCACATTTTTTCTTGAGTTTTCTTTCCCTATTAAACCTGATGAGTCTTGCACATCCTCTAAAGCATCTCGTTTGGATGAGGCTGAGCTTCTCATATCCCAATCCGTTCTAGCCTGACTCGCCTTCATATCTTGAAGAAGTCCATTCCCTCTTTTCACAGAGGAAAAATCATACTGGATTTTAAAACAACCATGTATTACTGTACAAAACATATCTATTAGTCATACTTAGCCCAGAAATAATAATAGCTATATTTTCTTTGTGCACATATAGTGGTTCAACAATATACTTTATTTAGTACAAATAAAAATACTAATGAGAGAATTTTAAGTTCAGCAAAGTATGAAGAAAATATGAAGAAAAGGGATTATATATAATACATACTGGTCAAGATTTTTAAAACAAATTAAAATCTAATTATAAAATATGAAACAAAATAGACATTCATAGAGAAAGTATCCTCCTAAATAACTGAACTATAGTATACAGATTAAATTTCATTATCATGTTGGTGTTAAAGAGTTCATACAACATGCTCTAAAAAAGATGCAAAATATAGAGCAGAAAATCTGTAAAAGCTTTAAAATATATATTCTAAATAATTAAATTATAATATGATAATATGTTAAAATTATGAATTTAGAATCATATTTAAGAAATCATATTTATTTCTATCCATACTTAGTCCTTTTAGGTTTTGTTTGTTTGTTTGTTTGCTTTTTGTTTTTTTTTTACCTGCCGAGAGCCATCCAGGAGAAATGGCAAATGGCATTAGAGCACATGGAATGTGACCCATAGGTTGCCACCACCACATGGGTGAGCCTTAGTGTGTCATGAACTTGAGGACTATGTGTCCTCAGGACTTTATACTGTTATGGAGTTTTGCTCTGCCTGCTGCCCTCACATCTCTCTTAATTTAAGAATTGCAGAACATGGTAAGGGGTCATCCAGACCATCAGTGAGCAGTATTTTGATCTTCACAATAACAATGCTTGATCTCTTTCAAGCACTGCTGCTGGAACAGATTAACTATATAATCACTACCCTAGGAAAGAACTTAGAGATGTAGATTGTCAGCAATGACCATTACCCTTAGAAAACATTTGGAAAAATAAAATTGTTAGTGACACTAGGTTGAGATTTTTTTTATACTAGCTCTGATGTTGAAAATCTCAGGGAACAATTTGAAGTTCAGAAAGGCACTCTCTTATTACTTAAGCTAGAGACATTTTGTGGTCAGGAGCAAGAAAAATGGCAGCAGTGGCTGACTTGACTCTCACTGAGGCTGGACTGGTAATGATTGATTTCTTATGGTCATTTTTGCCTTTGACTTCCTGATATGATTTCTTAAGTATTGCTGATGTGTAGCTATACATTCTGAGGATTTAAGGTAGATATGAACGATTTTTATATTAAAAGTTTAGATTTGCAATTCTTTTCAGATTCTTACAAGATTACATTTAAAGATAAATGATAAAATAATTACTCATTTCTTTATAACTGCAAAATTCTGCCTGCCAGTAAAAGAAACTAGCTGAGAAAACTACCCTGGTTGCTAATGAAGGGAAACAAAATTTAAGATGAAATTTAAGACCTGTGGTTCATGTAACTTATGTCAAATAGTCCAAAGAGTTGTTTGTGAGCTTAGAACCATGAGGCTGAGAACTTAGTGTAATAGGCCCTGGCATGTCCGGGTGGGCCCATTTTTAAAACATTCCTGGGGCTTCCTGGTCATAAAGATAAAAGAGGAATACAGGAACATGTCCGGGCTATCTTGGCTGAGTCATCAGGAACCTGGCCCAGCACCTCCTTCTGCCCATTGCCCTCCTGACATAGTTTGAAGTTATATGTTAACCAGATGTTCTGTTGACCTAGATAAGCATCTGACCCTTGGGACTCCTGACATCCTGACTTGCACTTACTATTCTGCTAATGTGTAGTCATTTTTGCTGGTGTTCAAATGAGCCAATCATGTGAAACCATGCCAATTCCCCCTAGCCCTTAACCCTCTCCCTATAAAAACCCCTAGCTTTCCAGCCTCGTGGTCGATTCCTCTATCTCCTGCATGAGATACGTATCAGCCCGGAGCTCTGTCATTAAACATGTGTTTGCATCAAGACAGTTTCTCATATTTCCTTGGTTGTGCTCTTTCCTGAGACTCAAGTGAGGGGTCCCCGAAAGGGGGGGTACTACATTTGGGGGCTATTCCAGGATTTGAGGGCCACTAAGAAACCCGAAGATACCCCTTGGAGGTACGTTTGTGTGAATTTGGTGTGTCTGAGTGTGGTGCCGCTGACTCTGTGTCTTAGTTTTTCGGTTTCAGTATTCTGGCAGCTGCTGCTGAGGGCCATAAGGACCCAGTGGCTGTGGAGGGAGACATCCTAAGGTCCACAGGCTGCAACCCTGGAAGACATTCCAAGGGTGACCCCGGAAGGAGTGCCCAGGGTGAGGGACTGTCAGGAGAGCATGACTATCATCTGGCAGAATGAGGGAGACAGAGTGCTTTTTCTGCCAGAAAGGGCATGGAAGCAGGACCCCACCCCATCAGAGGTAGTGTTTGGCTGGTTGTATAAGTCTAGACATGGACGAGTGTGCTTGGACGTGCTAGTGTCTTCTGTTTCTGTCATTGTTTTGTCTCTGTTCCTAATTTTCACTATGGGACAGACTGTGTTGACCCCTTTGTCTCTGACTGAGGACCACTGGACAGATGTTAGGGCAAGAGGACAGAATTTATCAGTGATAGTCAAGAAAAAGCCTTGGCTAACTTTCTTTACCTCGGAATGGCCTGCCTTTGGGGTAGGCTGGTCACCTGAGGGAACTTTTGATCTTCCCACCATCAGGGCTGTGAAGGCTGTTGTTTTTCAGGAAGGACCAGGATAGCACCTGGACCAGCAACCGTAACATCATGGTGTGGGAGGACTTGGTACAATTTCTGCCCCCATGGGTTTGCCCATTCCTACCATGCCTGTGTCCTGGTACTAAGATCCTAGCTGTCCAGGAAAGTGCTACAAATGAGAAAACGAAACCACAGCCTGAAGGAGACAGTGAGCGCAACACACCATCGGCACCACCAGCGCATGTCCTTAAGATTTACTCATACATAGAAGAACCCCCTGAATGGCCTGACTCCCAGCCTCCACCCTACCCTCAAGTCCCCCAACCTGCGCCCCAACCCTCAGCTCCCCCAATCCTGCCCCCAGCCCCGGCCCCAGGGAATGGGGGAAGAGGTCCCTCAGCCAGCGGGGAGCCACTTCTGAGGGGCCAGCCGATTCAACAATGGCGCTTCCCCTCAGGGCTGTTGGGGCTCCCCTAGCCAACCAGAATGATCTACAGCTTCTGCAGTTTTGGCCTTTTTCTTCCTCTGATCTCTATAACTGGAAAGTTAATCACCCTCCTTTTTCAGAGAATCCTACAGGGCTTACAGGGCTGATAGAGTCTCTGATGTTCTCCCATCAGCCTACCTGGGATGACTGTCAACAGCTTCTACAGAATCTGTTTACCACCAAGGAGAGAGAAAGAATTCTCCTCGAAGCTTGGAAGAACGTCCAAGATGAGGACAAACGGCCTGTTCAGACTCCGGTCAAGATAGACTAAGGATTCCATTTGACCCGCCCTCAATGGGACTATAATATGGCACAAGGTAGGGAACGGCTGTCCAATTATCACTGGTCTCTAGTGGCGGGTCTCAGAGGTGCCGCTCGCAGGCCTACGAATTTGGCTAAGGTAAGAGAAGTTATATAAGGGACAACTGAGCCCCCCTCAATCTTTTTGGAGAGGCTCATGGAAGCTTACAGGAGATACACCCGTTTGATCCTATGTTCGATGGGCAGCAGGCCTCAGTGATTATGGCCTTCATCCGGCAGTTAGCCCCTGACTTTAGAAAGAAGTTGCAGTGGATTGAGGGATTGCACTATTATACTATAAGGGATGTGGTTAGAGAGGCTGAGAAAGTGTATCATAAGAGAGAGACAGAGGATGAAAAGCTGGAAAGAGAAAAGAGAGACAGGAGAAAAGATGAGGACAAGAGGGACAAAAGACAGGAAAAGGTTCTGGCTCAGATTATGGCCGCAGTAGTAGATAGGGACAAAGGAGGTAGAACTAGACAGTCAGGGGACCTGGGAGACAGAAAACAGCAAGGGCCAAGGAGACCCAGAGGAAACAGACCACGCCTAGAAAGAAACCAATGTGTGTACTGCAAGGACACAGGCCACTGGGCCCATGAATACCCTAAAAAGAAACAGGAGGTAAAGGTGCTGTTTCTTGAAGTGGATGAAGACTGGGGAGACAGGGCTTGGCCCCCCTCCCGAGCCTAGGGTAACAATAGAAGTGGAGGGGACCCCTGTAGACTTCCTGGTCCACACAGGCACAGAATTTTCAGTGCTTCAGATACCATTAGGCCAAGTAAGAAAGAATGAGAAAACATTGGTGATTGCGGCTATAGGGCAAAAATCGTACCCATGGACCATGTCCTGGACAATGGACCGTGGATGGAACCAAGTGACTCATTCATTTCTGGTCATTCCAGAGTGCCCCATGCCCCTATTGGGAAGAGACTTATTAACCAAATAGAAAGCACAAATAACCTTTGCCTCTCCCAGACCAGAGGTATCTTGGGGAATAGAGACACCTCAGACCTTGGCACTGTCTTTACAATTAGGAGAAGAGTGCCGGATTCATCAGGACAAATTCAAGCCCCCTGAGGGGCTACAGGTCTGGCTTAATCAATTTCCTCAGGCTTGGGCTGAGATAGGAATGGGAATGGCAAGACAAGTTCTCCTGGTGGTGATTGAGCTCAAGTCCAGAGCCATTCCCATTGGGGTCCAACAGTACCCCATAAGCAGAGACTCATAAGAGGGCATATGCCCTCACATCACCAGACTGTTTCAGCAGGGGATCTTGGTCCCATGCAAGCCCCCTTGGAACACTCCCCTATTCCCGGTAAAGAAACTGGGAACAAATGACTATCGCCCAGTCTAGGACCTTAGAGAGGTCAATAAGAATTCAAGACATTCACCCACAGTAACAAATCCTTATAGCCTGCTCAACACACTGCCACCTGAGCAAACCTGGTATATGGTCTTAGATCTTAAAGACGCTTTCTTCTGTCTGCGGTTACACCCCAATAGCCAACCCGTGTTTGCCTTCAAATGGCCAAATGGAGTTCTCTCTTGTGTCCTGGAACTCTGGCTCCTGTTGAAGTTACTGCCCCCCCAGCCCCTACAAGAGAAGCATGGTTAGTAATCCCTAAGCTTCTGACCTTCAGGCTAAACTCCTCCCCAGTTACCTAGCAACAGTAAAAACCAAAAGAGGGGCTGCTTGGCCCCAACTTGCTCTCTTACTCCTCACTCTCTCACTCCTCTCTCTATGTCTTCTCCTTTCCTCTCTCCTCTCTATTCCCCTCTCTCCCTCTTATTCTCTAGCCTTTCTTCTCTCTCTCTCTCCTTTACCCCTTCTTTCCTCTTGGGTATAGGCAGTCTCTCTCTCTCTCTCTCTCTCTCTCTCTCTCTCTCTCTCTCTCTCTCTCTCTTTTCTACCTTCTCTCTTTTCCCCTGCCTTCCTATAATAAACCTCTAAAACCATAGACTGTCTCTGCTCATCAAGGCCCACTGCTCTTGGAGGATGGGATAGGCTTTCTCCTAATGAGCTCTTTCTAATCTCAGATGGAAGGCCTTCCTATACTCCAGCCAAAGTCAGCTGTGCTCACTCTCTCCTTTGTGGGAACCTCTCTTCCCTCAGCTCTCTCCCATAACCCCATGCTACAGGGTGTTGCACTGGGGCCCCTTTTGGTTTGGGGCTGAGTGGAAAGCATCTGACAGCCCTCCTGTGTCTGCCTGCCCAGAGCTTAGGAAGAACTCTGGAGAACTTGGGCTATTTTCCCTCCCACCTCAATTCCCTAGGCCCCTTTTAGTTCCCACAGTCTTCCACCTTGCCACACCTGTGGTGGTTTCCTACAGGAGCAGACTGCCTGCTGAGATTGCTTTGTAAAATAATCCAGCTGAAACAAAGGATGGGTCTGTGGGGTTTTCTCTATATAAACACAGAGCTGAAAATTAAACTTTGATCCTTGATCAGAAACTTTCTCTCACACACCTGTTTTTTTGTTTGGTTTTGTTTTGTTCTGTTTTGTTTTGTTTTTTTCATTTCTAGCCTCCCTTTCAGGTAACCCAGTTCATCCACAGCTGCAAGACAGCTACAAATGGGGACTAGAACATCATTGCTTCCTTCCATCAATGGTGTGTATACATGTACATGTGTAAAGTTTGTATTAACGGGGGATTAGAAAATTAGTCCTGTCATCCATCAACTATGTGTATGTGTGTATATGAGCAACTTTTGTGTGAGAGTGTGCAGGAACATTCTTCTATCAATCTGCTATGTGTATGCATATGTGTAAGGTTTGTGTGAGTGGGGATTGACACATCATTCCTTCCACCCATCAACTATGTGTATATGTGAAATGGTTGGAACCTGCTTCTGGAGCTTTGCTATAACCATTTTATGTATGAACTATATATGTCTGCATATAGGCCAGTATACATGTATATATGTATTCAGGTATGTTTGTGTGTATGAAGTTATTGGACTCTGCATTTTACTTCATCCACGTAGCAAACAAGTGTGTGTGTGTGTGTGTGTATGTGTGTGTGTGTGTATGTGTGTGTATGCTTGTGTTGCATGTGTGTGTGAATTTTCTCTTTGCTCCCCTTTCATGCTGGCCCTAATGTATTAAAAGAGGTCATGGTTTTGCTGCTGGCCACACGAAATCCCACCCCTAATAATTTAAGTTTTGTTCCTTCAGAAAAAAAAAAGTATGCTGGTAACTTCTCTAATCACTGGCTGCCTTTGGCAGCAGCCTCTGTAGGTATCTGGATCTATTCCTATCAGGTGCTTTAAGTACTTACTTCCAATGGCTACCTGCCTCAGTTTACTCACCACATGGTTGCCAAAGCTATTCATTGGCACTTACCTTTATTTTTAGCTTTTCTATCCTTGAATTGTTAGATTGAAAGTAGCTACTATATTACAACTTCTTAACCTTATTCAGCTTCTATTACACTTATCAGAATCCTTTCTCCATATATTATTTGCTTAAAACCTTCAAATTGAAGTCCTGCCTTTCCAGGAGTGTGTGTGATGCCATGACATCCTACTCGCACTTCTGCAATAACAACACTTATTAGCAAATTACATGGGAATCACTCTTTCAATGCATTTTGAAATTAAATCCTTCTTGATCAATGAAAATACTTATCAAATCAATTCAGTGTGTATATACCCCCATCAATTTGCTCAACTCTATTCAAACTCTATTCATGGGCAGACAAATAATGACCTCCATTTCCTATTTCTCACAAGTGGGTCATAATTACAGCTTGTACAGCTCCACCTATTGTTAAATCATTAAAATTCACTGTAGTGATTCAATACCTTGACAAAGGTCCTAATTAATGAGGAAGTAATTGCAGAAAGGATAATCATGTACATTATACTACATAAAATTTTAATAGACTATAATACTAATGTAAGAAACAAAATAATGGTGTTTATAATAATTTCTTTCAATTGATTTTAAACACATTTATGGTGCATTTTAATTCAGATATGTAGTTTTATCACCATTATAAAATAGTATTTTGAAAATGGCTCCATTTTGTTTGCTAGGTCAGTGTCTACTGTTAGCCTATTACTAGAGAATTTAAATTATCCTACTGTCTTTGACAACTTATTTCATTTTTCAATATGGCAAATTTAGTAACTGATGTTAGTATAAAATATTGACAGTCCTTCATTAATAGTTGCATAATCTGTGGGTTTTTGATCATGTTGTAGACATAACAGGAAATCTTAGCATAATTCTCATAATAAACTGATTTGATACCCATGGGTACTGAAATTACTGGATTATGCAATGTGAAATAAAAACAGAAAGTCACAGAGAAATATACTACCTATGTAAGCAATTAAAATAGAACATATCGGCACACTGAAGTTCACTATGCTTGTGTTAGGCAATTTATGAAAGATGATAAATTTAGAAGACCAGAAAGTTTATCATTAATAAATTCTTGCAGTTATTTTGTTCATAGTTTTTAAAATAGGCTTGCTTGTTTAAGAAGCATTCCTCTTGTGTTTCGTATACATGTTATCATACACATTTTGGCTTATATCTTAATTCTGTCAGAATTTCAGAATATATGTATATATATATATATATATATATATATATATATATATATATACACAACATTGCTTTCTTTTTACATATTTATGCAGTCCATTTATTAATAATTGGTTTCTGTTTCTTTTCAAAAGCATTTTAAATATTTTTATGTAATGCAGCATTATAGGAAATAATGTTCCACTTTCTACTTTTAACCAAGTCAGTGCCTCACAACTAAAGCTTCTCTTCTGGAAGAGAAAGAAAAGAAAGTACAGCACTGAACTGTGTTTCATTACAACTGTCTGAGCTGTGTAAATTTTTTTTTACTTTTTTTAATTAGTTATTTTCTTAATTTACATTTCAAATGCTATCCCCTTTCCTAGTTTCCTCTCTGAAAGTCACCTATACCCTCCCCCTGCCCTGCTCCCCAACCCACACACTCCTGCTTCCTGGCCCTGGCATTCCCCTATACTGGGGTATATAATCTTCTCAAGACCAAGGGCCTCTCCTGCCATTGATGGCCAACTAAACCATCCTCTGCTACATATGCCACTAGAGACATGAGCTCTGGGGATACTGGTAAGTTCATATTGTTGTTCCTCCAATAGGGTTTTAGACCCCTTCAGCTCCTTGGGTACTTTCTCTATGGGTTGTGTAATTTAAAGTATCTGTTGTGTTGATGTTATAACATAAAGGAGCAGAAGCTGGTTTAGGAACCTGAGCACCAGAAAATGTAACACACACTCTGCTGCAAAGCATTAACAAAGTTTATACTCACAACATGAAAGAATTACGGGCAGGGTTACGCATCCTTAGAACACAAAGTGAGCTAATGTGTGGTTTGTAGGAGTTACTTTTTGTGAAGGTTGCCTAGTGTGTACTAGTACTGGAGAAAGTCAAGATAAGTTTGAGACAATGGATTGGTTTTCATGTATCTGGCTTGATAATCTGTTTATAAAGATTTCTTCAAAATGATGGAAAAACTGCTGAAGGATTTTTCAGGTTGTTCCTTTTGTATCTAAAACAATGTAAAGACTAGATTGAACATACGAGCAATCAGAAATTGTAGGAAGCCATCCCACGAAGCATTTCATGAAGAATTGCTTACCGATAAACATCCTTTGGGAAACACCTGCTAAACACTTGAGGACTGTAAAGATCAAAGTGATGTTTGATGGAGGTGGGGGGAAGGAGTTGATTCAAGAAATGTCTGCCATTTAGTAATTAATCCATTTCATTTTTGGTTTCACGATATTTGAAGATAAGGTTCTTTTTCTTGTTACTCTACTCATGAAAAATTTATCTGCTTAATAGTTTTTTATTTATTTTCTTCTATCTGAAAGAATCTAAATTTTACTTAATGTGTTCTGACTTTTTCATTTATGCTGTCTAGGAAACTATATCAAATGACTTACTTTATAATATTTAAAAGTTATTCATATAGCATTTACATCTGTACACAAATGTACATAGCTTTGGTTCCTTTCAGTATATATCAGCCCTCAATCCATAAACATGGCTAATTTTAACAGGTATAATCCTTCCACTAAAATTTCTTGATTCATATTGGTCTTTTCTATGTAGCTTTTGACTTCCTAACATGTACAAAGCCCCCTGTCTTGTGTACTTGATGAGTGTACCTTCATGCTTCTCATCAGTTATGTTTCAATCAGATAAGAAGAGCTACTTTGCATAACATGAAGAGTGTATGTTTTCTGGGGTTTTTACTTTATTCTACTATAAGGACAGAACAAAATCTATTTAAACCAATTGTTTCTGCTTTTGAAGACAGTAGGGCGAGTTCGCCAAGAAACATGGGGAGAAATGGCAAGCTGGGAGACCAGAAGATGTTTGTGTTCTGCCAGAACAAATTAAAATATTTATCAAAACCTAACAAAGAAGTTTTGAACCTGCATTATGGATATTGTAGTATAGATAGAACACTATCATAATTTGTTCTATACATTATCAAAGTATCTCTAGACTCATTTATTATCACATATGAACAACAATGTTAAAATAGATTTATTATTATTTTATTTAATCTCTTTTTTTACCCTCCAGATTTTATCCCCTTCTTGGTCCACTCTCTGACTGTTCCCCATCCCACACCTCTTCCCCATCCCCTGTTTTCACTAGGATGTCCCCATCTCCCCACACTTACCCCCACCTGTCAATTGGTTGAGTGCAAATATCTGCATCCGACTCTTTCAGCTGCTTGTTGGGTCTTTTGCAGGGTAGTCATTAAAGGTCTCTTTTTTTGAGTGCTCCACAGCCTCATTAATAGTATCAGACTTTGGGATGTCCCCTTGACCTGGATCCCACTTCTGGACATTGTTTTCCTCAGGTTCCTCTCCATTTCTGTTCCTCCTGCTCTTTCAGACAGGAACAATTTGGGGTCAGAGTTTTCACTATGGAATGGCAACACCATCTCTCACTTGATACCTGGTCTTTCTGGTGGAGTTGGGCTCTACAAGTTCACTCAACCCACTGTAGGGTATTTCATCTAAGGTCCCTCCCTTTGAGTGTTGAGAGTATTTCAACTCCCAGGTCTCTGCTACCTTCTGGAGGGGTCCCCTCCTGCCCCGCCTCCTAACTCCCGAGGTTGCCTGTTGATTTCAAGCTATACTATAGAGCAATGGTAATAAAAACTTCATGGTATTGGTACAGAGACAGACATGTTGATCAATGGAATAAAATTGAAGACCCAGAAATAAAACCACACACTTAAATATTTTTTTTTAAAAAATAAGTGTTTCCAAAGAGGTAAAAATAACTATCTATCCTTGATTATACAGCTTTGTTCTTTGTTTCATGTGTTACAGTAATATGCTTTGTACTTGAGTTTCAAATTATAATAAAAACTATTAAGTATTTGACCAAAATCAAATACTTAATACATGGTTGTAATGATGGCAATCATTGTTCTCTTCAACTATAACATACACACATATTTCAAATTTAGAATACATCTGTTGTCTTTGTGCTTTACTCTTAAAATTTTAATCTATACATTTACCTGCTATTTTCCAATTACATATACATAGTATACTTAATATACCATTAGGACAATAATTTACAAAAATCTTTGAGGTTATGAACATATTACAGTGAGGATAGCAGCAAACAGATCATCAAAAGAGTAAATATATTAAGTATGTGCTGGAGTATAAACATTCATGGAATAATAATGACTAAACAGGCAAAGTGAAGTTTTCAGAAATGTGCAGGAAGAAAAGGATCTCCTTTGTAAGTTCCTGTCTTCCCAGTATAACAGCCAAGAATATAGTTCCAGTTTTCTGGACTATTGATTAGAGAATTTACTGTCAGTTTGGGAGACTATTTCCCCTATACTGTGGTCCAAGGCCTACTGTAGCCACAAATAAACAGTATGAGCAACAAACAGACACAATGGCAAAACTTGTTATTTTCACAATAAATGCTAGGACTTTAACTGAAAAACATAACAAACAAACAGAACAGTTTATATGAGTTTGACCTAGTGAAACTCTTAGTTATATTCTTTTTGGAAACTCCAATACAATATGTGAGTGTGTTTGTTTGCCCTAGTCAAGAGAAAGTATGTCTTTTATCCACAAGGATAGGAAACATTAACGTGTTTTCTTGGATTAATTTTTAGGAAAAATGGAAAGTACAACTTTTATTTACTCAACAGAGAAGATAAAAAGAAGCACAAAATAAATAAATAATGAAAAATCTGGAAAGTTATAAAAAGTGAATTTAGAAAGAAAATCAATATCATTTCAGAAGCCCCTGCTGCTTTTCCTTTCAATCTGCACATTTTTATTATAGCATCAAATATAAATACTGTGCTATTTTTCTTTCTATTCAAACTTTTGTCCAAAGTTATACAATAAAAGCTTTGTCCTTATTGTCTTTCATTGCCCAATACTTTGTGTGGTAATCTGGTGTTGTGGTGCTCAGTGATAGATATGGAGTGAGTAATAATGCAAGATATACTACAATCAGGTTTATTAAGACTGTACATATGATGATTCATGACCTTGTGTCAAAATCCTGAATGGACATATTATAATGCAGGGAGGAATTACTGTGGCTCATGGTTTCAGTGCTGTCAGTCCATTAGGGAGGGAAGCTATGGTTGAGCAAAGGAGTTTGTTTCATAGTCATCTTGGAAGAAAAGAAAGACAATTTCTCTGACTTTCTCCATTCCCCTATATTAGTATAGATCCCCAAACATACGTTAGATTTCAGTTACTACTTTCTGGAAGTGCCCTCAGATTTACACAGTTAAGTGAACCTAACAAACCTGATAATAAAGATTAGTCATCATAAGAACTATACCACAGTGTTGCTATGGTTATCACTGGCATACGTTTCACTGTATTCAGGTAAGTAGTTTTGATGTATTCATACCTGCGGGATTTGCTACCTCAGAAAGTGTACAGATCTTCAACATTAATGGATACTGACAAATTGTTTAACAAATGTTTCTAATAATGCAAACTCCCAGGAGCAGCTGCTCCACATCCTTGTCAACACATGGTGTCAGTCTTTTGCATTTTTCACTTGCAGTGCTCATAGAGTATCATTGCACAAGGATTTGAATATGTAATTCCATGGTGACTAATTAAATTTAACACTGGCATATTTATTCATCAATTCAATGACCTTATAAAGTGTTGCATGCATGTTTTGTTGCTTTTCAAACTTTCTTTTAGAAATAACACAAATAATTTTATCTATCTATCTATCTATCTATCTATCTATCTATCTATCTATCGATTTCTTACATATGATTTCAAATAAATGCCATTGTATGTCTTTTCCCAATGCTTTATTCAAATGTTCACACATTTGTAATGTCTTTGTTGGGATAAAATCATTTGATATCCTTTTTTGATAAATTTAGAAATGACTTCCTCTTGCATTTTTATTGAATGAATTTGTGTATTGTATAATACACTCTGTTTACTCCCATTCCTCATAATGGGTTTCTTTTGTAACCCACTACCCATATTATCACACATATTTCTTGCCGGTTCCTTTCTCACAGTCATGCATTTTGTTTTTAATTCTGTGACTCTATTATTAACATGGACCATTTGTATTTCCATGGATTTGAGATTATCCATTTGAAAGATGATAACAGGCTCAGTGTATCTAACTGCAGCTGCAGTTAGATCATATTTGCAATAGCTCTTATGCCCTGAATATAATATTTTTATACATTTTCTTTGTTTTCTGGTTCTTATATTCCCCCCCTTCCTTCTACAATAGCTATTGAGCCTTAGAAAGGGTGCTATGAATGTCCAGCTGAGGGTGAAATGCTTAACCCTCATTTATTTAAGCATCTTGAGCAGCCATGAATTTCTGAATTTATCCCCTATCACTGAAAAGAGAAGCTTCTCATATTAAAGATGAGCACAGCTTTTGTTTAAGGTTATAAGCAAAGCCATTTAGACTAAAATTTGTTGCCATGAGAGTTTATCTAAACTGCAGAAATGAGTTCTCTCCTAGAATCTAGAATGTTCCCAGACATGGAAGTAGGCCTAGTTTTATGATACCAGACATGGTTTTCCTCATTTGGAGTGGTTTTCAATCCAATCTCCTATGACAACTTTCAATCCAATTTCCTATGACAACTTATATCACTATTCCACAAGTAGGCACATCTTGCCTGGCAGGTTAACACTGAATTTTATAGAGTTTATAGTTAGGTAAGCCATTGTTTTTTCTTCCGTAAGCCAGTGACATTGTGAAACCTGGCCAGCAGAGAAAAGTTTTCAGGTCAGTTCCAGCTTGATTTCTCTATATCTAACAAAGATAGTGTGTTGCATCTTGGGCAATCAGGTCTGATCATCCAATTCCAGTAAGAAACCAAAAGGAATGGCAATAGCCTGTGTTGTTTGGGGACCTTCAGTAACCTCCCTCATCAAATAGCTCCTAAGGAGGTTCTATATACCCAGCACTTAGATTTTTGCTTGATTCACAGTGGCATCCAGGAGCAGCACTGTCTAGATGTACAGGATAGTCCTCCTCTATTTATTCTTTTTTTTTTTTAAATTTTCTTTATTTACATTTCAAATGTTATCCCAAAAGTTCCCTATCCCCCCCCCC
>NC_034591.1:81253693-81293676 GCF_900095145.1 Mus pahari
GTGTGGATACTTCATTCCTCCTTAGAATAAGGAACAAAATACTCATGAAAGGATATAGGTCCAGAGACAAAATTTAGAGCTAAGATGAAAGGATGGACTATCCAGAGACTACCCCATTCGGGAGTCCATCCCATCATCAGCCACCAATCCTCTATTTATTCTTAACTCATTTTTTATTGACTTACAGAAAAATGGGTTTGCATATAATTTTTTATATAATGCACAATTTGGTTACCCCTCTCTCCCAGTTTCCCTGTTTTCCCATTCCCCATCACCAACCCTGTTTGACTTTTTCTACAATCATCATTACCATTCGTTCACCTAAATTCTCCAAGCCCCACTCCTATAAGGCCTCTCCTCAATATCCTTTTCTGATTTCCTAGCTACTGCAAGTGCTCCTAGTTCCATATAGAAACTAAAACTTGAAGCCTCTCCCTGGTCCTGAATTATCTCAATCAGTGCAATGTCTTTTGTTTTCTGTTCTATACATATATACCACTCTCAGGAAAATTTCAACAGAAGTGACTATCTTACTACAGAGTAACTTCCTCCTTCATTTTCACTACTGTTCGATTTACAAGATCCAGAAAATAGAAATATCCCTATTGTCTATCAATTGATGAACAGAAAATGAATATTGGCACAGATACACAATGAAATTATATCCAACTGTAAATAAAAAAGTGAAATTTGTGTACAAATGGATAAAACTATTTATGATTCAGGTTTAAAAGCAACTGAGAAAATTCTGTGATTTTCTTTAGAACCATTAGTCACTTTCTGATTTGAAGAATATCTTTTGTGGATTTTTGTTCATACTCTAAAGTAAATAGAGCAAATAAATTTTTATAACAATATTCAGTATTTTTAGCAATCATGATTATAAATAAACAGGAAAATAACACACAAGAGAGAAAACAAAATACACATTCATCTTTCCTCACACTCCAGTGTAACCTGCATCAACTATCAACTGAACAGATATGAGTAGAATATCTTTGAATTTTTGAGATTGGTTTATTATTCTATATTTGACCATTGCAAAAGAAAACTTTTAACGTTTTAAGGGAACTTCTGAGAATCCCTGCCACCAATTCAAACTCACTTCTGCTTTCAGTATTGTCAGTAAATAACTGCACTACCACATCTACAAATTAATGCTCAAAATAGCAGAAATTACATAGATGAGTTTTTTAAAAACTAATTATAATTCATTTCTCAGAGAACTGTCAAGAGGTTATTATTTAAAAAATATTTTGGAATAACTATGTTTTTATCTATAAATACTTACAAATTTGGTAGTTAAAACTAAAGGTTCTTTCCCTATAAATTGTAGCTTCTGGTTTAGTGTTTTACTGAATTCCTGAGTATACAAACAAAGGGATTGCTGCATCTATATCTGTTCCATTGACCTTGGAATCTTTTCCTTCTTTTTTCTAAAGTGTGTTTTATTCTGATTTATTATTTTTGTTTTATCATATTATATTTTACTATATGAATTATTGTATTATTCCTCAGAATCCTATTTGTTTTCTAATGAGAGAAAGAAAGAGGGTGGGTGAAGATGGGAGCGGAGGTAGGGAGGAACCAGGAAATGTAAAAGTAAAAACCATAATCAGGGTAAATTATGTGATGGGAAAAATTTTCCATAAAAGACAAAAAATAGAGGTGTAAGTTTGAAATAGTTTTGGAAGAGTTTACTGCATTTAAAATCTATTTTATATATCAGATCTTTTAAAATATACAGATAATTTGAAGAAACAATTTTATAGATTATGCATGTTAATGTTCATAAAGCAAAAAGAACTTATTACACAGATTAGATGCCCCAGTCTATTGATAAGGTCCATTTATCTATAGGAAGCAGCTTTTATCTTTATGTGTAAAGTATGTTTAAAATGTTTGAAAACATCTAAAGTACTCTTAGTTTCTGCCACAGAAGCTGACATTTGAATCAAGCCCTTGTTAAAAGTCTAGACTATTTGATTTGAGTTATGAATATAACATAGTTTTCAAATTAATGTGTACTAGTTTCAAGACATAGCACTCTCTATCCAATGTTAATTCTTCAACCTCATTAAGATATAGTGTTATGTAAGTAACTATTGTTAGCCCTAATATTAATACTCTGTCTTCAAGTAATTGAGCCTAATAAAAGTGACACAGAAAAATGGTTCTGGTTAAATTTAGGTTATTTCTCAGAGACCATTTTTAGCTATGCATAGTGTAAAGTATCATAAACTGACCTAAGACAATTCCAAATAATATATTAGCATAATATATTTTGAAAATATTTATGATTACTAAATATGCTTTTCACAATTACAGCCACTAAATTCTATATTCAATCAATTTAAGTTTTAAAACACCAAGGTATTTGAGGTAAGATTTTGTATATTATCCTCCTTGAAATCATTGCATGTCCATACACAGAAGATAAGAAAAGAATAAAGGGACATTAACTGCTCTTAGGAAACTTTTGGATAGAAATTATCTTTGTTGAGCATTTGACATTGAAACCAGGCAGTTTGTAATTGCATGGATGAAAACAGAAGCTATTATTTGTGGATGATATATCATATGTTATTCATTATGTTAAGAGACTACATTGTCTATATGTCACAAGCAATGACCATAGTATTTTCAGGCAGACATCATTCTTCATGCTTTATGCTTTTTGAAATTAAGACTCACAGAGTTAAATACCTTCCCTTAGGTAAGTGATTTCTTTTTCTACTCTCGTATCTTTCTTGCTGTCTTCTGATGTCTATTTATCAGTTTCTTCTCATGATCATAGTTTTCCATCTTCAGTTTCTATGACTACTGACCACAAGTATTCTTTAACGATTGTAGCATCACCCATGAGCAGGCCATCACTGCTGGTATAAAAATGTAAGCTGTGGGTTGGGGAGCAGGGCCGGGGGAGTATATAGGGAACTTTCAGGGAAGAAACTAGGAAAGGGGATAGCATGTGAAATGTATATGAAGAAAATATCTAATAAAAAATAAAGAAAATAAAAAGTAAGCTGAGCAAGCAGTGAAGAACAAGCTCATTAGAAGTACTTTCCCACACTCTTTGCTTCAGCTTCTGCCTCTAGCTTCTTGCTCTGACTTCCCCCATTGCTTGATTGTTTTCTGGCAGCGTAAGGTAAAATAAACCCTTTCTTTCTCAAGTTACTTTTGATCAGTGTCTTATTATAGCAATAGAAACAAAATATGACAGAAATTGGTGCCAGGATGCCAGTTATTACTGTGACAGACATGGCTGTGTTGTGTTTGTGAGGATTGTGGAAGACTTTAGAACTTGGGGCAGGAAAGACCACTGAATATTCATAGTCTGTTCTGTGGAAGCTTATAGGATAAGAATGTTAAGGTAAATGTAGAAGCTGATAAAGCCTAGCTTTTTAGAGTTTTGCAAGGAATCGAAGGCTCTATCAGGTGCATTTGTGTAATATATTTGAATTAAAATGGTTTCTGGTCAGCTGTGACTGGAGAACAGGCTGTAATTGATAAGAGATTAGCACAACTGAAGTGAAACAATTGCTTTTCTGAGACAAATGATACTGGTTTTCTAGGGATAAAGTATTTGCTATGAGTTACAAGAAAGCAGCATCACTGAGGTCTAATATCAGGATATATTTCCTCAGGATTGTCATACTGAAGCTGTGGAAAAGGGGGCCAAGGTTATATCTTAAGCTGGCAACTCAACTTGATAATGTGTGAGTCTCCCATGTGTACCTGTTTTGAAGGTGTGAAGTGGTAATGGAGAGAAATTCAAGCATGGAATTTTGTATCAAAATCATGACTTCCATGAAGAAAATAAAGGTGAGGCCATTGGTGGTAGTATTTCTTAATTGCAATAAATATTCCACAATTGAACTTGTCATACAGATAAGTCAAGGCTGCGCACCAGGCAGCACAAGGAAGATGTTAGCAGATGTGTGGTCTCAGTTGCAGTGGATTCTCCAGCATATGTGAGATCCCATTACTGTGTCTAGGATAGCAGCAGGTGTAAAGTGGAGATGGCCTCAATGCAGGATTGCTGTGCATGGCAGAAATGGAGAATTAGACTTTCTTCAGCCATATGGATGCCAAAAGATCATGACTGAGTCTCAGACATCAGGAACTGGCCTATTCATATTGTTTGCCTTCATTTCAATCTAACTGTAACCTTGACCTAGTTCTGCCCTCCTGAAATCAAAAGTATATTTCATATTTTTGATTTTATAGTATCCCAGAGCTGGTAGACTTAAGACTTTGAAAACTACACATGATGTAGAAAACAAAGAGAATTTTAAAGTAGTTGATTTTTTAAAAATCTTATAGGAGCTTAAGGTTATAGTATCTTTTATATTATGACCAATATCACAAAATAATTGAGAATGGACAAAAAAGGAAAGGTTGTGGTTTAACAGTGGAATACTTCTGTATCAAATTGATAAAGGATCAGTTGTTTTGGTTACTCTTTTTGTCAAGTTGCCACAAATTACAGTTATCTGGTAAGAAGTAATCCCAATTAAAAAATAAGATTTGCCTGTGGATAGACTGTGGGCCATTTTTATGATTTCGTATTGATGTGAGAGGCCCAAGCCCACTTTGGGCAGTGCCACTCCTGGGCAGGTGATCATGAGTTGTATAATAGAGAAAACTGAGCAAAGCACAGAGAGCAAATGAATAAGGATTCCTCCACGGTTTCTGTTTAAATTACTGCTTTGAGGTTCCTACCTTGATTTTTGTCAGAGTTTTATCTTGGGAACATGAGAACTGGGACAGAGAGGAATGTAGTTAGGAGGAAAATGTGTGAGCTGATGCTACATCCGCTCCAGTAGTGACCCGCCTGATAGGCAAAAAAGCCTGGGCGCAGTCCCGAGGTGAAAAGTTCACGGAAACTTAGTCTCCTGGAACCATGGCATCCTGTATAATGAATGCTCCAATGTCCTTGCTTTAGTTGGTAAACGGTTCTGTGTGCTTTCCCTTAATATTGCTTTATTATAAGTGCTTCTAAGGATTGAATTTTTGACATATAGCTAAGTAAGATTCTTCACCAGTCCTAGGCAGTCAGTCAGTCATGCTGACCCTGGGCATGAATAGCTAATTCACTGCCCTACACAGGAATTTACCATTATCTAGGAAGAAGGAAGTTAGTGGTCTAAGGAGGAACCAGATTAGATACTTAGAACTATAGATAGCTGAGTTACACACAAGAATTTACAGTGGCCTAAGGGGAAGCTGGACTATATAATAGACTAGAATAAGAACTATGGCAAGGGCATGAAGCCCTTGCCCCTGACTTCTAAGATTAAATGGACCTTGGGTGGAGCTGCTTTTGATCCCAGTTGGTTCCTGCCAGTCCTTCCGTGTTTGCATTCCTCTGTTTTATGTAAGAATCCAGTAACCTCATTGTACCTTGCTGGTGTGTCACCTAACTTCCTTATTTTCTTCTGTATAAAAAGTTTGATGCTCAATTTGACAAATTACATTCAGATCCACACTCCCTAATGTCAAATCTGTTTGTCACCCCATATTCGCTGACTCTATGCCCATCTGGCCGAGGCCCTGATTCCCATGGATTGAGGGGGGCTGACTGGGCCCGGGCCATGGCAAGCTGAGAGGCTGATTTCATTGGCATGTTTAAGGAGGTTAAGGACATGAAGCAAAACCTGGAAGAATTAGAATGGTCCTAACTCCTAGGGTCTGGAAATAGATACTGCACTTACTCGAAAGAACAGTTAATGTCAAGCTTCTAAAGAATGAAGAGGACATATGAATGAATGCTACTATTTTGTTGTTGTTTGTTGTTGTTGTTTTGTTTTGTTCTTGTTTTTTTTTTTTTTTTTTTTTTTTTTTTTTTTTTTTTTTTTTTATGGTAAGATACCAGAAAAAGAGCCTTGAATGAGCATCCATAGCTCACAGGATGGAGCCTTTTTTTTTTCCACTTTGTTTCTTTTTATCCTAGTAAAAAACAAAAAACAAAAAACAAAAAACAAAAAACAAAAAAAACAAAAAACAAGGGGCTGGTGCACATTCATCAAGCAATGCCTTACTAAACAAGTATCACCAAGTCAAAGAATTATTTCTTTGTCTTTCTTTGCTTTTTTCCCCCCTTTTCTTTCCTTTTGAAAAGTTTAAAAACTATTCTTAAATCTTTTTTTTTTTTTTTACATTCCAGACATCATCACCCTCCAGGTCCACCCTCCAACTCTTCCACCTCCCACATTTCCTCTCCCCATTTTCAAGAGGATGCCCCGACCCTCACACACTCCACCAGACCTCCCTGGGACTCCAAGTTGCTCAACTGTTAAGTGCATCTTCTATGACAGAGTCTAGACCAATCAGTCCTCTGCTATATATGTGTTGGGGGACTCATATCAGCTGGTGTATGTTGCCTGGTTGGTGGTCCACTGTCTGATTGATCCTGCAGGTCCAGATTAGTTGAGACTATTGATCTTCCTATAGGATTGCCCTCCTTCTCAGCTTCTTACAGCTTTTCCCTAAGTCAACCACAGTGGTCAGTAGCTTCTGTCCTTTGGTTGGGTATAAATATCTGCATCTGATTCTTGCTTGTTGGGCTTTTCAGAGAGCAATCTCAAGGGCCCCCTATTTGTAAGCAGACCACAGCACCAGTAAGAGTCTAAGGCCTTCCTTGGTCTTGCAAACTTTATATGACCCAGCACAGGGGAATGCCAGGGCCAAGAAATGGGAGTGGGTGGGTAGGGGAGCAGGGGCAGGGGGAGGGTATAGGGAACTTTCGGGATAGGATTTGCAATGTAAATAAAGAAAATATCTAATAAAAAAAAGATATTAAAAAAAAAAAAAAAAAAAGAGTGTAAGGCCTTGGGGCCTCGCCCTGAGCTGGATCCCAATTTGGACCTGTCACTGGACCTCCTTTTCATCAGGATTCTCTCTATTTTTTTTCTATTTATTCAAACAGAAACAATTCTGGGTGAGAGTTTTTGACTGTGGGATGGTAACCCACACATCATGCCCTGTCTTTCTACTGGAGGTGGACTCTACAAATTCTCCCTACCCACTGTAGGTCATTTCATCTGAAGTCCCTCCATTTGAGACCTGAGAATCCCTCACTTCCTAAGTCTTTGGTATATACTAGAGGGTCCCCCATCTCCTATTTCGCAATGTTGCCTGTAACTATTCTTTCTGATGTCCCTCAGGGCTTCATTCCTGTCTCTCCCCTCCACCCATGCAATACCTGATCATGTTCCCTCTTCTCCTTCCTATCCACTTTCCAATCCAGGTCCCTCCCTCCCACCTCGTGGGATTGCTCTCTTCTTCTGCCCAAGTGGGATTGAGGAACCCTCACTTGGGCCCTTTGGCTTGTTAGCCTTCTTGAGTTTTGTGGATTATATCCTGGGTATTCTGTACTTTTGTCTAATATCCACTTATTATTAGTGAGTACATACCATGTATGCCTTTCTGGGCCTGAGTTACCTCACTCAGTAACACTACCTAATTCATTCTATGAAGCCATAGTTACTCTGATACTAAACAACACAAGAACCCAACAAAAAAGATAACTTCAGACCAATTCTACTTATGAAGATTGATGCAAAAGTACTTAATAAAATTTGCATAAACCAAATCAAAGAACAAATCAAAAACCATCATCCACCATGATCAAGTAGACTNCATTCCAGGGATGCAAGGTTGGTTCAATATATGAAAATCCATTAATGTAATCCACTATATAAACAAACTCAAAGAAAAAAATAACATGATCATCTCCTTCGATGCAGAAAAAGCATTTGCCACAATACAACTCCAGTTCTTTTGAAATTCTGATGTAGAATTTCAGGCTGATCTAGAACTCTTGATTCTCTGTGTCATTCACATAATGTAATATACTAAACAGCTAAAAATTAGCCAAACTTGAGTTGTTGGTTTTTTTTTTTAAAGAGAAGTTTGGCATTGGCATAAATGTTTAATTGAAAACTAAGAACTTAAACTCTCTACAATATCTCTTTACCAAACGTGATTTTTTTTCTCTCTTTAACCTCAGTTTTTAATGCAATGCATATAACAAAGCAATAAGATTAAATCAAGGTTATGTTTAGTTTTGGCAGTAAAAATCTGGCATCCTGAGTTAAAGGAAAAGCCATAATCATGTATATGAGTGGATATGTAATTATCTGCTCTTGACTAGTCACATAAATATTTATTTACTTGTTATAAAAATAAATATAAAACCTTATACCAATTCTAAAATAATTATTAGGTACACATGAATTTGCTAATAAACATTTTGTTTTATATAATAACTACTTAACTTTTATTTTCCTAAATGATAGTTTTTCCAAAAAGCACAAGAAACACAAGACATGTGCATTAACCCTGGATGGAATGGGACTCCTTCCTACTGATAAAGGGTGAAAAATTACTTGGGAGACAATAGTTTGAATATTGAAGGATAAATACAGGTTTTGTGGGGTAGAGTGAGTGAGACATTCTCCCCAATAGGCTTATTCATTTAATCTTGTGGTCCCCAGTTGGTGGTATTGTTTGGGGGGAAGTTATAGAACCTTTAGAAATTGACCCTTGCTATGGGAAGTAAACATTGATTGTGGGCTTTGAGGATTTAAAGCCTCACTGTGCTTTCTGCTTACTGAGTTTCCGAAACATGGGTGAAGTGTAGTCCACTATCTTATTTTTCCTGTAATCTATGTCTTGCCTACAATGACAGACTCTATTGCTCTAAATAAACACTTCATTCACTAACTTGCTGCTTATATGGGGTATTTTATCACATCAACAGGAAAGTAATACACTCTGTCATTTTAAGTACTAAGGAATTTATCTTCATACAAAAGTGGTACCATTGGGATGAAGAAGAGAATGGAAGAGATGTGAAATCAAAAGGATCCAAACAAATGCTTAGTGTTAGATCTTAGGATAGAAAATTCTCTGGCAATCTCACAACAGGCTTGGGTGTGATAGTTAAAGACTAGGCTTTGGCACCCATAGAGGGCAGTGCAAGCTGGGTAGCTGCACTTGGTTTACAAAATCATCACAGTTATTCACTATGAAATCTGATAAGTATGAGATACAGTCGCAGTTCAATTGTAAAACTAACTCCACTGCTAAAAGTAGTGGTATAAAGATGTAAAGTCAAGAATACCAGCCTGGCTGAAGCACTGCTATGAATCTACATTATTCTGACTACTATACAAAATGAAGCTCCAAGATCATTCCCTACTTGCATGTTGGCAAAGCTTAACTCTACTGAGTCTTCTGAATCCTAGCAAATCAGTTTCTAATGTCAAACATAAAATTTCTGACAAGAAGTAGTCAGAGCCTTGTGTTTGCTTTGCTTCTCTGTGCTCTTAAATTCCACCAATGAAATGAAAATGGCTCAAGAAGGTAAAAGAGATTCACTTGCAAATGAGGAGCCTGAACCTGAGACACAAATCTCCAATGAGAGCATTGGATGCAACTATTCAACCTTTGTTCCATAAAGAGGCATTCATATCTTTACCATATACTACAAACAGTTCTTCCTCTCTTCCCTGTGGAGATACAATCTTTGTTTTTTCATGATGTTTTACTTCAATATCTTTGAAAAGTTAAGTATGGACAAAGCTGTAAAATCTCCTGCTCAGAAGACATAAAAACCCAAAAGCTATCTCTAGCAGGATGCTAAGAAAAAAAAATCACATAGATCCTTCAATGCATGCCTAATTAAATTCGAGAACAAGATTTCAAGCTGAGAGTTGGCAGAAAACGGCAAGAATATTTTATTTAGCATTATGTTAATAAGTTCTAAAATATAGACCTTGACATGCTGAGGGTCTGAACTCAAATGAAATCAGTGAGAATTAAAGTTAATGGCAAAATCCAATGGCAATTGAATTTTCAGTATTTCTACTCAAATTCTGAGGATTAGTAACAGACATAATTACTTAAGTGTGGAAAATGAAAGAAAAGGACTTTGTATAAGTGACATCATCACTACAGGTATAATGTATATATGAGAAAGGAGAATCTTAAATACATTAAGGAAAATGATATTTGAAAACTATTTGGGCAATTGTCAAGTATTACAAAACACTTCTCTAAAATAAATTACATATAATTGAAAAATACATTTTAAAATGAAAACAAATGTACGAAATGTGAATTAGTATACATTTGCATTTATGTATCTGTATGTTCTGTATATGAACACATATTTTCACATATATACACATAGACATATATCACAAAACTGTATTAAATCCATGATAATAAAGTAAGTACTGCAATAAAAACATAATCCAATATTTTCTTTCTTTCACATTTTGAGATAATAATATACTTACATAATTTTACATTTCTCTATTTTCCTTCAAATTTCTCTATACACGGTCCCTTTTCTTTTTCAAATTCATGGTTTCTTGTTTCATTAATTATTTTTACATTCATATATGTACACAGACATATATGTATGTATGTATATGTATAAATATAGCATGCTCAGTCTATAATGTTACTCTTTTTTGTATTTTTTTTTTTTTTGGCCAACTATTTGGCCTTGAACAATTTATGCCTTTTTTCTGATGAAGACTATTTCTCCTTCTCTCATCATGTCTTGTTTTCCTCTAGTTCTTTGTATAATGTTGAGCCCTCCTGGGTTTTCCTCCTCCACACCCCAGTCCACTCACTATGACTGCTTTACTGTTGTTCTTGTTGATCTCATGTTTACACAGTTGCTGAGAACTTATAGATATTGCTTCTACCATTATTGGGAGACATAGGCTCAGAGCAAACTCCCCGATCCTCTCCGTCCTATCTTTCTCAGGTTCCCTGAACTTTCGGTGTAGGGGCGGTTTTGCAGATGTATCCATCAGGACTGGGCTCTGCAACTATGTTTTGATTCATTGTAATTCTCTGTAGTGATCTCCACCTCCTGCACAGAGAAATTTCCTTGATAAGAGATAAGGTCTACATTTAAATTTGGGTATGGGGACAAGTATTTAGTGTATATTTATAAAATGTGCTTGTTTAGTAAAGTGATGCTTTGATTTGTTTTCCGTACCAAGTATGATATCCATGTTGTTGAGGGGGGTCTTAAATCCAATTTGAGTGCTTTTGGTTACCAATAATGTATATGTATCACTATTTTATCCCCGGGGTTATTGTGACATGTTGATCAATTTATAGGTGACAGCTAGGTAAGACTGTTTATATCTTCCCTCCTTTGGAAACTTGTGGAGAGTCGTTTGCTACATGACAACTAGTCTCCAGGAAGGAAAAAATGTGTTATTTCCTTCTCAGAAGCCTCTGAGGATCATGACTAAAGTTCATGGTGTCTTCACTAACAGGAACTTACCTTCCACCTCAAGACAGCAACCATGGGCCAACGGAAGAGTCTAAAATGTTTAGAAAGTCTCTGGGTCAACCCTGGCAGCAAATTAACAGAGGATGTGCCATGCCTAGTGTTGGATTTTCTTTTAAATGTTTGGGTTTTTCATGCTTCGAGGGAGTATTTTCAGGACAGATGAGAATATTTTATTTTGCATGTATTATACTTTTTAAAAGATAGATAGTTAATTGAATGGGTTATATGACTTTTTCAGACCTTTTCAGTTATTGTACCCTTCTTCCTCCTTTTCCTGAAGTCATCTCTCACCCACACCCTACTTAGTGCCTCCCTTTCTAATATCCCCAATAAGATCACTTATAACCTGCTGCTCCCCTCTCTATTGCCCCTTTATCTTCTATGCCAGAAATAGTCCCATTTTATTTTACTGGTTTCTACACTTATACCAGGCGTGTACTAACATCTGAAGCTTTGAAGCTAGGAGCCTCAGATGAGAAAGAATATGGGACATTTGAATTTCTGGGTCTAGGATAACTCACTAATTTAAACATTTTTAGTTCTATCAATTTATCAGCAATGTTTATGCTTTCATTTTTCTTAGTAGCTGAGTAGTTCATAATATATATGCACTACATTTTCATCATCTATTCATCAGTTGAAGAACAATTAGATTATTTCATTTCTCTAGGTATTGTGACTAGAACAGCAGTAATATGCCAAGGGGTGATGTAGATAGATAACAGAGATTTATGATCAATTTATTTAGATTGTTCCACATTAATTTCCAGAATGTGGGGACAAGTTTGTAATCTTCACCTGTGAATAAGCGTCTCCTTTCACTATATCCCCATTAGCATATATTTTGCTGATCTTTGCCATTTCAATTGGGATAAGAATAGGTTGATTGATATGCTTTTCCCTAATACCTGAAGACAGTGAACATTTTTGATACATTCTTAAACTATTTCTTCTTTACCTGAGGACCCAGCTATACCACTCCTGGGCATATACCCAAAAGATGCTCCAACATATAACAAGGACACATGCTCTACTATGTTCATAGCAGCGTTATTTATAATAGCCAGAAGCTGGAAAGAACCCAGAAGTCCTTTAACAGAGGAATGAATACAGAAAATGTGGTACATTTACACAAGGGAGTACTGTTCAACTATTAAAAACAATGAATTCATGAAATTCATTTTTTGAAGCTTTTTAAAAAAATTATTTATTATTATATGTAAATACACTGTATCTGTCTTAGACACACCAGAAGAGGGCATCAGATCTCATTATGGGTGGTTGTGAGCCACCATGTGGTTGTTGCGATTTGAACTTAGGATCTTCAGGAGAGCAGATAATGCTCTTAACTGCTCAGTCATCTCTCCAGACCCACTTCATGAAATCCAAATTAGGCAAATGGATAGAACAAGAAAATATCATTCTGAGTGCGGTAACACAATCACAAAGGAACAAAGAGAGTATGCACTCACAGATCAGTGGATATTAGCCCAAAAGCCCAGACTACCCAACATACATTTCACAGACCACATGAAGCTCCAAAAGAAGGAATACCAGTGTGTGGATGCTTCAGTTCCTTTACAAAATACCACAGGAGGAAATATGGAGGCAAAGTGTGGAGCAGAAACTGTCAGAAAGGCCATCCAGAAACTGCTGCACCTGTGGTTCCATCCCATATACAGTCACCAAACCCAGACACTATTGTGAATGCCAAGAAGTGTATGCTGACAAGAGCCTGATATAGCTGTCTCCTAAGAGACCCTGCCAGAGCCTGACAAATACAGAGGCAAATGCTCGCAGCCAACCATTGGACTGAGCACATGGTCCCCAGTGGAAGTTAGAGAAAAGACTGAAAGAGCTGAAGAAGTTTGCAACCCCATAGAAAGAATAACAATATCAATCGACCAGACCCGCCAGAGCTCCCAGAGACTAAACCACCATCCAAAGTGTACACATGGAGGGACCCATGGTTCCAGCTGCATGTGTAGCAGAGGATGACCTTGTCGGGCATCAGAGGAGGAGGTCTTTGGTCTTGTGAAGGCTTGATGCCAGAGTGTAGGGGAAAGTCAGGGCAGGGAGGCAGGTGTGGGTGGGTAGCAGGGGGATCAGCCTCATAGAAGCATGGGGAGGGGGGATGGGATAGATGGTTTCTGGGGCTAGGCAACCAGGAAAGGGGATAACATTTGAAATGTAAATAAAGAAAATATCCAATTAAAAAAAAAAACTAGAAAACAAAGATCTGCTTAGTACTATGTATGCTATCTTGTGTATACTAGAAATTAAAATTATCTGTACAAACAGTAGAATTTATGATCTATTTACAGTGAAACTTTTAGGTATCCATTTAGAATACCTTTGAAAAAGAATAGTTTTTGCAATTATAATGGTGGAATAAATTGAGCTCACTACGAACAAAGTATCAAGATAATCAAGTTGAAAAGATATTTATATATCTGTTTATACATCTGTTGTTATCTGACTGCAATGTTATTCTGAAGGCTCCTGTTCACATCAGATAGCTTTTAGGCATATTTGTCTAAAGTGCACATTGGTTGGAAATTCTTGAATCAGAAACTCTTTCATGAGGCATCGTATTCTTCCCAAGGATATCCACCGTATATCATGTATTGATTTCAGGGTCCTTCTGCCCAGAGTTTACCAGGAGTCATGACTGTGTCCTTTTTAGCAAGTTTCCCTTCTCAAAGAGATACAGCTGTGTATTAACAAATTGGGTCTTCCTTGGACATTATCAGTGCCATAAACTGGGTAGCATAAATAACAGAAATGTATTATGTGCTATGTAGGTAGTGTCTAAGCCAATGTATCTGAAAGGTCTACCCCTTCTCAGCACAGTGCTTATAAAATCCATTTCAGACCTCTCATATTTGCATACAGAAGGCTCTCTTATCTTCTCTCTGTACTGTGTTCCTTCACTGCACTTGCTATTGAGTCCACGTTTCTTCTTTTCATCGGGACATGAGCCATGTTGTTTTAAGACCTAATAACTTCTTTTTAATTGATTATTTATGTAAAATCACTATTTACAAAGGAAGGTCATATTCTGAGACACTAATTCTCAAGACTTAAAATAAGAATTGGAGCCTATAAACTCATTCTCTAATAACCTGGCCAACATTTTAAATTGATAATAAAACGAACTCAATGCCAAGTCTTAGTGGGAAAAAAAGCAAAAGAGTTTAGAAACATTAATAAATAAAATAAAAACAATTTTGGATGATTTTATGATTTGAAATAACTTTCAACAATTTGTTTTTCTAGTATTACATTACAAGACAGTTCTGTACTTTCTTCTTCACTATAAAGATATTCTGAATTTTATTTTAGATGGGTTTATAATTCTGTATACTGACTGTATTTTGATGATATCATTCCCCTCCCCAAGGTCCTCTCTTATTCTCCCTACCTTCATATCCACCCAACTTCACATTCCCTGCACTCTCCCTCTAAAAAATTAATAAACAGTCATGAAGACTTCGTGTTGGCACCACCTCAGTTCTGTACACTCTGTGAGATGTGTAGCTATTCTTTGCAATGGGACTCCAATGTTAATTGTCAGAGAGCAAACTTCTGTCTGAGCAACAGCCTGGATTTATTAGCGATGTTCATGGGACTACCTCAGGCAACAAATCAATTGAATGCAACCTTGTCACACTACTAGAAGTCTGGTCTAACTGCAAAAGATGACCATTTCAGACTCAGTATTCTCCACTGCTATGAGTTCTCACTAGAGTTACCCTGTATATTCTATTTAGAGTTTCCACTGAAAGGTTTTTCACATCACTCCCACAGTGATCCCCAATTTCAGCTCTCTTTCCCTACTATCTCCCTTCATCCCGCCTCACTTACTTGATCCTTCCTGCTCTGTTCCCTACCTGGCCCCAGTCCACCTGCAAAATTTATTTGAATTCCTTTTCCCAGAGAACATCATGCATACCTGTTGGAGCCCTCCTATTTTCTAACCTCACTGGGGCTGTAAATTTTTACTTGGTTATCATTTAGTTAACAGTTGATACCCACTTCTGGCCCAGAGATGTAAGATAACGCAAACACAGAGGTGTAAACGCCAACAATAAGCCAATGAAATTAATCCTAATGATATTCTATTTTACTCATAAATCAATGCCTGGGACAGTTGCTATAAGAATGGCTTCCTGTGGTAGGCCGTTAGAGAGGGTGCAGAAATCCACAAGTAGATATTATGCAGAAAGAGAGTCTGTATTGGGGGCCTCTGTCATGTCTATCCACTTACAAATTAGAGAACCCCTCAATAGAGGGGGAGGAAAGATTGTAGAAATTAGAGGGGATGAATGACACCAGGAGATCATAGCCAACAGAATGATCTAAGCAGGGTTCCTGTGGGCTCACAGATACTGAAACAACAATCACGGGCCTGCATAGGTCTGTACCAGGTCAAATATGCTGTGGTTGTTAGCTTGGCTCTTTTGTGAGACTCCTAAAGTAGAGGCACATGTGCTTCTGGCTCTTTCCCCTGCTCTTGAGACTGGATTCTTCCAATTGGTTTGTCTTGTTCAGCCTTGAGATCGGTGTCTTTGCCTTGTCTTGTTGTTATCTTGTTTTTGTTCCTCTCTTGCATACCTGTTCCTTTCTGAAGAGGACAAAGAATGGAAGTATACATACCTAGGGGAGAGGAAACATGGGAGGAGGTGGGAGGCATAGAAAGAGCATATAGTGCATGGGAAAATAATCTGTTTTCCAAAAAATAAATAAAACGAAAGTGGTCAAAACAAACAGAACCAACAAAACAAAATAAACAAACCATTAAAAAAACCCACCATTGAGTTTGTTTCCTGTTGGCCAACTCATCCTAGGAATGGATCCTGCCCTGAAATGCTGTTGATATACTTTGAGCTTTGAGGTACAACATTAAAGAAAACTGATTTCAGTGATACTCCTTGGTTAGTGCTAGGACTCTGTATCTCTTTCCCACTCAGTGCTGGAACCATATAAAGTTTGATCCTATGCCTGTCTTGTCCATATTCACGCATTCTGTTTGAGCTCATATGTACAACAGTTCTACGTCTAGCAGATACCTTCCTTGGAATCAGACATCCCTTCTGGCTCTTATTATCTTTCCCTTTACCATTCACATACATCCCTAAAACTTGAAGGGAGAGGCATGATAAAGATATCTGATTTAGGACTGAAGGCTCTTACGTCTGTCACTCTCTGTGCATTTTCCAGTTGAGGGTCTATAAAAACTACTATATACTCTGAGTTGCTTCTCAGCTGAGGCCTTACTGACAGAGCAATATGTAATTAGCAGTCATTGTGTTGCTATGTTCCTTTAGCAGATTAGTAGGAGGAGGGTCTCTCAGGAGAATAAATAGATCATGATTTTTAGGTTTTGAAAATGATTTTACCATATAACATAGGCTGGCCTCAAAACACTCTCCTTTGGCTATAGCTTATTTAGTGATGTATTACATGCAGACATCAATCATGCCTGGCTTTTCAGCTTATTTTAAAGTCAATTATATCAAATATAGAATGTTAACTTTACTATTCATCCCAGCTCTCTAATGATGCCATTTTGCTGCCTGCTATCTCTGCTCTCTAAAGCAAGTTGTCATTAATTTACTGTCAATTTTTCACAATGATATGTAAATTCATGATTGATTTAAAATTTTTATAATTTTTCTTATGCTTTTACTTGGAGTAAGTTTCTTTCTAGAAAGTAAACAACATAGCAGTTCAACATTCTAGTAACATTTCTTATCTTAATGAGACTTACATGTGACATTTATGCTTTGGGAGAAAACCAAAAATGATTCAGTCATATATATAAATACTCATCTAAGCCTGTTGCTACATCTTAAACTCTGTACACAGGTTTAGCTCTCAATCCAAGGTGATACTTTCTACTATTCAGGGCCATTAGGTCTTTAAAATCTGTATTCTCTTCCATCTCTGCTTTTAGATGTTTATTATTATTTCCCATGTTAGTTATGTGTTCTGATGTGGTTATGTACATATTTATAATTTATAATTGGGACAACTTGCTGAGTTGGTCTCTTTATCATTTCTTTGCTTTCCCTTTTCTGAATTAAAAGGGATTTTATCTAACATAGGTAATTCTGTTTTCTTTTGTATTTCCTTTTTTATCCCAGGCTGTCATGAAACTTGCTATGCAGCCCACAGTGTGTTCCTGTTTCCTCTACCTGTCAAGTTCCAGGAGTGTAGGTGTATTCCTTTAAACCAGTCTATGGACTGCATTTGTAAACTTTCCTTTCAGTATATGGGAAACCTTAAATAGAAAGTTAGTTTTGAGTAGGGTACACCATTTAAAGTCTTTAAGTTTTACCTATCTAATGTCAAAGTGCATTAGGGATGTGGGGGTAGTACCTGCACTTCGTTATTCTGCATAATTGAAGTTCTTTGTCTCTGTTGGACCTTCATGTTTTTATTAATATTTTAGCAGAATGCTTAGTTTCTTGTTGTTTATTAATAAGTTTCAGTGACTCTTATTCAGTGAGTTGTGGTTATTTGCGGGCCTGCAGAAAGCATCTTGTGGTTAATACATACTAATACAGGGTGATGAGTATAGTTATTAAATTTTTTCAATAAATTTATATACTTAAACTTTTTGATATCACAATATGGAAAATTTCAGATTGCCCTCCTTTCAAGTTATAATAATGATTTTATCAGTAAACTTTAATCAATACATGATATACTAAAGTATAACTGATTTCCAGGGGGTCATTTCATTTTAGGGATCCTGCACTTGGCAGTCTAAGATATACAATCTCCAGGAGACGCCTTTTAGTGGTATGTTTCCTTCCACCTTGATTCATCCCATTTAGCATTTATCATACATGACATCTGGTGGTAATGAATTTCTTCAATTTTCATTTGGATGAGAAAGGCTTTCCTGTCATACATCTGAAGGCAGCATGACAATTCTTGGGTTGTCACTTTGTCATTTAGAATTCTGAATGTATCATCCCACTCTCTGTGGGTTTGCTACACTGTTACTAAGAAATGCAGAGATATCCACATTAGGATTTCATTGGTGATATATCTTCTTGTTCCTCTGAGACTGCCTTATGGTTGTTGTTGTTCACTGTATTTGTCCTTTGACAATATGATACACATATGCAGTGCAGTGTGTTTACCCTCATTCCCCTCCTTCATCTCTCTCCCACCAGTTCTACCTCACCATGTCCCTTTTCCCACATTCATATTTTGTTCTTTTGATTTGTTTTGTTTGTGACCAGCGACTTTAACAGGGACCATCTGAGTCACCATATGTTTGGAACTGTCTAGTAGATCTTTGTGGGCTCACTGGCATGTGTCCAACTAAAGACAATGTGGGACCCTTGAAAAGTTAAGCAGCATAGAATATAAACCCATGAGTCTCTTCTGATTCAGGATTGACTGATGACAGGCTTAATCCTCTACAAGGCCAGTACAGGTATCCACAGCTATTTATAAGATCATGTTTTCAATGTCTGTATTGTACCCAGAAAGAAGATAGCATCTCAAAGTTCCTCCTGGTATTCTGGCTCTTGCATTCTTCCTTGTGCCTCTGCTGCAGGGTTCTCTGAGTCATACAAGAGTAAACAAGAATGTCTTGTTAAGGGCTGGTCCCTCAATCATCATTTATTTTCAGCAGTTGCCAGAGGTCTCTATATTTATTGCGGTTCCTTTCAAAGATAGAATTCTCTGATAAATAGTGAGTATAACATTTATTTATTTATTTATTGGTATAAAAACATTTTGAAGACATTTTGGTACATATGCAACTAGAGACACAGTTCTGGGGGGGGGTACTGGTTAGTTCATATTGTTGTTCCTTAGCAGAGGATGGCCTAATTGGCCATCAATGGGAGGAGAGGCCCTTGGTCTTGTGAAGATCATATGCCCCAGGACAGGGGAATGCCAGGGCCAGGAAGCAGGAATGGGTGGGTTGGGGAGCAGGGAAGGGGGAGGGTATAAGGGATTTGGGGGATAGCATTTGAAATGTAAATGAAGAAAATATCTAATAAAAAAGAAGATATTTTGACACTATGTTAACTAGACAATAGTAATAAGTTTCCTCCTAAAGTCTAACCCCCCCCCCCCAAGTTTTTCAGTTTTTGGACCTGAGGACAGAACACAGGGCCTTGAGCTCTAACACTGAACTAATCCCCAACCCTAGGGTGAGCCCTGATCAGTCACTGGGTTTTGACCATGGCATGAAATACCTCCCTGACAGATAAGCTTCATGGCAGTTCAAAGACAACTGAAACAATTTATGGGTCTTTCTAGGGAAACTGGTGTTATATATCATAGGGATCACAGCTGGGTGGTTTTTCTTCCCCAGAAACCCATATAGAACTTGCCACCATGAAGGAATCTTCCAGTATGATTCCAGCTTGATTTGTCTATATATTTCAGTGAAGGTGTGTACATCTTTTAGAAATACTGTCTTATCAAATAGTTCCTTTGGGTAACCAACAGATGTAAGAAAAATTTGTATTACTCAGGAAGGAGCAGTGGGGTTTCTATATCTGAAAATTCTTAAGAGGTATGCAATTCTGAGATGGGGATTTTTTGCTTAAGAACATGAGTTTTAGTAGCATCATTATTTAGTATTCATAAATGATATCTCCATATAAGACATTTTTAAACTCATGCTTTTAGATAGATTATAAACCAGTAGCTTTTCATACAGTCTTTGCTTTGTTTTGTCCTCCTCATGCTCCTTTATCTCACCTATTCTCCCACCTTCTCCCTGATTAAATATTTCCACTTCCCATATTGCCCCTTCTTTACTTTCACATTACTTACAGTGTGCTACCTCCCCTTTTTAAGGCATCTCTCACCTCAGTGTACTCGTTTTAGTTTTGTCTATTTCAATAGGTACTCCAAATTTAACACAAATCCTAAAGATACAAATCTAGAAACTACAATGAGATAAAGTAAGTGATGTTTGTTGTCCCAACTGTTTTTGCGCTATTCACTATTATTTTTAAACAGATCAATCCATTTATCTAAAATTCCATAATTTAAATTTTATTTACAATGAATCAAATTCAATTTTGTAAATGTACCATGTTTTCATTATCCATCCATCAGTGTGTGAGTATCTAATTCTGATTCTATTTTCCTAGCTTTGGTAAATGGAGCAGCAATAAACATGGATGGGCAAGTACCTCCATGTTAAACTAGAGAGTCCTTAGAATATATTAGTTCTGTTTCTTTCTTGTTGAGGAACTTCCACACCGGTTTCCATAATGGCTGCACAAATTTACAGTTCAACCAACAGTGAAAACATCCCAGATGATACAAAGCTACATACATATAAGAAACCTTGCTGGGCATGGTGGCGCATACCTTTAATCCCAGCACTCGGGAGGCAGAGGCAGGCGGATTTCTAAGTTCGAGGCCAGCCTGGTCTACAAAGTGAGTTCCAGGACAGCCAGGGCTGTACAGAGAAACCCTGCCTCGAAAAACTCAAAAAAAAAAAAGAAACCTTAAAGACTCCATCAGGAAACTCATATAGGTAGTTAACTTTTAAAAGAGCAGTAAAATACAAAATAATACACAAAATAAATAGTCTTTCCATATACACATGACAAACATACCAGAAAAGAAATTAGGGAAATGTTCTCAAAATAGTCTCAGTGCATAGACTAAAGTACCTTGAAATAAACATATTAAAAAGGTTAGAGTTCTATAATGAAATCCTTAAATGTCTGAAGAAAGAAACTAAGGAAGACAATAGAAACAAGACTTTCCATGCTCATGGAATGGTTTTCATTCTTCACAGAAGAAGGTGGAATGAATATATACATATATAGGAAATTAGTATGGGTCAAGGAAATTAGTATGGGTCAAGGAAAAATTCAGATAGCCACATCAACCCTGGGGAAGAGAAGAGAGAATGCTAGATGCATTACCATATACAATCTCAACTTATGCTGTTGAGTAGCAATAAACTGGCAAGCCAGACGCACAAAAACAGACAATAAACCAATATAATTGGATAGAAAACTCACTTTTAACTAAGTGCAAGAAATTATACATACTTATTTTTTGACAAAGATACACAATTGAAAAAATATTGAATACTAAAAATGGGATCTTTAATACATTGTTTTGAATCAAATTACATCATACAGCTTTCAATATTTGTTGTTGTTTCAACTTTCCAGAATTCTTTTATTCATAATTATTTTCCAAGTATTATTTTTACATAAATGCACTTTATTCTACTTTCTTTCATTTAGCTAAGAGGATTGTTCTAAGGCCAGGCATAGTGGCATACACTTTTAATCCTTTAGTACTCAGGAGAAAGGTGTAGGAAGCTTGATGCACATAGCAATTTGCCAGCTAGCTAGATGTGTGATAAAACAAACAAACAAACAAACAAAATTATTCTAAGGAATTTTGATCAGTCATTTTCTTGATCTGTGCTTCTGTGTCCATTGCTGCAGCATGATTATTAATTTGAAACTGGAATTCATTGATTTTTTAATTAAATTTTTCATACATTTATGACAATGTTTTCTCCTTTCTAACATCTCCCAGATCCTCCCTGCCTTCCTCCCCACTCAACCTCATGTTCTCTTATTTTTCCTCAAAAATAAATATCAAGGAATATATATATACACAGACACAAACAACCAATAATAGCAACAATAAAATAGATGAAAATCAAAACAGCAAAAGAAAATGAAATATATTGAAAACAAAGTAAAATTTTTAAAAAGCCCACAAGAATGTGATTGAATTAGTTTTGCCCAGGCTCAGGAGTGGAGTTTAAACCCTACTCCTAGGCCCACTGCCATCGAGTATGGTTATTAACCCTGTGACACTTTTTAAAAGAAGTTTTTTTCCTTCCTTATCTAGCATCAGCTGTAAAGAACTCCTTGGTTAGAGTTGAGATCTGATATACAATTCCCTCTCCAAGTAGTAAGATTCTATTTGGCCTACACTTATGCCAGTCTTGGGCATGCTGTCTGTCTGTCACAATCCCTGTTAGTTCAAATGTGCATCAGTCTTGTTGTGTCTTGAAAATACTGTTATCTTGGAGCCATCCATCTTTCTGCTTCCTCTTTCATAAAGACCTGCAGCCACTAAAGAAGATGAAGACATCTAATTTTGGATCAGAGTCTTCAAAATCTCTTACTCTCTTTACATTGTCTAGTTGTGGGTCTTTGTATTAATTCCTATATATTGCAAAGAGAAGCTTCTCTGATGTTGGTTGAACAGGGTACTTATCTTTTGGCATAATAGTAGAAGAATGCAAATTGATTCACTTTTATCTATTTGTACAAAGGCCTATTACCTTTTAAGCATCATATTCTTAGACAATTTAGGTACTGGTTCCATTTCTTGAAGAAGGTGTTTAATCCAACTAAAAAATGGTTGGTTATTCCACTAAATTTGTGCACTCTTGTGACACATATCTTGCAGGCATGTTAAAATTTGGCTATTCTACTAAGGATCATCTACAGATCCAGTACAATAACCATCAAATGTCTAATAATGAAGAAAAAAAAAACTTACGTTATCAAACAGAAAGACTTCCAGTTGGTACCTAAATAACAGCTTCACCCTTACTGACTATTGTTCAGTAGATACTCTGCGCTCTACCAGAGGAGAAAGGTAATCATCTATATCATATAGCTACAAACATGCAACCTAAATCTAAGAAACCAAGAGCTGGATTATTGTGGAATCCTGGTATCATATTTCTCTGAAATTCTATATCTGTAGAGACCATGCGTCCTGGTGAGTTTTCAGTGTGTAGCACCCTACCTCTTACGGTTCTGTCCTAGATGTTTCCTATGTTCTGTGTTTTAACGAGTTTTCTCTGTCTCGGTTTCTTGGATACTCAGGGTGACAGTCTGGTCAGTAGATGTTTGCTTACCACCTTCTTGCTGATGCTGCAGACTTTTTTTTTTTTTAATTTTCTTTATTTACATTTCAAATGCTATCCCGAAAGTTTCCTATACTCCTCCCCCCCCACCTCTGCTCCCCTACCCACCCACTTCCACTACTTGGCCCAGGCCTTGCCTTGTGCTGGGTCATATAAAGTTTGCAAGACCACGGGGCCTCTATTCCCAGTCATGGCCGATTAGGCCATCTTCTGCTACATATGCAGCTAGAGACACAAACTCAGGGGGTACTGGTTAGTTCATATTNTTGTTCCACCTANAGGGTTGCAGNCCCCTTCAGNTCCTTGGGTACTTTCTCTAGCTCCTCCATTGGGGACCCTGTGTTCCATCCAATAGCTGGCTGTGAGCATCCACTTCAGTGTTTGCCAGGCACTGGCATAGCCTCACAAGAGGCCACAATATCAGGGTCCCTTCAGCAGAATCTTGCTGGCATGAGCATTATATTTATTACAATTACCTTGTGAGACCCTTCCAAGATGCTAACATTATGTAATCCATGGCTGGTCCTTCTGCCAGAGTTCAAGCACGGTAAGTTGCTAGTGAAGTTCTCTTACTTTCTCCCAGATGGCTGTCTCCTCATTCTGTATTGAACTTCATTTGTGCCTTGTAGGTAGAGATCTAATTTTCTTTGTGTTCCCCTAAGGTCAGAAGTCCTTTGTGAGTGTAAGCCTATTCTTAGGGTTTCACTTAATACTAATTATTTCCCCAAAGTACATTTTAAATATAAAGTTTCACTGATATATGGGAATGAAAAATATGCAATCTACATTGGTGAAATAATATAGGTATAAATAAATCTTATTTACTTATTCTTTCTTGTCTTTTCCTGAGTTCCATAAAAAATAACAACCTAAATGTTATTCATTCATTACTGTATTCATGTTTTTAAAAACTTGCATAACATAAGGAGTAGGAGATTCCAAATCCCGAAAACTTTCAGTTTCTTTCTTTTTTTTTTCTTTTTTTCCCTGTGGGAGGTGACTTCATTGCCTTAAGTCATCAAGAACAGGATAGAAGAGATCTTTTAGATATGAGCTTAGAGACAGTGGGGCAAAGTCATCAAGGCTGCTCAGGAAGCCACAGTGAAACTCTACACAGGACTTTCCAATGAAGTATCTAATCTACTTCCTCCATATTAGAGATGCCCTATCACCGTAATCTTGGAGCTATTATCAGGAACAGCAGCACTGGACTCTCTGCTGTTACTTTATCTGCATCAATGCCCAAAACAAGTGTTCAGAGCCAGATAGTATTAAGTCTGGCCAAGGGCCCAGGCACTTTCACAACTTGACACCTGTAGCTAATCAGCCTTCTAACACACTCAGACCCAGTAGATTATGCAGTAGATTCAGTTGATGTGGATCTGGGGATGGTCAAGAGAAAATGCAGAGGAGACCAAAAGAGGTTCAAACAACAGCAGCACAAGGTCCGTGACAATTTTTCCATTTTTGTTCACCTAAACCTCTACTGCAAAATCCTCACAAGAGGGTGGGTGTGGTTGACCTCTAAATGTTTTGTTGTTGTTGTTTTGTTTTTGTTTTTGTTTTTTGACCATCATGTACTAAACTGCACATATGTCTTAAAGTTCCTTGTCCTTCATGGTCTGATTCATATTGGCAGTCCAGTTAGTGGAGTTTGTCACAATGTAGCAGAATGAAGACACAAGTCTACTAGAGATTCTCATTTTTGGACAATCAAAGGGGTTTTGTTGGTTTATTTGTTTGTTTGTTGATATAGAGTCTTGCCGGATGTAGATATAGTCTTGGATGTCTAGGAAGTGTTGTGTAAACATACACAGCAATTCAATAGTTTTTTGTTTTGTTTTGTTTTGTTTTGTTTTTTTTGAGAGTGGAAGATGACTAAACTCAGGTAGTGTAGACATTAACTTTCCAGGATGGTGGCCTGCATCCAGGTATTCACGAATAATCTGAGTAAGACAGTAAGGTCTTTCTCATGCATGCATACAAGCTAGGATAATCACCGTCATGGAGTATATGAAAAAAATATGAAAGTAGTACTCCTTCCAGAGACTAGTGTAAATATCTGTTCATTCCTTCAGAAACAGTAGTCTATTATTGCTTTAGCAGGGTGGTTTCTATATTGCCTGACAATACTAGCTATGTAGCAATGTAAATTTCCATGGGACAATCTTAAACACAAATACACCACCTCAACTTTCATCTCCAAAATTTCCTTCATGAGATTGCAGAAATTCTGAAACATTGCCTTGCTCTCAGCCATTTTCTTATCATCTTCCTCACTCTCTGGTAGGGTAAGGCCCTTCTTAGTCACCATGTACTGGTTATGTTCATCATAGTCAAGTCCTTGAACTGCTCCATGCAGTATGCATCAACAGAATCAGTTATATACCCTACCTTAGTACTTGACTTCTGCACACACTCTACATACTCCACAAGCACAGTTGAACACCCATTCTTTCCTCTTGCCTTCAAGACTGTTTAGACAATATGACTTAATGATTAAAAATGAGTCCTCACTTTCAAGTAGGTTTCATTCATAGGTGGGCTTTGATGTGTCTGCCATTCTTCCATTTCCATTACCTCAAGGTATCTGATCACACTCAATAGAAAAAGCAAAGATAAACTTCTGTGTCTCCTGCATGCACGACACATAATGGCAGGGAAGTCATCTCATCTCTAGACTGAGATGTAGGTTAGCAGAGGAACTCATTCAGGCACTGTTGTTAGTACAATGTTCATGGATTCCAAACTTCAAAGGTAATGAAAGAAAACCCTAACTATGTCAATGACCAGCTTTGGCATCCCTGGAGTGGAAAAAACAAGGCAAGCAGTCAACTGGTGTCAGTACTAAGAACCACTGATGTGGATTTGTCCTGATAGCAATGAGGGTTGCTCCCTGTGGCAGCCAGTGATTAGAGAAATTATGCAGGAGATTCTTCTCAGAAGGAACAAAGCTTAATTTACTGGGGTTGCCATTCCCTGTGTCCAGGAGAAAGTATCTGAATACTTTTAACTACGTGGGTCATCTCAGCACCTCACGGATCCTTCTGTGAGTCAACAATGGGTCCAGCATCTGCTTGGGGCTAGGGCCACTGGGCAAGGCGGGACAGGGGAAGCTTTGACTGGGTACACCCCCATGTCGCTGCCAGATGAGTGTAGGGCTATAAGAAGTCACAGTACCCTGTTTCTGGTGTGGGTTAGGAGCAGTCTGAGATCCCTGAAGACCTACTGGAATGGCTTGGCATCCCTGAGCCCGCATGGAGGCCAGGGATGACAGGTTCTCGCTCTTGGACATCCCAGATGCTGAGAACAGTGTGTGGGTCCCAGGCAGACTCTGGCCAGGGCTTGGGGAGACAGCTCTGGCAGGTTACCTTGGGAAGGAGAGTCCTTGTCTTGGTTGGTGGTGGCTTGGGCTGAAGGAAGCCATGACTGGGAACATAGGGAGGCCTTCCCGCGGGAGGTTAGGGGAAGACCTGCTCCATTGATCCAGCAGATCATGATGAGAAGAGGCAGTCCATGGTTTTAAGGCAATTATTGTAGAAAGACGGAGAGGGAGAGAGTAGGGATAGAGGCTGGCCATAGCCATGTGGAGAAAGAGGGAAAGGGAGAGGGAGAGAGGGGGAGCAAGGCAGCAAGAGTACAAGCCAAGAGAATAAGAGGTTAAGAGGGAAAATTTCAGGTTCAATGCTAGAAACAGATACTAAATATATAAATATTTGCCTATATTGCATTATTGATAACAATTAGGACTGAAAATAGAATGTTAAATTATATATAATGGATAGATAAAACAAGAAAAATTATAGAAAAGTATTTATTAGATCAATTATAAATATCAATTTGGAGCATACATAACGTCTGATGACCTTATTCTACAATATGTTTGTGTTAAAAATATAAAAGTATGAAATATTTAAATCTGAAAATTGCATAGTAAAATAATAAAGGTAATGCTCAGTTCTGATTGCTGTGACTTTAGGACTTATTATGTATTCCTCAGATTTTCTAAAAATATTTTGGTAGATGGATTCTTATATGCAAAATTTTTCCAAAGTATACTGGTTCTATAATCATAAAGTACATATAATTCCAAAAAATTTTAAAATGTAATGTATTAGAATAAATTAAATTACTAAATTTTATATAGGAAATAATTATTCACTAACATCTAAAACAGACCATTTATTGGCAAAATTTTTTAAACAATTTTATCAATGGGATAAATCTAAGAATATTGTTACAGAAAATAAATTTTAAATTTAAAGATACTTTGCCTTCTTTGTTTATTTTTAAAAGTAGTTGGCTACATATGGGTTTATGTACAAATTTAGCAAAAAGAACTGAAGAACTGTGCTTTATGGTGATAAACATTGCATGCACATTTTATGTGCAGATGTTATTGTTTAGACACATACACAGAAACAGTTAGCACGATCTGGGTTATCCTGACACACAGTCTTAGAATCACTGAACACAGACACCAGAAGTTGTTTCTTATCTGTGCTTGAGCTGAATTCCAAATCAGCTGAACATTCTATCAAATCACAAAAGAAGTAAATAAAATAGATGACATGTCTTTGGTAGAAAAGTCTCAATGCTATAAAGATGCCAATTCTTTCCAAATTAATACATAAATTCATAAAAAAAATCCTTGTAAAATTCTCTTTTTGATTTGTTTCCTTTTGTGTGATTCTAGTTGTTTTATATCTTGACATTCTGATTGGAAATTTCATCTCAGAGATTAAATGTGTAAAATAGCCAGGGAAATAATGAGTAGAAAAGAATAACGGCATGAGAATTTTTCCATAAATCTTTATTAATGAAAAATATGGTGTTGGTAGAGGAGTGGGGAAACAGATCAACAGAAAGCAGGGGAATGTGCACATATGAGAATTTACTATGTAATAAAGGTGGCATATCAAATCATGTAGAGGAGTTTTGAGTGTTAATGAAATAGCTGTTTGGAAAAAAAGTCTAAGTACTTTTTCTTTATAACACTAAGATAAAAAATGCGTTTCTAAGATGAAAATGGTGGTTATAGCACTTGTAAAGAGAGGCAGAAAGATTATAGTTTCAAGGCCAGCCTGGCATATTGGGAGAGCCAGCCCTTTCTGAAATCATAATAATCCCTCTGAATTATAGTTTGACATACCAATAAAATGTCAAAGATATCTATATTTGATTTCTTTTTAATTTTCTGTATGAATCATACTGAAACAGTCCATAAATTCCAAATAAAATTTCATATATTGTCTACAGTATGCTATTGTAAGGAAGTCCTTGAAGAAATTAATAAAAGGCAAGTATAGTGTATCAAGTTTTAGATGTTAATAGAGCATCAGAAATCATAATTCTATAACAGATTTAGAAATATACTTACCTGAATATACAAAGAATGTATAAAAAATTTTGAAAATGCCCACATCCTATGTCTTATGTTCTGCGTACTCCACCTCATCAGGAAGTCCTTTTTCCTGCAGTTCTTGCAAATGTTGGCTCCAAACTTTACTTTTTCCTTGGGAAATTTGCATTTGATGCATCCTCTCACCCCCAAATCAGGATATCCCCAAAGGGTTATTCTGGGTTGAAGGGCTTATTACATTCTGGAGATACTTCAGCAACTCACCCCAGCTCCAATTTCCTTACTGGACTTCCTCCCTGCTTCCATAGAGAATCTTCCTGAGCATTCAACCACACAAAAGAATTCGATGGGAAATTTGTTCTCAATGGCTTATCAAATTCATTAAAATTAGAAAATAAATAGCCCAGGTATTTATTATGCTTACTGCTGGGGTCAAAAATGTTCATATACTCACAAAGAAGCACTAAGGGAAATCCTGAATGTTAAACACACTGGGGCCTCTTCTCAATGGAGGAGAGAAAATAATCTGCTTTCCTATCCAGAAGAGGATTTTGTTAGGGACCTGGTGACATTTTACTATATGTGGAGTCAGCCCTCACCCACGTTTTGCTGTAGAGGTAGACTTCACTCACATTGCCCAGAATGGTTAGTCAAGACTCTTCCCTCCCTAGACCATTATCCTTCCTTGGGGGAGATGTCACACACATTTTTATAGCCTACTGTCCTCCATGATATCAACCTGAGAACACACTAGAGGCTAAATCTTACAGGATAGAACCCACTCTCATGGTCATGTGTTCTTTGTAAAACAGCATCTGTGCAGTCACAACTTAAGCTTTATTGTGCACCTAGAATTGGACTGATTAGACTGACTGTTGCCTGAAAATGTTTTCCCAAATTGTACCATATTTACATATGCTGACACTGACTTGCCCAGCATTAGACTCCCTGATGTCTGATGCCGGGTCACAAAGTCAATCTGCACCGGGTTTTTATCTTATATCTTTGCGTAGTACACTTCCTCCCCAGCTTATAACAGTAAAATCTTGAAATATTTAAAACATTTGAAAATGGTTTACTTATATACACACATATATATATACACATAATATTGTATATACAAAATAATAATATATGCATCTTCTTTGTGAGCTCACATTCTTGTACAATGGCAAATGTCATTGTAAAAGCGGCTATTAGAGAAAACATAGCCATTGAATTTTTTTTCTGGCAAATAATTTACAATGACCTAAGTAATTGATTTATTGGTTGATTGATTCACTATAATTTAAGAGTGATTACCAAAAAAATATGGAGTTATGCTTTAGTTATAAAATCTCACAGTTGGAAAGATGGACAGTTTGGTTCTCACCTGCTAGAGTCAGTAAGAATTCATGGGAACACAAAACTGCTGATCTAATCAGTGAGTTCATTCACTTAGAGATTCATACCTTATGATATTTTAGGCAAATGTTATAAACTGAGAGGTGAGCTTGGTTGTGGGAAACAGGTCAGTAGTTGAATTTCTTTGCAGGCATAGCTTCTTGTGCTTCCTGCTTGCATGCGGTTAACAAGTTTCTTGTTACTCTCATCCACTATAAAGCTCTTATCATGCAACGATGCCATTGGACTGCAGAGTAGATTGAAGCTTCTGAACTGATGATCCAAAACAACCCTTTTTTTCTCTACTAACTGAGTATTTTAAGTATTTTGTTCCAGCAGTGCACTGCTAACTAGTACACATTATATTAGTCTTACTATATACTCACAGGTAGAGAAGAGGGAATAAATTCGTGGTAATTTTCTTTAAGTGTACTTCTAAATTTTACATGTTTCCAGAAATGTCAATAAGTTTTAAAAGCCTTTCATTTATATAAATATGCAAAATACATACTAAGAAAGATAATTTCTATTAATTCCCAATTCATAGAGCATTTGAAATTTAGTGCACATTTGAAAATTATTAAAGTTAATATTACCTCAGCTCATCTAGTATATTCTGAAGCAGAGTTAGTTAGGTATTAAATTATTTCTGTAATCCTCTAGTTCAATATATATATTATATGATCATGAAAATATATTATTATAAAATAATATATTATGAGATTTATAATATATTATAAAATTTGATATATACTTGTATAATCATTCCAATATATTAATAAAAGTCATTATATATGAATGTTTATAAAATCTAAATGGCTTAGTCAACAACAACATAGTCCAAGTTACATAAAATATTATCATTACGGTTTAAAAGATAAGAGCTGGATAGATGGATCAGTTGGTTAATGACTATGGAATGAATATTATAATCTTGCAATTCTCCAGAAACCACTCAAAAGCTAAAAGTGGTAGTGTGGCTATATAATCCAAAATCTGGGTAAGGTACTTGATACTTGAAAATCTTAGATACTGGAAGTTCTCTTGAGTTTGTGAGCCAACTAGTGTAGCCAAGTCAGTGAGATCCTGATGCAGACACTGTCTAAAATAATAGTAAAAGATGGAGCAGGATAAAGACAGAGGAGGTTGACTTATTACCTCCATAAGCACATTCACACAATTCTGTATGTACAGGCTATGTAAATATAAATAGAAATAATAGAAAAACATGTATTACAACCTCAAAATCTAATAACTATATTAGATTAATAATAATTTTTTAATTTGTGCTCATTACCAACAAAACATTTTCATTTTTGTGCAGAGATGGCTCAGGTAGAGGCTCATCTGAGAGTATATTCTGTCAGCTGAGAAATTACCTTTTAGTCTTGAGAGCATTTTAGACTCTATTGACTCTTCTTGTTTGTCAACTTGACGACATCTGGGAATGACTGAAATCCTAAGCTCCTGGGAACAAGTATGAGGGAATTTTAGTCAACTGGATCATTTGAGATGGGAAGATAGACCCTAAATCTGTGCCACACTTTCTCATGACAGCCTAGAGAAAGACAAGAAAAAAGGAAGCTTTCTCTCTTTGCCTGCCTGCTCCCATTCTTGGTGGCAAGTTTGCTGCTTTCCTAGAATTAGAGCCTATTTTTTGTAGGGTTCTGGCATATACTGAAGATGAACTGAAACATCTAGCCTCATGGGCAGAGAGCCTACTAGATCCTTGGATTTCTGTTGAGACAGCCATTGTTAGACCAGCTGGAGCACAGCCTGTAAGCCACACTAATACCTTCCCCACTTTTTCTTCTTTTTGTAAAATTTAACTTTTTATTGATTCTTTGTGAATTTCAAATCAGTTATGCTAATCCCATTCATCTCTATGTCCCTTCATATCTGCCCTCTACCCTCGCAACCTCTCCCCCAAAAGAAAAGAAAATAAGACAAGATAAAACAGTAACAAACAAAGCTCTTGTCATGGAAGCTGTAATAAAAATACAGTGTGTTTCTGTTGCATACGTTCTCCTCTGGCTTCTGCTACACTATCTGCTCTGAATCCTCAAAAGGACTCCTCTCTCAGATATCCTGTTGATGCCCTGTATCGGGGAGATTCTGCAGCTTTGGTTGTACGGGACTGATCTTTTCACTTGCTCCAGCAGATTATAGATGGGGTAAATATTGGGATGGGTCAACTCAAAGCCTAGGGTAAGAACTTGGAAGGTAGCTAAATTAGGCAGCTCATCAGCTCTACAGTGCCCACACCAACAGAGCAAGCTTTCCAGCATGACCAAGGTTGCCGCTGATAGAGACAGGATCACTTCTCCTACTCTCATGTTTGAGGGGCAGGCTTGCTGGCACTTTTGCCACGAGGAGCAGCTCTTCTGTGCTGCCCAAGCAAGGTGCAGGGTCAGCTTTCTAGAGTGCTACAGCCAGTGAACGGTGGAGCCAGCTCTCCAGCTCTAAATCCCCCTTTGAAACATTCTTCTACCAAGTTCTGATCCTCTAGAGGATTCTAACTAGTGAATAGATTTAGGAAGTAATAGATTTCTCTCATTTATTTCTTTTATTTTTCTCAAGCTAATTTCTGATACGACCTAAAAATATTATTAATCAGATTTGAGAACTTAATTTCAGCATGATACAAGTAATAAACTCCAGACTTCATTTTCCTACTATGTTTTTACCTACATCTCCCCTGTGTTCAAAGAGCTAAGCAGGGATGGATCCTGAGTAGTATGAACTTGTATTTTTCACTACTGTAATGTGATACTGGAAATCTTTCTTAGCTTGGTGTAACCTTAGCATTCTTCAAGGGGTCTGAGAGGAAGTGAAAGGATATTATTCAATTCAGTAACTCTGATATACTTTAGATTAGATTGTAATCACAGTCTGAGGGAAGGGACAGCACTGAATTAGGTGGTTCAGCACTTCATGTGAGATGTCTATGAACCTCTTAACTCTCAGCATTGTGATGTCAACTTTAATCACCTGGCTTAGGCAGTTTCCAACAAGGGTCTTAAAACTGATATTGTAGATTTGTCTTTTGATACGAGGAGTTATTCAGGAGGATGTTTACATCTCTTCTTGTGTGTGTTCTCCTTGGATATAAACTGTATATTTCTGATTTTCCATAATTGTCAGTTTTGTGCTTATAGTAACACTGTGATGATCCAATGACCACATTCAGTTTTCTCTTTGTTTCTAAGTTAATTGTATAACTGGAAATCTTTTGTACATAGTTTCTGCCTGCTTCAACATTCAGTACCAACTTTGTATCAGTTTAGCCATATAACTATTGCCTTTTCTTGGTGCTGTAATTCAACATTATCATTTTTATTATTCTGCTAAGCATATTTTCCAGCTTTAGACATTGAGCTCTTCCTCATGGTGATTCATTACCTTTTAACAGACTTTAGTCTTTTCCACTAAAACTTCTTTAATTCAGAAAAACACGAAACCACCATACACACACACACACACACACACACACACACACACACACACACACACACATATATATATATATATATATATAGCAATTTTTTGTTATTTTATTTATTCCCATTTCAGATGTTATCCCCTTACCCAGTTTCTCCTCTGCAAACCTCATACCCCCTCCAGCTCCCCCTGCTTCTATGAATGTATTCCCCCACTCACCCACCCACTCCAGTCCCACCATCATAGCATTCCCCAGCACTGGACCATCAAGCCTTCACAGGACCATGGACCTTCCCTCCCATTGATGCCAGATAAGGCCATCCTCTGCTACATAATCAGTTGGGCCATGGGTCCCTCCGTGGGTACTCTTTGTTTGGTGGTTTAGTCCTTGGGAGCTCTGAAGGGTCTGGTTGGTTGATATTGTTGTTCTTCAAATGGGCTTGCAAAGCCCATTGGCTCCTTCAGTCCTTCACCTAACTTCTCCATTGGGGTCCTCCCCCTCCTCATGCTAAGTTGGATGGTTACCTACAAGCATCCACATCTGTATTGGCTAGGCTCTAGCGGACTCTCTCAGGAGACAACTCTATCAGGTTCCTGTCAGCAAGCACTTCTTGGCATCAGTAATAATGACTGGGTTTGGTGACTGCATATAGGATGGATCCCCAGGCCGGGCAGTCTCTGGATGTCCTTTCCTTCAGTTTCTGCTAAACCTTTTGCCCCTGTTTTGTACAGCATTCCTGGTGTTAACTTTTTGCTTTCTTTAGAATTTGTGTGTGTGTGTGTGTGTGTGTGTGTGTGTGTTATAACGTTATTTTTTTCCAATCCTATTTTTATTAGATATTTTCTTTATTTACATTTCAAATGTATCCCCTTTCCTACTTTCTCCACCCAAAATCCCCTGTTTCCTTCCTCCTCCCCCTGCTCCCCAACCCACCCACTCCCATTCCCAGTCCTGGCATTCCTCTATACTGAGGCATAGAACCTTTACAGGACCTAGGGCCTCTCCTCCCATTGATGACTAACTAGGCCATCCTCATCTACATATACAGCTAGAGCCACATGTCCCATAGTATATTTTCTTTGATTGGCGGTTTAGTTCCAAGGAGCTCTGGGAGTACTGGTTAGTTCATATTGATGTTCCTCCTATGGGGCTTCAGACCCCTTCAGCTCCTTGGGTACTTTCTCTAGCTCCTTCATTGGGGAACTTGTACTCTATCCTATGGATGATTGTGAGCATCCACTTCTGTATTTGGCAGAGCCTCTCAGGAGACAGCTATATCAGGCTTTTGTCATCAGGCTCTTTTTGGCATCTGCCATAGTGTCTTGGTTTGGTAGAATTTGGTTTAAAATCGAGATTTTTAACATGAACTTTCCTTATTGCTCTTGAAGCAACACTGTTTGCAAACCACATGGGATGCTTAGAAAAAAACCTGACTTTGTGACTTCACATGTGCCCACACACATCTCTACCCATTACTGTAGAACTTTCCAAGCAGATACTCCTGAATCCATGTCCAAATTGGTAAGTCACACCTTGTGTCCTTAACAGTGCTGCTTGCCTAATATATTTTTATCTATTTAACACAAATTTGATATCAAGTATATGTGAGAACTGTTGGTATCACGTTATAGGTTCTCACAAAGGTAATTTTAATTTTACTCATGCAACAAGTGGCAGATTATTGTTCCCTAATGTACATAAGCAGCTCATTATCTCTATTCCTAAACTTCACTCACATTCATTTGTAATAAATTTAAATTTCTTTGCCACACTCCTTATTTTATTAGGGTTTCAATATCCCAATACAATTTTTTTAATGTTCACAAAATATTCTTTGTATATAGTTTTTAGGGATTTTATATGTTCACGAACTTAATGTACATTTCTATAGTTTTATTCTAATAGATCTTTCTTCTCCCATGATTACATGACAACAAATCAACCCCTAACTAGTAATCAATATTCCTTTTCTAGAATGTCCTATGATGCAACCACTATACATGTTTGTCAGCAGGGTATTTCTTCTTCTACTTACATAATTTATTTAAGATTTGTTGTTGTTAAATAAGTGCTAATATATTTGTTCCTGAGTAGGATTTCTTGCATGACTGTATGATCATTTGTTATCACACCTATTTAAAACAATTGTGATCGACTCAATTCTTTGAGAGTCATATGTGAATATACTCTTATTCACCTATTTAAACAAATATTTGGGTGAACATGTTTTGAACTTATATTGGCAAAATGAATAAGATACCTTGTCCATGTTGATAATGCCAAGAGTTTTCTCAGAGTCACAGCAGGTGATACCTTCACTGAATGGTCTGCACAGTACCAGAGATTGGTGTCATCACATTTTTATGTCTATATGCTTTCTTTCCTTATTATACTTATCTAGATATATCTTGTACGATATCAGAAACTCATATTGTCATGTTATATTTCTATATGCATTGTTTCCTTATTATAATATTTTTCTTAGGGTCTTTATAGCTGTAAAGAAAAAACACAACTATGTTTATGGCAACACTTATAAAAAAAAATTCAGTTGGGACTGACTTACAGATTCAGCAATTTAATCCATTATTGTCATGGCTGGGAGTATGGAGGGATGAAACAGTCATGGTGCTAAATAAGGAGACTAGAGATTTATGTCTGGATCAGCAGGCATCAAGAAGAGAAGAGTAAGACACTGGACCTGGCTTGAGCTTCTGAAACCTTAAAGCCCATTCTCAATAATACATTTCCTCCAAGGGCATATCTGCTCTTGAAATGCCACATGGGCTAATCATTTCAAATAACAAATAGCTCCACTCCCTATGAGCCTCTGTGGATCATTTTCATTCAAACCACTGCAATAACTATGCAGTCATATCTCATCATGGCTTATAATTTATTTCTTTAATAAAAAGATTTATTTTTTTTTCAAATACAATGCAATATTTGTACTTTCTTTTGTAAACTGTGAGATCACTGAGCAAAATGTCTTATTTGTTGAGTGCTCTGAGATACATGCCTGTATGTGGACATACACATGTATGCTTTTGGGGGGAATAACCTGGAAATGTTGGTCTTGTTGAGGGTGTAACCTGGAGACGCTGGTCTTCTTAGGGATTGGCCTAGAGACTAGAATTAGGCTCGGATTTTGTTGGGGGACAACTTTAAAACTAATGCTAGGCACCAGCCTGTTAGGTTATCTGAGTTCAAACTTAGGTCAGGTTCTCTAAAATAGAGTCTGAACTTAAAACTTTGGAGATATACACATATATGCAGGAAGTAGAGGTTTCCTCTGGCAGTAGCCATCATCGACGTGCCTTCTTTAAAGCACCACATATTATAAAAAGGAATTCTTTCAATATTCTATTCATAATTTGATTCATGCAAATAGAAGCAGTGGTGAAGCTAGATGGTAGCCATGATGGAAGTATCGTTTAAGCCATGGGAGCCATTCTTTCATCACAGTACATAGTTGTGCATAAGTCCCTGAATGTACTAAGGTTTCTTTTAGGGAACTGTAGTCCTACTTCTGGATAATAGTTCTTACTAGCTAAGGTGTGCTAACTCAGGAAGTAGTTTTGTGCTTAAAAGCCCATCTTGAGAAATGTTTGGGGTCGCAAACACCCAATGTAGTCATTGCCCTGCTAATAAATATTTTCTAACCTGTGTACAAACAGTCTCCTCTGGTGAGTGCCTCACAACAAACCTATAAAGCACAGTTTTCAAATACAAGTCTGAGAAGCATTTGAATTTTTTTAGACTACAAGAAAGATACATTTTTCATGTAGTTTTCATAAGTACATTCAACTATTTTCTCAATAAATTTAAAAGCAGTCTTATTTCCAGACTGTCACTTCTTATTGGATTCATAAATGAGAAAAAAACTTATTGGCTTGTCAAATATACATTCTCTCTTGACTTCAGAGGCTGTTATGCTTCTGTGTGGCCATATCTTTTCTCATGCTGTGCCTATGGAGTAGAGCTGAGCTCATTAGAAGATGGGTTTGACTTCAGTGTTGTTGCTCTGCTTAGTTCCCAAAGCTCAGGGGTGTTGTATTCCTTTAGGAAGAGTTGTGATTAAGTTTACAACTTCAATTATCACAAACCCAATTGTTATTCTGTAGCATGGGGATTTAATTGCCTGGCTTTCCATTTCTCCTCCTCTCAGCTTCAGGCCTTCCTTTCCTTCCTGCTCTGGAGATGCCCATTTCCTGAAAGGAACATTTCCTTCCTGGACGATCTGCTGACATGTAGGTAGAGGTGGAGGAGATTCTCCATTGTTGTTGAGATGTATTTTAGATATTAAGTAGATGCAGGCAGTTTTTACTTTCAGGAACAAAAGTGACAATTCATAGAGCTAAATTATAGTAATCATATTAACAATCTATACTTAATCAGGTTTCTGCTGATTCAGTCAAATAAGTAAAGTCACCAACCTACATACTTCCACTGATTTTAAAGGCTTTAGTATTTGTTCAATATTTCTGTGGCCTATAATTTAATTACTTTATTAAGCACTATTAAAATAATAAACTGTAAATCTAGCTCCTGTAATGAGATGATAAGACTGAATGTACCTCTGCAGCTTTTCATGGATGCCTGACTCCTTTAAACTTTTTCTTTTTTCTTTCTTGGGGTTGGTGATGGAACCCAGAGTCTCACTCACACTTTCTCCCTAAGTGTTCTATGACTGGGCCAAACCCTCAGTCTTATATGTTAATTTAAAATGTTTACAAAATATTATTTTTATAGAAGTTTGCTCTAGTCTGAAAATTCTCTTGATATTATAAACCAGTAGAGTATTTTTTGAGGACACAAGTATACTCTATGTAATAAGTTAGACACAACAGCATTTTAAAAGACCTATTGACATGCTTGGGGTTAAATATTTCTAATCTTTAGTCTATATTTGATTTGGAAAACAGAAAAGTGATTCTTATGTAAAAGCAAAGGGCTTTTAGTTGTAGAATCTAAACACTAACAAAAATTTAAAGGAGTGCTCTCTATTGCCCTATGTAATGCTGCCTATGGAATTTCAATTAAAAAAAGTGTTTTTGTCTCCACCACTGTACATACTTACTTGGCAGATCCCAGCTTTATCAGAGCAAAAAAATCACATATTTATGACAGTGACAAAATGACACAGGACATCCATAGTTTCATTTGAAAAAAAGCTTGGCAACCAAGGATAGGAGGATTTACCAAGCACTAGCTGTGAGTCTATAGACAAGGAGGGCAATGATAATCACAGCTGTCTTCTGGATGCCAGTGCAGAAGTCAGAGGTCAGGAAGAGTGCCTTGCAGTATGGTACTGTAATGTTTCATTACTGACATGGACAGGTTCTGACATGAAGACTGATGTGATGCAGGTCACCCCATCATCTCTTCTGTCTAAGTGAATTAATTGCTTGGAGCTGGCAGGGCTGCAGTTCCCTTACCCTGACCTGTAATGTTGGGAAACTGTGTGTAACCAGATGTGTTTCATTCTGCTTATTAGTATGACCTAGAAATGCTTTGATCTAGCTTTAGTTTCTAGCATTAGAACTTGGATAGGATGAGGAAATATTATGCAGACTAAATTTCATGTCTGGAATATTGAAACACATAGCACATATTTAAAGAAAAATATATTTATAAATTATGAAGAATATTTTCCCAGTAAATTACTTTTTATAAGTTAAGAATGATATTAGACTATTTCTGACCAGAAAGAATATAGTTAGAAAACACTTAATTATCAGAAATTCCTTATCATTATATTTACCTATCAAATTAAATTTCAATTTCAAAAAACAAAAGAAGTCCAGTGTTTTGTATTGAAGTCTACTTCAGAAAAAATATAAATTCCAGCAATTTCCTGAAACCCTTCTTTGGGCTTTGTTTTTTCACACACTAATGTATTTTATATAATCATGTTTGAATAAATTAATAACCTCAAAGAATTTGTTTACACTTAAATAGAGATGTCACTTACTGTTTTCTTACCTCTCAAACTTTTCACAAATTTTCTCTTTACCAAACAAATATCATTCTGTAATTAGATTTCTTTATACTAACCAGTGTCTCTTGAATTCATGGTCACACACACAAAATATCTGCCAACATTCCAAATCAAGGGAACAATTTAACCCTTGTTCAAGTCTTATTAAGACCTCTTCTAACCCTCATCATCCTGATATAGTTAAATGAAGTTTAAGATTATATAATCACTGTGAAACCAAAAGTTCAGGTGACAGCAGATGCTGGCTGTGTGTATCTGCGTGGGCAGAAAACACTTTGGACTGGGTTCGTACTGAAAAGCTTAACATCCTAAAAGCGGATAGGCTGTAAAGGAAAATGAATGCCCTGTCGGTTTGCGCTGATCAGAGCATGATTTTTATTAATTGGACAAGGAAGGATTCTAAACCCGCCCCTGAGTCCCCTGGAGAAACTCTCTCTGTCTCTCTGCATGCAGTCCAATCATGAGCGGAGATGTGTATCTGGAAGGCGGGTTCGAGCGAGTGGGCGGAGATGACGTTAGTGGTTGGTCCGAGCGACAGTGGGTGGTGATGACGAC
>NC_034591.1:81294734-81304749 GCF_900095145.1 Mus pahari
GAAGTAAATACCTAATAAAAATTGAAAAAAATTATATAATTACTTAGTTATTAATTATAATATTAAATGAAATCATGATTTAGTAATATAATAATGGAGACTCATAGTAATAGCTAAAATGAAAGTTTCAGAATAGAAAGTATGAAAACATTGCTTAAATATACATCTCATTTTAATTTTGAAAGACATAAATCTAAACAGATGCAGAAGTAGGTAGTTACCAGATATTCCTCCTTGGGACATGGGACTCAGACCCAGCGTTTGGTTGGTCTGTGTACCTCTACCTCCTTTGTCCACTACCTTGATACAGCCTCTATAAACTCCTCCTCAGCCGCTAATATGTGACATTATATATTTTAATATGCTTGTTTTAAATTTTCCTTTATTAGCAGAGGAATATTAAAATAAGCAATTTTAAACTGTAATTAAATAATAGACTATACTATGCAAATCCACACATTTTTATACTATAATTATTTTGTCTCAGCAAGGTTTTAGTGGAGATAGGTGAAAATATTCATTAAAGAAATTATGAAACTTTTATTTTTATATGCAAACAGAGAAATGACTCAGTGAGAAGTTGATCTTACAACAGTGAAATCCCAGTGATTTAAGGGCTTCCAAAAGTCATGCGTGGTTGACACTAATTCTTTACAACAGAGATTCTGTTAAAATGTAACAAATTCTTTGTTGCATATATAGTGAAGGTATAAAATATTGCAAAGAATATTATGTGTTTAAAATATTTCATGAAATGTAATATGTACACCCTAATCCTGTTTCCTAAAATAAAAATCCAGGCCAATCAAAGCAATCACACAATTTAGCTTACTTTTTAATGCATAGAAAAGAAAGAAACAATTCTAAAACGAAAATTACTTGAACAGACTCTATGGTAACTCAATTAGATCTGTGCCTTTTGCAGTCCATACATGAATAAGAGATTTCCTGGATTCACCCATTGAGCTCTGAAGAGTAGGACTCCATTCCTCTGTTACGGTAGAAAGTGACATAGCTGTGTACCTGACAGATGTTCGGTATTCATTTGTCTATTGATAAAGACATTGGTTTTCATTTCGTGGTTACTATGAGCAATGATGCAAAAAAATATGGGAGTGGAGAGTTTTATTTTCCCATATTGATTTGATTGGCTAATATGGGGTTGTTTAATTTTATGTCAGTTTAAGTTTTCTAGTTTAATGTTTAGGGGCTAGTCAAAGAATTATTTTGATGCTTTTCCCTCACTTTCCCTTTCTTTCCCTTCCTTTCTCCTTTTATTCTGATATGGGGTCTGTTCATTTATCCAAGGCTAATGTCAAAGGATTAAGGATTTTGTGCTTGCCACAGTTTCTCCTAGTCATTTTCAGTAAAGTTTCCAATATTTATATTTTAATGTTTATTATTACTTATTATTTATTTTATGTGAATGAATCTTTCACCTGAGTGTATATTTCTATACCATGTGCATGCAATCCTCATGAAGGACAGAAGAGAGTTTCAGATACCCTGGGACTGGAGTTCCAGATATTTGTGAACTGCCATGTCAATGCTGGGATTAGAACCTGGGTCCTCTGGAGAAGTAGCCAGTGCTCCTAAATACTGGGCCATTGCCAGTCCACATATTGTTATTTGAGAAAACTGCTAAGTCATTGTAGTTTTAGTTTAACATCCTAGGTGATTACTATTAACAAATTTCCTCCAGCCCCTGGCCTTTTGGATGTCTTCTTATGAGAATGTCTATACACATCTTCCTATTTTTTTTTTAATTTGGTTGGGTTTAATGTTTGATTTTTTAAAATCCCTATATACTATGGACACAAGCCACTAGCCAGATGTTCTATTCGTAAGTTCATTTCCTTTTTAATAAACAGTTCATTGTATTTATTGTGTCTTATACTTATTTTTTGATTGATATTTTACTTGTTGATTATTAATTGTGTTGCCTGTAGTTTTATATCTTAAAAACAAAACTTTGGCCAGACCTATACCAAGAATAATTATTATTATTTGTGTGTGTGTGTGTGTGTGTTTCTAGGGTTTTCATTTATTCTAACCTATACTAACCTATATTAACATTTTTTTCTACTTTATATATTTTGTGTCTTTAAAAAATTGGGGAATCTAGGTATACAGAATAGTGGTCCATGATCATGTGATATTTGTTTCATAAAATGTTAGTTGAGTATGACACAGAACTTTATTATTGGCCTTTAAATCTTTTACCACTGATGGTTTGATCATGATGTTTTTATTTTTATGCAGTTATGACATGTTGAAGACAGAAAATGTGATGTCTCCAGCTTTCTTCTTTTTTATGGTTCTTGGCATCACAGCCATTTTGTTTTAATAAAAACTTAAAAAATATTTCAATAGAATTTTATGGGAATAATGCTGCTATATTTTGATGAAGATGTCACACAATCAGCACATTGTTTTAGATAGTACAGACATTGAATATGTGTTCTTATGAATGTGGAATAGCTTCCCATTTATTTATAATTTAATTTATGACTTCAGTTTTCTTCAATAATACTTTATGGTTTTCAATATAGAAATCTGTCACCATTTTTGGTGACATTTTTTCTCAGAATTCTTTGAAAGTACAGAAGTTGATTCTTGATGTCTTTAGATCATCCACTATCTAGCTTTGATATTTTGTAATGATTTTGTCTTATCCTGATAAACCTTTTCAGAATTAATCAGTTCTGCCAGGGTCTTGGTTTTTTGGTTTTTTGTTTGGTTTTTGTTTTGTTTTTGTTTTTGCTTCCTTTCTTTCTCCTTCCTTCCTTCCTTCCTTCTTTCCTTCCTTCCTTCCTTTCTTCCTTCCTTCCTTCCTTCCTTCCTTCCTTCCTTCCTTCCTTCCTTCCTTCCTTCCTCCCTCCCTTCCTTTCTTCCTTTCCATATTATCTATTCAACAATCTTATGACTAAGCTTGTGTCATCTATTAAGTTAGTTTCCCTCTTTCATATGTGGATGCCCTTTTCCCTACCTTTTGTCTCTGGGTGAAATTTCTGCTTGCCTCTAACTGAAAGTGCACATGCTTTTCTTGTGTCAGATCATTAAGAGCCAGCTTCTAACATGTCCTATTTTTCTGATGTTCTGTGTGGCATTTAACATCTAATTTTTATTATTAATGTAAATAGCTCAATTTCTGCAAATTGTTCTCATGAGGGCATATAGAATTTTGCTATGATATTTTTGTTAATTAAAATAATTACGCTACTTCTCTTCCATACTTTTTCTAGCTGTTTCTTCCTCTCAACTTATTTGTGTATTATGGCAGTTTTGTTAGCTTGCTTTATATAAGCCAAGGTCATTTGGGAAAAGCAACCTCAATTGAGAAAGTGCTTCCATGCTGTTGCCTGAGGCAAGCCTCTGAGACATTGATGGTTGATATGGAATATGGTAGCCCACCACGGGTGAGTCAGCTCATGAGCAGGTAGTCTTTGGTTGTAAAGGAAGAAGGATGAACAGCCCAGTGAGAGTAACTCAGAAAGCAATGTTCCTCTGAAGGCTCTGCTTCAGTTTTTGTCTCAGGGTTCCCACCTTGAATTCTTGCCCTGGCTTCCCTCAATGAGGCACTGTAATTTGCAAATGTAAACAAATTGTTTTCTCCCCAACCTGCCTTTTGTCCTTTATCAAAAGAAAACTAGAACATATATAACTGTTTTAAATATGCCATTGAATTTGCATTTCTTTAATTTTGAAAGGAATTTTGAAATTAAGTTCATCAGGTTCATCAATATTAGAGTCTAATTTTGATTTAGCTGTGTCATTATTAGGTGTGTGTGTTTGGTAAAGATGTGTATGTACAGGAACTTAAAAGAATTCTTCCTGCTAAATAATATTTATATTAGTTCTTTCGATGTTTTGTAGAATTAATCAAGAACCCATCAAATCCTAGGATGTCTATCTTATATAATGTTTTTATTTATTATTTTAGAATTTCATATAATATATTTGGTCATATTATTTTTCTTTCCAACACTTCCTAAGTTCTCTCCCACCTCCTCCCCTACCAAGTTTCTTGTTCTTTCTTTCTCTTAAAAAATTTCCTTGGCCAGCAACATCGGCTAATGGGACCTGACTTAGAGTGTAGTTGATAGACTCAGGGTCTATAAATTGAACTACCAATTACAAACAGAATTTTGAATTTGGGTAGAAAAGTTCCATGGGTTCCTGAGAATGTTAATTCTTTTGTATTTGAGTAGCCTGTTTCCTAGATGTATGTTACATACATTTCATTTATGAAATTTTTACTAAATTCAAGAGTTTCTTTAACCCATCTGCTAGTTAAAATGGGTTATTGAAGCGACTCACCATCACTCTGTTAGATGTCATAGTGTCTCTTTTATGAAATTACATGCCTTTGCACAAGGTGTATAAAATGTAGTATCTTCTTGGTAGATTTTTCATCTAATGAATGTGTAACACCCTCTCTTATCTCTTTTGATTAGTTTTAATTTAAAGATTGTTTCTTAGGTATTAGAATAGCTACATCAGATTGTGTTTTTCTTTTTGTTCATTTTTCTTAGAAAGTTTTTTTTCATTCTTTTTACCCTAAGGTGATTTCTGTTCTTGATGGTGATGTTTGATTTGTGAAAACAATGGAAACGTGGATTCTGTTTTCAAATACAATCGGAAGTCTGTGTTTTTATTGGGGGAATTCAGACTATTAATACTGAGAGACTTTATTAAAATTTGTTAATTATTTTCCATTTTGTGGGTGTGTGTTTATGTGTGTGTGTGTGTATGTTAATCCTTTTTAGATTGAGTGTTCTGGGATTATCTTTTTCTATGTCCTCTAAGGTGCAATTAACATTATCTTTATAGTGATGTTTTCCTTCTTCAATCCTCTGTATAGCTGGATTGTTGGATCTATTTTTTAAAATTTGTTTTTCTTATAAAATGTTTTCTTCTCGCTGTCAGTCATTAATGATAGTATTGCTGAGTATAGTACTCTAGTCTCTACAAGAGCTTGTAGAGTACCTACCAAGGATCTTGCAGCTTGCAGAGTCTCCACTGAAAAGTCAGATGGTATTCTTATGCTCCTGTATTTATATGTGATGGTTTTTGTTTTTTTCCTTGTAGCTTTTAGTACCCTTTCTTTGTTCTCTACCTTTACTGTTTTGGTTGTTAAGTCTCACGACAAATTTACTTTCTAGTTCTACTTTGTGTTTTGTATCTCTTGCAGTTTAGTAGACAGCTCTTTCTTTAGATTTGAGACTATTTTCAGCAATATTAAAGTGTCTCTTGCTTACATTTCTTCTCCTTTCTTTACACCTACTTTGTTTAGGTTTGAGGATATTTTTTGTTGTTATTGTTGAATTTTGTTTTTCCTATACTTTCTCATGTTTTCTTGATTATTTTGTGCCTGCGTATTTCTTACATTTGATATTTTTTCTGAATGAATCAATCACTTTTTTGACTTTGTTTTATAGATGATATTCTATCCATTTCATGTAATCTTTTGGTGAGGCTTTCATCTGAACTTTTAGTTTGACATTCTAAGGTTTTCATTTTGAGTTTTACTTCAGTTTTACTTTCTTTAGTGATTCTCTTCATTTGTTAAGTTAGTTGTTCTCATTTTTTTTTAGTTTGTATTTTTATAGTATCTATTTGGACATTTGTTTATGTTCTTTTTGATGTCCTGAAACATCAATAATGGCTATTTTGCATATCTTGTCTCATCAGCTAAGTCGCCTGTTAGAAAATGGAGGGGAGGGATGTCCTTGTTTCTGGTGGAGGTATATTTCCTCAGTTGTTTACATTTGTGTTTTGTAGTTAGATGTAGGTATCAGGAGTTAAGGTGTTTCTGTTGTTCTTGGTGGAGATATCTGATCTTGCCTTCATTGGGTGAGTGTTCAGGTTATGGCTATTACTTTAGCCTGTCAGATTGTGGATCAGCTGTAGGATACTCAGTTTTAAGTCTTTGTGCTACTCTGGGTTTCAGAGATCAGACCTTGAGTGGTTCCAAATCAGGACATAGATAGGGTGGATGATAGATGAGCAGACAAGAAGGGAGGTTTTTGGCATTGGATGTCTCTAAGATTATACCACAAGTACCAGCATAGGGGAGGGTTCCTAAGAATCAGACTGGCTGATAGGCTAGCTCTAGGAGTTCCTTCCTGAATTTCTACTTCAGATATCTTGATTTCCAATGGGTCTAACAACAGTGTGGTCTTGTGCAATTTACCTCTCCATATTGGCTTCCTTCTGGTGCTGTCATTATGTTGATCTTCTTTATCAGTCACATTGTTAAAATGTCCTGAATGCAACCTCCCTGTCAGTTATAAAAACCAAAGACAAGAAGTGAATATAGTCATCTTCTGACTCCTACTGCTTTTCTGCACCATCTTTTATAATTTTCCCACAGGTGGAGGGATTGCATTGTAAATGTATCCTTCAGGCTTGGGCACCATAAGCTACATTGTTCTCCAAATTTTTCACCTGTGTGGAATTCGGTAATTATACTCATTTTCTGCAAAAAGAAGGGTGAGAGCTGTACTTATCTATAATAATAATAAAAAAGGCTAAGTATATAGAATGCAGTTAGAAACTACAATAGCTTAGAAAAGTGGCAGTAGTAGCTTCTTCTATAGGACCATTTATAGTACCAGGTACGAATTCCTTTCCATTGAATGCATCTTGTGTCCGATTAGTCTCTTGGATTCCTCTGATCAAAAACTTGAAGAGAGGTTATCTATGACTGGAAATGAGGTTCTGTTAAATAACCTATGGCTCTTAAAGGGAACACAATCACCCAAAGTGATAGTGTTATTGCTTTTAAATCATTTATATTTACACACTTATGGATATATTATACATGTATTTTAAGTACACTTAAAATGTGTTCTGTGGCATTTCAAATATTCTTAGTGTTATTCATCCCTTCTTAGACTACTTCTATATTATCATTCCTCTTCTTTCCCTAGCTAAAGTTCCCTAGTTTGTCATCTCCTGTTTCATGAAACCTATGCCCTATACTGTTGCCTCCAAAAGTTATTTTTAGTAAATTATTGAGAATTTTATGCATTGCTTTTTTGTTTAGTTTTCTTTTAATTATTTACATTCCAAAAGTTATCTGCTTTCCTGGATACCCTCTGCAACCCCCCTATCCCATCCCCCCTTTACCCTACCTCTATGAGGGTGCTACCCCACCCTCCTATACACTCCCTCCTCATCACCCTAGCATTCCTCTACACTGGGGCATCAAGCCTTTACAGGAATAAGGGCCTCTACTCCTTTTGATGCCAGATAAGAAACTTTCAGCTCCTTAAGTCCTTCCCCTAACTCATCCATTGGGGTCCCTGTGCTTAGTCCTCTGGTTGGCTGCGAGCCTCAGCATCTGTACTGGTCAGAATCTGGCAGAACCTCTCAGAGGACAGTTGTATCAGGCTCCTGTCAACAAGCACTTCTTGGCATCAGCAATAGTGTCTGGGTTTGGTGTCTGCATGTGGGATGGATCTCCAGGTGGGGCACTCTCTGGATGGCCTTCCTTTAGTCTCTCCTCCATGCTTTGTCCCTGTATTTCTTTAGACAGGAGCAATTCTGGGTTAAAATTTTGGAGATAGCAGGGTGGCCCCATCCCTCAACTTGGGTCCATGCCTAACTTCTGGATATGGTTTCTACAGGTTCTTCCTGCACTTTTTGGAGTATTTCAGCTAATGTCATCCCCATGGGGTCCTGGGAGGCTCTTGCTTTCCTGGCAACTGGGGCTTTCTTGTTGCTACCCCGAGTTCCCCATCCTCCATTGCTCATGTATTGTTTTTTGATCATACTCATCTGTAGTTCTTCCCTTAGTTTCTCCCAAATTCACCATATTTATTTTTTTAATTATTTTATTAGATATTTTCTTCATTTACATTTCAAATGCTATCCTGAATGTCCCCTATACCCTCCCCCCACCCTGCTCCCCTGCCCACTTACTCCCACTTCTTGGCCCTGGCATTCCCATGTATGGGGCATATAAAGTTTGCAAGACCAAGGGGACTCTCTTCCCAACAATGGCTGACTAGGCCATCTTCTGCTATATATGCAGCTAGAGACACGAGCTCTGTGGGTACTGATTAGTTCATATTGTTGTTCCACCTATAGGGTTGCAGACCCTTTCATTTCCTTGGGTAATTTCTCTAGCTCCTCTATTGGGGGTCTCTGTGTTCTGTCCTATAGATGATTGTGGGCATCCACTTCTATATTTTCCAGGCACTGGCATAGCCTCACAAGAGATAGCTATATCAGTGTCCTTTCAGCAAGTTCTTGCTGTCATATGCAATAGTGTCTGTGTTTGGTGGCTGATTATGTCATGGACCCCCGGGTGGGGCAGTCTCTGGATGGTCCATCCTTTCATCTTAGCTCCAAACTTTGTCTCTGCAAATTCTTTCAAACCATACTTCTTATACTCCTTAACTTCCCAACTTGTTTTTTAAATTTAATAACGCATCATCTCCAAATTGTGTTGTCCATATACTTCTAGGTCTGAAGTCATCCACTGGAATGTGGTTAACCTACCAGCAGCCACAGACTTAAGAGAACAAACAAACAAACAAGCCAAAACTGACTCTCATTCCTTAGAGGCTGTCATCTCCCCAAAGTTCTTCAGTTAGTGGCTTTAGTTAAGTGGCATCATTTATAATGCAGCAATACATATTTGCTTTTTAAGAAGCTATAAACAAAGCCAGGCATGATGGTGCATTCTTTTAATCCCGGCACTTGGGAGGCAGAGGCAGGTGGATTTCTGAGTTAGTGGCCAGCCTGGTCTACAGAGTAAGGTTCCAGGACAGCCAGGGCTACACAGAGAAACCCTGTCTCAAAAAACAAACAAAACAAAACAAAACAAAACAAAAACAAAGAACAAAAAACAAAACAAAAAGCTATAAACACACTTAGAAGAGGCTGACCTGATACATGGTGGACTGTGCTTTGAATGAACTCCCCTCCCTTCTCTCTGCATCATGGATTTCCCAGCAGAAAATCCAGGACAGTCACTTAATGAAAGGATGCAAGCTTCCTTAGTTTCAGCCTGCTCTTAAAAGCTGTCTATACAGTCTAGGGGTGGGGAATGATATTATTTCAAAAACATTTCTTCTATACACCTAGATTTTTCAAAATGTACTTAAATTATGGTTCTTTCATTCTTAAACCTCCTTTCTAGCCCACCACCCACCAGAGGTGGGTGAAAACAAAGGTTAATAGGAAATGGGGATTGTGGACCAGTTTAGAAATAGTTCTTTTGGGCAATTCCTATCTTCTTTATAAGCAGTCCAGTTCACTAGAAAAACACCAAACACGAACCACCAGGGACAATCCAGTCCAAACGGAAACACCAAATACAAATCAGCTAGCAGCAGCTCAATCTAGAAGAAACCTTGAGGCTCTACAGAATACCACCAGAAGCAGCTGGAATAGCCCCAGAATTTCTTTGGGGTGTTTCTTTCTACAAAGTCATGAAAAGCAAAGGTCAGTGAAGAAAGCAAGGTGAACTAATGCAAGAGTGTCATCAGTGAATACCAGCCTCAGCAAAGCCTAATGAAGACCAGCTAAGAGCTGCACGGTGAACCAATGCAAGAATGGCACCCACTGTCTGCTGAGCTATTCCTACACTCTTTGCAATCATCACATGTTCTCTTAAGTCTCAGCTCCAGCAAAATATCACGTCTTTTCATCAGGAAACTTCCAGAAAAACACTGCATGTCTGTTCTTAGCAAAATATCCTCTTATAAGATAGTTTCCAGAAAAACATCACATGATAGAACTGAGTCTCCAAAGAAACCAGTAATTCCCAGTTCATCCTCCAAACTTGATTCTTATAAGCTATGCATTTTTAAAGTGACTGTTTTAGGATAGAGTTCATATTTTTGTTTTGTTTTTTTTTATTTCTTTGCCCTTTGCCTCAGTTTCTAATAAAAATTTAAAGGTCATTCTGGTAAAGAAGAAAAGGAGATCATTGCATTGTTCCTGGGAAAAATTAAACAGAAAATTGCGTAGTTCCTTCTAATACAAGTGCCCCTTCTTT
>NC_034591.1:81307791-81324342 GCF_900095145.1 Mus pahari
TCTTCCTTACCAATTTGTATCCCCTTGATCTCCTTTTGTTGTCGGATTGCTCTGGCTAGGACTTCAAGTACTATATTGAATAGGTAGGGAGAAAGTGGTGCCCCTTCTTTCTATCTGTCTCTGTCTTTCAGTCTCTCTCTTTCCCTCTATCTCTGTCTGTCTTTTTTCTCTTTTCAGAGAGATATACACACAGACGACCCCATAAAGATAACGCATATACACAGGTACTAATAGGTGCATACAGACACATAGGCATATAAACAGCCAGAAGCATATGTGTATTAATACATATATACACTATACACAGCCCAGAGCACACAGACACTCTAATGATAAATCTTTATTTTATTTAAATATGATGTGTTTGGGAACATTTCAAATATTCAGAAGAAAAAGCAGAGTTTTTACATTTATGTCAATGAATAGAATTGGAGCCTGGTTATGTATTGGGAATGCTTATAATAATTAGGAAATGCAAAAGAAAATGAGATTATTTAAAAGGGCTTACTTCAAATGAATGGTTGGAATAGTAGAGATACTGATTTTCTCAGTTCATTTGATTAAGGTCTGTATCTCTGTGTAGAGTGGAAGCAAGATGTTATTGTAAGCATGTAAACAGGTTAGAAATGACAGTTCTTAATCATCTGAGTGTTGCACTGTGCTGCAATAATTACATAGTATGTAAAAGTGGCCTATTTAAAACAGATAGTTTGGCCACTATAATCACGTGTGTAACTAATATTATTTTTATTCACATACCTAGAAAGAAATATCATTAAATTATGTTTAACTAAGTCTTCTGTAAAGTCATCAATGTTCTTTTCTTCAATTACAACTAAACTTCAAAATTCTTTTCAGAATTTTGTACAAATGTGGAATTAGGGAATGATATCTTCCATCCTTTCCTAGGATTCATAAAGTATTTCGTCTTTAAATGAAAAGCACAGAGCTTACAGACATAAGCTTCCTCTCTCACTGATGCACACATTATTTGCTCTTTGTTTTTATAAACAACAAAGAACTCACTTGCTGTCAGCCTCAGAGTTCTTCTATAGCTTGATTCAACATCTTCCTTAGACGTTTAATACAATTCTGTGTTGGGAACAGAGAGTATCCCGGGCTGCCTTATATTTATAAAGGAACAAATATCACCTAGTGCTAGTGGTTTGATAAACTATATTATCAAATAGTTTTTTGATAAAATATTTGCATAGTGTGCCTGCTCCTACCTCTTTACCCTCATCAGTATGTATCTCCACCCTAGAAAGAGCAATACTAGCCAGAAAGGCTTTATGACCTCACTAGCTTGACACCAACTTTATTATCCTAGCTAACCTGTCAAAAACTGTCATTCAAATGTTTGGAAGCATCAGGGATATTTTTTCTGTATTCTTATTGTTCATTCAATGGGACTTAGGATAAAAAGCCCAAAACAGCCACTCTGCTCACTGGTTCTTCATGATGCACTACCACATGCCATAAGAAGATTTGCTTGATGTTCTAATGAAGAACTTGTTTTAGTACTCAACTGTTTCTTTACAACCATGGATGGAAACATTGTTGTCTTTCTTTAGAATGGAGAGGAGGCATCAAGCTCCAGCATCTGAGAATGTAGCATCTCTGCTTGATTTCACTGCTCCTAAAATCTTCTCTTGTCTGAAGAGTTTTCATGCCTCTTTCACAAGAAACATTGACTATTTTATGTATTTGTTTCTTGTTCACATTTATTCCTTGTGGGCTAAAATACTCATGTGTAAGATACCAAAGAGATAACAAGGGGATAAAGTGTAAAACCCCATTACATTTGTATCTTCATATACATAAACATGCTTCTCAATTTTAAACATGGGTGTTTGGTTGAGGTATTCATACTTCTACTTCATAGTTTTGGTTTTTTATTTTAATATTTCACATCCTTCCTAGATACAATGACCCTGTGAGTTGTTACAGATATGCAGAAACAAAGACTGCTTGAAAGGCACCATATTCCTGAAGAGTGAAGAAGGGAACATGAGATAGGATGAGTCAGAACTGTAGTAGTGTCCATCTCATCTCTGGAAGCAGATAAACAATTACTGATAACCAGAACAAAATAAGAAAAATGTTACTTAGCAGCCATACTTTGGGAAATAATAAAATGCAGGAGTAATTCTCCATATGATTTGAAGAAGTCCTTCCAAACAGAAGTGTGTGATAATGACTGCTAAGAATATATATGTGCAACAGTCCTGTCATGTCCAGGAATTACCATTCACAGCTGCACTCAGCAATCTCCAACTCCTGGTATTTCCATTTTTTCTTCTTTGATGTGCCCAGATCCTTTTTGGAAGGGGCTGCTTTTAGGATTGAAGATTCCACAGCAGTTGTTCTCAGTCTGTGGGTCACAACAGTGAGTGCGCATCAGACATCCTGCATATCAGATATTTACATTATAATTCATAACTATAGCAACATTACAATTATGATGTACCAATGGAATAATTTTATGATTGGGGGTCACCACAGCATGAGGGACTGTATGTATCAAATGGTAGTGGCCTTAAGAAGGTTGAGAACCTTTGCTCTGCACTCACTTACTCTCTGCATTCTCAGAAGCTCTGAATCTGCACTAACCTCTGTCTATTGCAAAAGGAAGCTTCTTTGATAAGAGTCAAAAACTTCACTAATTGACCACAAGCATTTAGAGCTCATTGGATACTATGAACAATTAGAAAAATAATAGTAGTGTGTTTTCCACTGGGATCTATGACCTGCCTAGACATGGGTTTAGGGCTCAGTTAACAATAGCAAGCATGAGTTCTTTTTTTGTTTTTGGTAGTTTTTTTGTTTGTTTGTTTTGTTTTTGTTTGTTTGTTCTGTTGTTGTTATTGTTGTTGTTGTTGTTGTAGAGTAGGCATTAAATCCAGCCAGAAAGCAGATGATTACTCATGTAAGCAAATATTCTTCTAAGTCTGTGGTGCATCAGTTTTTGGTTTTGGTTTTGGTTTTGGTTTTTTTTTTTGGGGGGGGGAGACATGTTTTGTAGGTCTGTCCCTGTGAGTCATTTTGTAAGCATACAAGAATATCTTGTTTTCTTTCTTAGATTTATTTTTTATTTTATGTGTTCTATCTGCATGTACCTGCATAACAGAAGAAGGCAGATAGTAGTGAGCCACCATGTGGTTGCTGGGAATTGAATTCAGGACCTCTGGAAGAGGAGCCAGTGCTCTTAACCACTGAGTCATTTCTCCAGCCCCAACAACCCCACTTTTTTTTTTAAAGATGTATTTATTTTATTTTTATGAGTACACTGTAGCTGTCTTCAGACACACCAGAAGAGGGCATCAGATCTCATTATGGGTGGTTGTGAGCCATCATGGAATTGCTGGGGATTGAACTCGGGACCTCTGGAAGAGCAGTCAGTCCTCTAACCCGCTGAGCCATCTCTCCAGCCCCACAATCCCACTTTTAATCTTTTGTTTTTTTTTTTTTTTTCAAAATAAAATCAAAAAGAAAATCTGAAGAGTAATGGCAACCCAAAAATATGTGGATCCAGGACAAAGAGAAAGGGAGAGGGGGAGGGGGAGGGGGAGAGAGGGAGAGTGTCTGGTTTTTGAAACTATGTGAGGCAAGGATCTTGAATGTCGGACCATGCTCCCTATCAGAAACAACCTTCCCACTCCCCCCCCCCCCACTTTTAAATATTTTCTTTATTTAAATGTCAAATGCTTTCCCCTTTCCAGGTCCCCACCTCCCTGGAAACACCCTATTCCATCCCACTCCCCTGCCCCTGCTTCTACAACTGTGTTCAGTGTTCAGTGTTCCTCCACTCACCCACTCACTCCTGCCTTGCCACTTTTAAAGGAACAGTTGTACAGAAGGGGCAGTGTGGAACATACCATCCTGGGAATCAGAGCATCAGGCATGAAGTGCAGGCCAGGAGCTAGTGTGGTAACATTGATGTGACCGGGGTTGGAGTTAATAGGGAACCTGATGCCCTTGCCTGAGATAGTTGGCTTTAGGAAGTAGCTAATGGAAATAATGACATTACTGCCAAACAGGAAGCTATCTTCCATGGTTTCTGAGGAATACTGAATTTAGGTAGCAATAATGCCTGTTTACCCAGAGTCCACTCTGAGCTGAGGTCAGACTGTCATTCAGGACATTGTCAACAGTACTGATATTTAGTGGTTCTGCTTTGGACCTAATATTGTGGTGACCAGATGGCTCAGGGACTATGGCTCAGGAACTAAAATACCTGTCCCACAAGGCTGGCTGCCCTATAAGCCACATAAGATGGACAGAAAAAAAGCAACCCAACAAACCTGGCCTCCACATACATGTAATAAGACATATGCCCACACAAATCTATCATTTACATAGGAGTTTCAAAAATTTAATTGTAATTGTGTGAAACTATTAAACTCAAAATATAAGTATTATTATATAGAGAGAGATGAAAATAAATTTGTTTCTCATGCTAACTTTGTGTGTTGGCAAGTATATGAAGACCTTTTGCAGTCTCTCAAGCATGTGATAGGTAAAACTACTAGAGTTCCATTTAGAGGACAAATCAAAACACTGGCTCACAGCTAATGTTTGATATTTGTGATCCATAATAATTAAGTCATTTGACAAAATAGATGTTAATTGTATGCAAGAAAATACTAAGCTATATAAAAACACAAATTACATAGATTTTGGGGAAGTTCTACTAGCCACTAATTTCAACAAAAGTGGGAAGATTGAGGATTTGATGCTTTTTGAAAAATGACATCTTGCAAAGAAAATCTGCTTTCTAAGTATTTTTCCAAAGTAGTACAATTTTTCCATAATCACTTTATTTTTACATAGAGAAGTAGGCTTCTGTGTAGACAAAGTTGACATAAATACTCAAACAGATTTCTTTTAAATTGAAATGTCACTCACTTGGGATTCAAAATTTTTATTTAAATGGAAACAGTTTCTGCCAAAATACTCATTTCTAAACTGAAGTTAGCTAACATTTTCATTTGATTGGCATTAGCTATGTTGACAAAGCTGAGCCAACATTTTCCAGTTGTGAAACAAGAGAAGGTTAGGTTATTAGATAACCAGGAAAGCAGATTAGATCTTTCTCTAGATAATTTCCTCAATAGTCACAATTTATGATGCAAACCTAAGTATCTTTAGTTGTGCCTTGTTAATTCTGCATTTGCACAGACACTTTGATGGCTTCCTCCCACTAGACCATTTAAAGACATGGAACACCAAACAAAGGAGTTTGTGTCCTTATTCCCAAATCCATTAGTAACCAAAGCCTGATTAAAAGGCCATATTTACTTCCTCCTTATTGGGTATCCTATTCTCCATCGCAAACCAGGGAGTGAAATATGCTCAAGTAGTCAGCACTTCTTCATTCAGTGTCGTGTATTTCCAAATGCCCTTGTGTTAGAAGACAGAAAACCAAAAGAAATTCGTAAACTCAGAATTATGGCTATTTATTTTTCTAGTCAGAAGAAATCCTTACATCACCAATACTTCAGCACCATATTTAAAGTATTTATAAGTCAACTTAGAGATTCTGGAATCCCACTGATGTTCTTAATCGCAACAAAACCTGAAGTGAGCCTCAGAGGGTGCAGACCTTGGATTGTTGTTGTTTGTTATTGCTAACAATTTTGCATTTTAGTTGTTTTGTTTCTTTACTATTTTTAATTGTTTTCTGAGAACTTCATACAGGATAACCGGATCCACATCACTCCTATCCTTCCCTTCCAACTTCAACATCTCATTTTCCAAAGTTTATAATCTGTTCATTATTATTGTTACACACACACACACACACACACACACACACACACACTCACACACACACACACACACACACAGAAGTGCATACATGCACATACAATACATACACCTAATTTGTTGAGCCCATTTCATGTTGCTCATATGTACATGTATGATGACATGGAATTTGAAAACCTATCTTGTGTTTCCACCCTGAAGGAAACAGACTTACCCTCTCTCAGCAGCTATCAACCAGCTAGGGGGTTGGGAATCACGTGCAGTCTCCCCTGGCCATGTTACAATGTCAGCTGGAGTTATCATAATGCTGGTCTTGTTTGGAAAACCATATTGTTGACAGTTCATGGATGCAGGTTTATTATATACTTACTTGAATTTGAGGTTTAAAGGTAGACTGCATGTTGCCCAGATTGGTAGAAAACTTGCTATATAGTTAAGGATGACCTTGATCTCTAGTGAGAGCCATCTCTCCAGCCTTGGCTATCCCATACTTTTATGGAGTCTCTACACTCTTATTTATGATGGCTACACTAATGCACATTTCACCCAACAGCATATGACAGCCTTATCTCACACCCCCTTCAATATTCTGTTTATTTCCTTAATAATTTGTTCTAGCGGGAGAGATTCAATCTCATTGTGCTCTGATTTATTCTCCCGAGACAGCCAATAGCTATGTATCGTCTTTCAAATATATTTGCCAGTTGTATTCTCTTTTTATAGTTTTCCACTCAAGTTTTACAAACTTTTAATAGATTGCTTTTGATGTTAAGTTTTATGTTTCTTCATGTGTTCTTAAATTTTTACTTTATGTTAGGTAGAATGTGGGAAAGCATTTTCTCACGTTCTCACATTAGATTGCTTCTTACTTTTGCTGATATTTTTCTTTTGCTGTGTAGAAAGCTTTTAATTTTGGCAATTCCATAATCAATTCTTGACTTTGTTTTTCCTACATAGACATGCTACAAAAACAAACAGACAAACAAACATTGTGACAATCTGTGTCTTGAAGTGTTTTTACTGATTTTTGTCATTGTTTGTTTTGTTGTTGCTGCTGCTGTTGTTGTTTTTATTTTAATGCAGGATAGGAGAGAGAGTTCAAGTTTTCAACATGTGGAAATCATATGTCCCCATATCATTCCTGGATAAGATAACCTTTGCCTGCTGTCAGCTTTTCATGTTGTTACTGAGAATTTGAGAATCACTTAGATGGAGAAATACAAGCTTGCTCCTGGAATTTCTCTCTACTCTGTTTCCCTTGTCCCATGCCAGCTTTTGTGTTATTATCACACAATCCTGGTTCTGTGACTCTGTCTTGTGTGAACTCAGGAACTGGGATGCAAGAGGTATTGTTCATTTTGTTGAACATTGCTTGGCTACTGCAGGATATTCCTGCTTGTGTTTGCATTTTAGGGGTGGGTTTTATTTCTGTCAGGGATGTCTTTGAAATTTAATTAAGGTCAGTATTGAATCTATAGGTCATATTTATGCCATAAGACCTAGACAGTAACATTATACTCAGATTTCATATGTAATGAGTTTAAAAAAATAAACAGAAAAACTCTACAAATCACTATGTTATTATTCCTAGGATTTCACATAGGTGAGATTACGAATTGCTCAGATTAAAATCAACTTTACATCAGAACTTATTACAGGGATCAGTCTTACTCTTTCTATGATACTGTCTCATGAAATTCCCCTATTTAATATCCATCCTTGTAGCAGGAATGGCAGGGCCACCTCTATGTAAACCCATCGGGGCCATGTAGCCACAAAAGCATCTCCAGCAGGAGAACCTAATTGAGGACTGCCTGAGAGACCAAGGATTGCTGGTGCAGACAATGCCAGACACTCAGGAACTGCTGTTTCGAAGAGATGCTTTCTTGGGACCAATGGGGCACAGGTGGGAGGTATTAAGTGAGCTTGCAGTGTTCAGAGAGTTTGCCGAAGCATGTCCTACTTGCTCCTGGAACCTGTGTAGTTGGTTGACTGTGTGCTACCTCACCTCCAACCCCCAAGGTCAGGTAAGGACATGTGACAAGTACAAGCAACACATCTTCATTCATGTCCCAGAAAAGAAAGGAGAAAGAACATCATATTGCCATTTTAACCTTGCACCTTTCCTTATGACTCAGTAAATATTTGGGAATCTAACATAGATGCAAAAATTTATCCCAATATTGAATGTTCTTGCAAAACACAAAATGTGTGGAGCATCTGTCTCCTCATTGGCTTTGGATCACAGTAAATGCATTGTGTGTTCACTAAGTTTAGTGACAGTGAATTTAGAAACCTTGCTTTCTTATTTGACTTTTCCACAATATTGTTTATAGCAACCTGGAACTTATGAGGGCTAACATCATTCCCACTCATAATTCTTGCCTCTGTGTGTCTGTGTGCATGTGTCCACACTGTGCATATGCCAAGAATACAACTGTGCACTTCATGTTTGTTAGAAATGTGTGATAAGCTTTTTCCTGTATTTCATTTTAAAAACTCCTATTTTTAGTGATAAATGACGTCATACCTTTGATCTCTTGTGGAACCGTTAACATTTATCATACAGTCAATAAATGTGAGCTATTTTCATCAACTTCACTGTTACGATTTTAAGATACCATGATTTCCTAACATATCTACTGAACAGTTACTACATGCCAGATATTAAGCTAAGTATTGGATGAACCAAAGAAGTATATCGATTTTCCTCAGGATTTAATTTTATCAGTGTTTTTTAACTCAGTTTAATTCACCTATGTAAATTATAAATTTCAATCCCCTAAGACATTTATAAGCAAATAAGATGATAATGCAATATAGCCCATAGGCTCTGCCACTTAAGAAGTGGTTCTGTGCTGTGGCTTGAGTTGTGAGTATCCCAAAGGACCATGTTTTTGAGAACTTAGTCTGCCCATTTGGATGATTTCTGAAGGTAGTAGAACATTTAGTGTATGGGAACTGAATGATGGCAGTGAGTCTCTGAGGTGGGTTTTACTGGCTCTATCCACCCCAGATTCTGCTACTTTATGCTCTGCTTCCTGTGGTGTTAGGTTGAAAAAGTGCTGGCCTCGTGGTTCTGCACTATGGGACAATCCACCAGACTGTCTTCATTATGATGCACTGGTGTATCTCTGAAATCCTGAGCCAAAATTATCCTTTCCCTCCATAAGTCGTTTCTATTAGACACTTTTTCACAGATGCAGGAAAGAAACCAATGGATCATATTACTGTTTTTGACAATGTATTATAGTTAAAGCATTATGAGATATGTTAAAAATATTATAACAGATAAGTCTAAAGAATAGTATGAATTTATTAAATCTAATAAATATGCAACAAAGGGTTTACTGTAGTTAGTATTCATAAATTTATGTGTTGAATTATGTTTCTTCCTGATAAATGATATGCAAATTATGACAACTTCTATGTAAAGAATTGGTATTTTATAAATTCTCATTATTATCATTTCTAAAATATGTATTTAGTTACAGGCCACCCACTCTGAGCATCCTAACACTATTTCTTTAACTCCTTTACTTTCCAGTGTTCCTTGACAGACACTCAGGTTGAACACTCATTCCTAGAGTTGATTTGAGTTAAAACACATAATTTTTAGGCCTCAATGTCATGTTTCATATAATTTTCTGGAAAAATAGGTCACCATTAGATGACAACATGCTGTTCTGCACCCTCAACTCCAGCCTAGTTAGCATCCACATGCATTGTGGCAGCTTTTCTGAAGGAGTCACAAAGTCCTCCTAATGACTGTACTTTCCTGGGATGGCAATCTTTGTACTCTTTCCAGCAAAACTCCCCTTCCTCTAGACACCGGTCAATTGATTCTCATTTGTAAATATTCAGACAGAATTGTCACTCTTGTGCTGGCAACCTATATATCAATTCCTGATTATCCACAAGCTTCCATACTACACCACACATTTTTCATATTCAACTTTCATAAATTATTACATTATGATTTAGCATACAATGTACTTTTAAAGACCACATGTATATTGAGGTTGTCATCTGGAAAATTTACCTGTAAAAACCAGAGAACAGAAGTACAGAAATATTTAAAATGGATTCAGATTTTTTCCTTTATTACTCACTAGCATATTGAGTTTAAAGTGGTGGCACACACCTTTAATCCCAGCACTCAGGAGGCAAAGGCATGCGGATTTCCGAGTTTGAGGCCAGCCTGGTCTACAAAGTGAGTTCCAGGATAGCCTGGGCTATACAGAGAAACCCTGTCTCAAAAAAATAAATAAAGTAAAAATAAAAATTTCCCAAATGCATAAGAACTATAGCATTTTAAATGTATTGTAACCAACTTTTGGTATATAAATCACTTATGTATCAATTATGTTTATTTCATTAATAGTTTTTATTACAAAAAGGTTTTTTACTTCTACATAGTAATGGAAAGTTATGTAATGCATCAAAATATGAGACTAAAGATATTCTTGAAATCCTAAAAATACAACTTCTAGTTAAAAGTTGTTGGGGCAGTTATGTCAAAATAAAGTACAAAATTGTAAGAGTTTCAAAAGAAATATCTTCTCTGTATCTTTCCTTGGGGGGAAATCAATGATCTCTCTTTTCAAGCTGTTCTAGGTGACCATAAAACCTGTGTGCATGTACATAGCTGAACAACTGAAATATGATCAGTAGTTTTTTACTGCTAGATGTGAGAAGTTAGCTGTCAAAAACTACTACCATGACCTTATCCATTCATATATTACTTCCAGAAGAGGTTACGTAGCAACAATATCCCATATTTAAAATCTAGTATCTATTTCCTTCCCAGCATTTTATATTTAGACATATTGAAATGACATCTTCTAACTCTTATTTTAGCTGCTTCCTGCATCTCAACAACTGACACCCATGAACAATTTGGATTCTTCTTGGTCAATTTTTTAAAGTAATTAATTACAAGTAATACAATTTTAGTGCCTTTTGACTTTATGGCTTATTTAATCTGCTCTTAAAGTTCACATATAAAATGTCTCATAAATTTAATGTTCAATATCATAGTATTTTACATTAAAACTACCTACAGTAATTGTAGTCACCTGATCAAATTTAGCAAAATGCTTGCTATAGAAGAACAAATAAGCTTTGAAATTCAACTACTGTTGTGGAAACACCTGTGTATTTACTTTGTACCGTTTATTTTATACAAAATACAAAAATAGAAAATACATTTTGATTTCAGCACATAGCTTCATATTATATAAATAGAGAAAAATAAGTAACATATATGATTTTGTTTTTTAATCTTTTTTATAATTTTATTGGTTGTTTCATTTATTTACATTTTAAATGTTATTCCCTTCCCAGTTAATCCCCTATCCAGTCCTCCATCCCCTGCTTCTAAGAGGGTGCTCTCCCACCCTCCCACCCTCTCCTGCCTCAGTGTCCTAGCCTTCCCCTATGCTGGTTCTCTACAGGACTAAGGGGCTCCCCTCCCACTGATTCCAAATAAGGCAATCATCTGCTACATATGCAGCTGGAGTGTGCTCTTTGGTTGGTTGTTTTAGTCCCTGTGGCTTTTGAGGGGTCTGGCTGGTTAATATTGTTATTCTTGTGAGGTTACCAACCCCTTCAGCTCTTTCAGTCCATCCCCTAACTTCTCCATTGGGGTCCCTGTGATCAGTCTAATGGTTGTGTGCATCTGCATCTGTATTGGTCAGATCCTGGCACGGCCTATCAGGGGACAGCTATACCAGGCTTCTGTCAGTAAGTACTTCATTGCCTCAGCAATAGTGTCTGGGTTTGGTGTGTGCAGATGGGATGGATCCCTATGTATGGAAGTGTCTGGATGCTCTTTCCTTCAGTCTCTACTCCACTCTTTTCCCCTGCATTTCCTTTAGACAGGAGTAATTCAGGATTAATATTTTTGAGATGGGTGGGTGGCCCCATTCTCAACTAGGGGCCATGCCTATCCACTAGATGGGGACTCTACAGGTTCTTTCTCCCCTTTGTTGGCTACTTCAGCTAATGTAGTCCTCATTGGGTCCTTCCATTCCTGCCTCCCCTTATCCCTATCAGGTTCTTCCCTCCCTCTACCTCCCATGACTATTTTTTCCCTCTTCTGAGTGCGGTTGAACACTTTGTTCTTCCTTCTTGAGTTTCATATATCTTTCAATTGTTTCATAGATATACTGAACTGTATTATTTTATTTTATTTTATTTTATTTTATTTTATTTTTTGACTAATATGCACTTACCAGTGAGCCCATACCATGTTTGTTCTTTTGTGAATGGGTTACCTCACTCAGGATGGTATGTGACTTTGTAATAGAAACACATATATAATCAGGTCACCATCAACAATTCTATATCAGGAATGTTATATATTTTTCATCATTGGCCAAAATTGTTCCAATGTGTCCAGAAATATCACAAGCTATTGCAAAAGATATTGGTTTTTCTTTACAACCTGATTTGAAGGTTGTATTACTGATGACGATACTTATTTATGTCATCAAGTCCATAGACGTTAAAGTGATGTTCTTCAAGAAATGTCACCCTTACTGATTAGTGTTTGTGGTACTGGAAGCTATTTTTCATATTATAAAGGACAAAGGGTAATTATCAATATCTCCCAGATGTAAACTGGAGACAACAGTGAACTGCCTGCAAGAAAGACTGGTCCAATAGTAGCATAAATATTATGGGACTAATCAACCATGTTTTGCTTGGGTTTATGATTCATTCCCTGTGATGGAATCCATACAATGACATTGATAAAGTGACCAATATCATAAAATTAGATAAGTCATAGGCCTAGGGAAATATCTAGTACTATTATTGAATAAGAGAACAGTGCTAAAAAGGCTGCTAATAATATATTGTTACACCCATCTCTTAGGGTATCGATTAACCTCAATCAAAGAAGGTTCTTCTTTCAGTACATGGAAATTAACATAACAGGATGGCTTTCAAAAAATGAAAATCATTGGAGAAGCCTTATTTGTGATAGCCAAAAGCTGGAAACAACCCAGATGACCTACAACAGAATAATGGATACAGAAAATGTGGTTCATTTACACAATGGAATACTACTCAAGTATTAAGAATGAGGATATCATGAGTTTTGTGGGCAAATGGATGGAACTAAAAATGTCATCCTAAGTGAGGTAACCCAGACACATAAGAACACACATGGTATGTACTCACTGATAAGTGGATATTGGCTCACAATGCCCAAGATACAACCCACAGGCCTAGAAGGAAGGAAGACCAGGATGTGGATGCTGCAATTCTGCATTTAGGGGGAAACAGGTTGATAGTGGGAGATAGAGGAAGGGAAAGGAAATAAGTGGTCAGGGAGAGAGAAGGGAGAGGAAATAAGGGGGCAGTATCAGTTACTGGAGAGGATGGGAGAGATGTACAGAGGGTCAGGAAATTGAATAAAAATATGTAGCAGAGGGGGATGAGGTACTGGGGATAGCCACTGGAGGGTTCCAGACACCAGGGCAACTAGAGGTTCCCGGGACTCAACAGGAATGACTTTAGCCAAAATCCACAGAGAGGGGGGAGATAGAACCTGTAGAGACCACCTCCCGTAGATAGGCATGGCCCCTGGTTGAGGGATGGGGCCACCCACCAATCTCAAAGTTTTTAGCCCACAAATGTTCCTCTCCAAAGGAAGAAAAGGGACAAAAAATGAAACAGAGAGTGAAGGAAGGGCCACCTGCGGACTGCCCCACCTGGGGATATATCATGTCTGCAGACAACAAACCTGACACTGTTGCAGTGGTCAAGAGGTGGTTGCTCACAGGAAGCTGGTGTGGCAGTTCCTGGGGAGGCCCAGCCAGCAACTGGCCAGTGCAGATGTGGATGCTTGGAGCCAACCATCAGACTGAGGGAACCTAGTGTGGGGGCTGACAGAAGGACTAGAGGAGCAGAGAAGAGGAGGGGAATTGCAACACCATTGGAAGAACAGCATCTGCTGGCTGGATCACTTAGTGCTCCCAGAGACTAGATCACCAATCAAGGAGTGTACCAGGAGGGATCCCAGGCTGCAGATGCATGTGTAGCAGAAGATGGCCTTACCTGTAAGCAATGAGAGGAGAGGCCCTTTGCACTGTGGAGGTTTGATGCCCCAGCATAGGGGAGATGCTAGAGGGTGGGTGGGTGGGGGAGCACTCTCATACAAGCAAAGGGGGTAGAGATGGAGGATATGGAATGGGATGTTAATGGAGGGGGAACTGGAAAGTGAGATACCACTTGAGATGTAAATGAATGGAATGATTAATAAATAAATTTTTAAAAAAGAAGAAAAAGTAAGATGTCTACAAAGCTTTCTATAAAATCACATTCATGTGGCTGCTGCTTACCCTCAGCTGGAAACTGCTTTAGAAGTTGAGAAACTTGCATGTGTTGAATGACATGATGTTCTGAAAAGATAATAAGCACCATATAAGATGTAATTATAAAAGTGCAAAAATAATCTTTGTTTATATGTAGTAGATGCAAGCATATTTCCCTGGAAATGAAGCTTTCTCTTATCTAGGCTTGCAGGCAGCAGCCCATGTCAGCTCTTGCATTCAGCTTACTTGCATATTGGTGAGTGAACGCCTCTAAGCGCGGAACGTAAGTAATAGCATGGTCTTCTGTGTTTTCGCCTTAACAATTTCAGGGGAAATTCCCAGAGCTGCTTTGAATACTTTGCCTTTGCAACAACTTGAAGCCAAGATGTATACTCTACAGATTTTACTGCCCGAAAGGTTCTTTCTTTTATTTTCTTATTTTGTTCTTGTTATGTTTTGCTTTGCTTTTGTAAGCTTGATCAAAACAACCTACTCTTAACAGGATCTTTTATGAAAGTAGGCAACAAGTCTTGATTCAATATTATTTTCTATAACCCTTTTAAAATTATTTAAAAAAAATAGGCAATCATTGTTTTAAAAAAGTTCAATAGGTCAAAAATAAAAAAATAATAAATTTTAGATTCTTTATAAAAAAAGAGAAACTACAAAGTAAGTATTATTTGATAGATATTTAAGTAAGCATTTAATCAGCATTTAACATAGTAAAGTAAATATAATTCTCTAACTAATAATGGAATAAATAAGATATGAATGCTGAAGCAAAGATTTTTGTTCACAATGCTAAGAAATAAGTTCCATTGAAGCTCAAGGGACTTTAATCTTATGGGTGGGTCTTTTAGTGTTTCCTTAATATTGCCTGCTGCATATAAGTTTCTGCTTTGCAAAGTTAAATGCAATACAGAGCCACAAACTCAACTCTGAAATTTATTTACTGACTATAAAGTTTCATGTATGGAAAATAGTAAAGTCTAGAGATATAAATAGTATCAGGTAAGTATTATAATGTAATTTTTGATGATATAATTTTATTATGTAATAAAATTACATTGAAACTAATCTTAAACTAAGTGTTCTTAACTTACTGGAAAAAAAGGGGGGGAAGTCAAGCATGCTAAGTACAGAATTAAAATAATACCTAAAAACTATTGTTTTCTTAATAATAATTTTTAAATTAACAATTTCATACATGTACCCAATACATTGGAATTATATCACCCATCCCTCTCTTATGTCATCCTGGACTCCCACCAGTCTCTTCTAGTAAACTAACTCTGCCCTGCTTCCTTGTCATTTTTTGTGTGCAGATCTTGTACCAGACATCATAGCAGCTGCTTGATTTCCATTGCTGTGGCCATTGCATATCCAATTGTGTCCCTGTCTCCAGGATTAAAGAGGTTTAGATGCTGTGTAATGTCTACCTAAAATGAACTTTTATGAAGCATGGAGGTGCTGACAGTCAAGCATGCACATTCTCTAGTCCGGTCAGAAAGTTTCATACATACTCAGAATCAGGACTCAAAATGGCCAAAATGGATTTAAAAACATGTCCATGGGGAGACACAGCTAACCTCTTAGTTTTCCTACAAGGCTGCTTCATTGTTTGGTGTAGAAACAGTAGGAATCTAAAAATGACACTATTCTAAAAAATATTTTTTTTAAAGATTTATTTATTTATTATATGTAGTACACTGTCTTCAGACACTCCAGAAGAGGGCGTCAGATCTTGTTACAGATGGTTATGAGCCACCATGTGGTTGACTGGGATTTGAACTCCGGACCTTTGGAAGAGCAGTTGGGTGCTCTTACCCACTGAGCCATCTCACCAGCCCCCTAAAAAATATTTTTGTCCATAATTTCTGGAAACAGCAAGAATCGATGCCACTACTGTTCTTGTTTGTTTTCCTTCAGTGTGCTTGGGACAGTGACATCGTATTTACCTTACAACAGATTTAAAGTTTGAATTATGTTCATTACTACCTCTGTCAACTAAAGAGTTATGTCATTGTGACATATAAAGATACTGAAGGAGCTGAAGGGGTTTGCAAATCACAGGAAGAACAATGTCAACCATCCAGACCCCCTAGAGATCCCAAGGACTAAACCACCAAACAAAGAGTACAAAAGAGATCTATGGCTCCAGCAGAATATGTAGCAGAGAACGGACTTGTCAGGCATCAATGAGAGGAGAAGCCCTTGGTCCTGTGAAGGCTTGATGTCCCTTTGTAGAGGAACACCCTCATCAAAGGAGAGAGAGGGAGGATGGGTTAGGGGGTTTCCAGAGGGGAAGCTGGAAAAGGGAATAACATTTGAAATGTAAATAAATAAAATATCCAAGAAAAAAAAGAAAGAGAGAGAGAGAGAGAGAGAGAGAGAGAGAGAGAGAGAGAAAGAAAGAAAGAAAGAAAGAAAGAAAGAAAGAAAGAAAGAAAGAAAGAAA
>NC_034591.1:81324942-81352828 GCF_900095145.1 Mus pahari
TCCCAGTCTCCAGATTAGGTTCACTGGTGAGCCTTCCAATTCTGGATTGTAGTTCATTTCAAATATAGTCAAGTTGACAACCAGGAATAGCCACTACATGTACTTAATATAATTTCAGGATATTTTATAATGCTTTTTACTAATTCTTTGAGAACTTCATACAATGAATTTTGATCATATTCAGCACCCCACACACACACCTTCCAGATCCAAGGTCATCACCCAGTTTCCAGTTCTCTGCCTCTTAGAAGTTCAATCAAAATATAATTGTACTATTCCTCCTTTCCCTCTTCTCCCTTCTACCTTTTCTGAGTCCCTCCAAAAGCACACCCTAACCCTACTTAATCACCATTGTTAAAGAACAAAGCATGAGTGAGTGAGTCAGCCTATGCACAGGACCTACCTGATAAATCCCTTGGGTGTGGCTGCATGCAATGTTTCTAGGGCTAATCACTCAGCACTGTATATGGAATAGGAAGGGTGGGTCCTCTGCAGGCCCACCATCTACATTAGGTTGTCAACTGTTGTTGTAATTCTTCCAGTTGGGTTTCAGCAGCTCTTTTACTATATGATCTCTTTCTCTTTTTTGCCTTTTTAAACTTTATTCTCTCTCTCTCTCTCTCTCTCTCTCTCTCTCTCTCTCTCTCTCTCTCTCTCTCTGTAAAGTTCAACAAAACTTACTCTATCATTTCCTGTCTGAATGAATCCCCAGGACTTGAGAATAACAATGCAGTTTTAACACATGTCTTTCTTCAGAACAGAAAACTGAAGGAGGACATCTACTCCAGAATGTTCCCAGGATGTGATATTTGGCCCACTTTGTAGTTGCTGGAGGTTTGTTAGTATTCAGTCCTGCAAATGGATAACTTTGGGGTAGACAAATAATTAGAATTAAAAATAACATTTTTTTTTGACACTGAATGATTGCTTACACTGTGACAAATGGATTAAAACTGGTCCAGGAATGGTAATGGCAGAGAGCAGTTCCCTACTTCACAAAACTTGGAGTTTGATAACTATTCAACTGTAACTAAACAGTAACTGCTGAAATATGCAAAAAAAAAAAAAAAAAAACAGTAAAAAGTTATCAGTATTTAGTGATTTAGGTCAAAAAAATTCAGGACCTATGCAGGTTGCCCTTCCATCATAAAATCCCTAAATTTGTGTTTCTATGGGTTAACTGAATGATCCAACAATCATTGAACTCCTGTTGTCTCTTTTTCCTTACATTTTACACTTAGTTATCTGATATTTGACCCATTTACTTAAAGATTGGTGATGAAATTGCACATTTAATTTTGACTGGAGTAGGTTACTCGACCTCAGTAGCACAAATCTAGCTGTGTTGCTGTTCATGCAAAGGGAATAACCATTAATCAGGGTCACATCTGAGACACCTGGCAATAAATCTTCTTTTGCCCTCTTTATGGTTTATAAAACTTATTTTTGTTTTATTTTTAAAAAATTATGCATTCCAATTTGAGTTACTCAGCTATTATTGGGTATGTTGCTTGTCCTGGAATTTAGTCGATCTATCAAGAGTAACATTAAAGAAAGCTGACTTTTCCTCTGACGTCATCTACTAAGTGCCAGAAGAAAACCTAAGATAGACTTGGAACAGAAAAACAATGAAGATTGTTTTTTTTTCCACTTCTCTTTATCTCTCCCCTTTCCAATGTTGACTAGTTTAAAAGTTAAAGAATGTATTTTTATAAATTCTAACCAAAGAGTACACATGGAAGAACCCATGGCTCTAGCTGTATATGTAGCAGAGGATGGCCTTATCTGGCATCAATGGGAGGGGAGGCCCTTGATCCTGTAAAGGCTTGCTGCTCCAGCATAGGGGGATGCTAGTGTGGTGAAACAGAAGTGGATGAGTAGGTGGGGGAGAACCCTCACAAAAGAAGGGGGAGGAGATGAGATAGGGGGGGTTGCAGAGGTGAAACCTTGATGGGGGAAAATATTTGAAATGTAAATAAATGAAATAACCATTTCTTAAAAATTCTAACAAAGTAATTTAAGCCTGAAACTATTTCCATCAAATGGCACCAGTCCTACACCTCAATTTTCAAGATCTAAACTCTTAGCTCTCAAACTGCTGAAAACTTTTCCTTGTCCCTTGGTTTCAGTCCCCCAAGCCTCAAGGGACTGGAGCCTGTGCATTATTCTGTATCTGGTATGACTGCAGGAAGCTCACTCTTGTTATTAGATCAGTTGCTAGAGTCAGATGAACAAGCAGAAGTCATCAGAGAAAGTACGTAACTGGGAGGCAGAAAAATATGCAAAAATGGTTCAGCCTAGTTTTATAGTGTCAAGCTGCTTTGGGCAATTTAAGGTTACATACAGTTTTTGTTGCTGGTTGTTTTCCTGGATTAATGACAATTCTAATATTGTGTGCTTCATCTAAAATCATGAAACTCTGTATTGGATAATTATCATATGGTGATAAAAGTTTTAGTGAAAATTGTTTATGTTTTCTTTGAATTTCATATTGTTCTAAATTTTCATTTTGGTAATCTCAAAACCTAAATCTTGAATTATAACCTTTCTAATTTCCTAAGGAGGACTGTCATTTCACGGTTTAACCCTTTCTTCCAGGCCCTTTCCCAGCCTTCTTTACTTCCCATTTCCCACACAATGATGATTCTGTTTTCTAAACCACTTCGCTACGTTATTGTAGAGGTACAACCTATAAAAATTGGGTATTTTGCTTATATTTTGCTTTCAATAAATTTTATCGTGCCATATATTTTTAACTATTAACTACTATTTTTCATCAGTTCTATGCTGACAATCATTATGCCCAGTTTGTCACTTACATTCTTTCCTTGCACAGTAATTCTTTAAAATACACAGCTATTCATTGCATATTGACATACAATTTCCAGTATATGGTGCTGTGATAAATTTGTCAGAAATTGTCCCCTACGATTGTTATCTGCACAAACCTCTTGGATGATTTCCAAGAACTGAAAGCACACAGCATAGTACATGGGTTTCCAACAGTTACTAAGGACATTGTGCATTCACACCAGCAGAGACTGGTTGGGTAGCACTCCACTGGGTGTCTCAATCAGGTCTTCTGTATCTTTGATAATATTCACTGTTAACCACTTCCCTATCATTGCTCCATATGGTAAATATTAGTGGCTTTTCTCTGTTCCTGTAATTCAAGGTATCTCTTTATATACTTAAGCATGTAGCTTCTAGTATGTAGATAATGTGTTATGGCATATGCCAAGTTTTGCTTAGTTTTTCATTCTATTTTCTTGTTTTTGCTTTTGTTTTGTTTGTTCGTTTGTTTGATTGTTTCTCGTTTATGATGTTTTGTGTTATTCTCCTTTGTTCCTAAAAATAAACTAAAAAGCTTGGAATAGTGGCATGAATCAAAAGTTTCAGACGCTCAGGAATCTGAGGCTTGTGGGTCACCAGAGTCAGGTAGTGTGACAGGAAATATTTAAGAAGAGGCACCATCCCGTGCTACAACCAGCTACTCTCTGCCCTGGCAGTCTCGCTGCCTCTTGGCTAGCCCTGGTTGGCGGTCTTCCCTGCTCCAGTATGCCTGCCTCAGAGCAGCCCTTACCTTCTCAACCATCCACGCCCTTCAAGAAATTGTCACAAATCCCCTTAACCCAGTAAAGCAAAACTCTAGAAGCTTATAATTAATCAGTCAGCTTTGTATATCAATAAATTCTCAATTCACAAGATGCCCACACAATAATTTCAAAGCCAATAGATAATGATATAAATTGCCCACCTAGATAAGACAAATTGTCCTGTAATTATCCATCCCTCATAAGATATTCTTAGCTACCTGTGGCTATTTAAAGCCATGTTGAATCTGGAACCTCTTTTCCTTCCTCGATCTTCCTTCCTTCTCTTCCTCCATCCTCTCTCCCCTCTCCTTTTACTCCCCCAAGCTTTTCAGCTCCACCTTTACTTCTACTGCCCAATCACAAGCTCTAGCCTTTATTTTACAAGTTAAGGTTCGGAGAAGGTTCACAAGAAGTCACCTGTGTACATGATTCACTCCTCATCCATAACCATTCTGGGAAAGCAGAGTTGGCCTCAAAATACAAACAGCACCAGGACCATCACAACAATGTAGAGTTTAAAACTCATTTTGTGTGTGTGTGTGTGTGTGTGTGTGTGTCTGTGTGTCTGTGTGTCTGTGTGTCTGTGTGTGAGCGTGTGTGTGTCTGTAAGAGAGAGACAAAAACATTACCTGCAGACTTTCTTACCATTTCATACTTTTCCTCTCCGTGATTTGTGTATTTTGCATCTTGCTTAGGAATTTCCCCATGACAACCATGAAAATAAAATTATGAATTTTAATACACTCTTTCTTTTCTTAACTCTATTATAACTTCCATGTTCATCTGTTTACAAACATTTTATTTTTCGAGACAGGGTTTCTCTGTATAGCCTTGGCTGTCCTGGAACTCAGAAATTCACCTGCCTCTGCCTCCCGAGTGCTGGGATTAAAGGCATGCGCCACTATGCCCGGCTTACAAACATTTTTATAATTGAATCCAGAACTATGCTAATAATTTAAGTGAATTTACATACTCTTTGATTTGTGTCTACTAAACAAATATTTTAGAAAAAAATAGTTTTTTTAACTTCTATTTAATTCATCAAACCATAGTATTTGCTCTAGGTAAGAAGGGTATTCCCTTTATTACAGAAATGCCATTAAAACAAAGAAAAAATGTGGTGTTTTTAGAGGAGGTCAGTTGCAAAAGTGAGGCTCCAATTTAGTGAGACTTGACTTTATGTGAAGCAGGCTATAATATTTTCTGCATTTTATGTAACAGCAAGTCTGCTAGATATCTTTACTTTCAAAAAGTATTTTAGATTCTCCAAATAGACATATTATAACATTTCTAATTCAGCAATATGTCTGCTTTGGCAAGGAATCACATCCAAAGACCTTCTAGGCCTGTTTGATCCAGATGAAGTACAGACACGACACACCCTTTTACTACTTCTGGCTAGAATATAGACTAAGGGTCTTAGTCACACATTCAATCTCAAAATGACATCTAATTGAAGGACAAAGTGAAAAATCAAATAAAGATTTGACAGAATGTGTAGGAGATATGATATTCCCAATTCTTATGTGAACAGTAGGAACAGTAGAGGAAGAGAGGTGACTTTGGAAAGCAGCAGCAACAGAGAAGAGGAGATAAGGGAGATGGAGAGGAAGAGGGGGATGGGGGGAGAGAGAGAGAGAGAGAGAGAGAGAGAGAGAGAGAGAGAGAGAGAGAGAGAGAGAGACTTTATTAGCCAAAGAAAAGTTTAAGCAGATCAATTCAGCCAAAAAACAAAAGAAGCCAATCAGTATCAGTCAGCCTGGAGAGTCATTTGACCTAGAACAACTGCAGTTTAACCACCTTAGCAAAGTTCAGAAAGAACTAGAAAAGTTGAACTTCTTCAACAATATGTCTCTGAAATGACAATTACATCCAGAGAATAAAATTTATATTTATATCCTATAATCATCTCATTTCTTTGTCAAAGAAATAAATTAATAACTTTATATTCGTGTTAATAGAATACTTAGCCACATAGTACCAACACTAAATGTGATTTAAAAACACATTCTTTTTTTGTAGATATTTTATTAATTTACATTTCAAATGTTATCCCCTTTCCTAGTTTCCCCTCTGAAAATCCCCTATCCCTGCTGCTCTGTCCCTGCTTAGCAACTCACCCACTCCCACTTCCTAGCCCTAGCATTGCCCTATACTGAGGCCTAGAAACTTCACAGGACCAAGGGCCTCTCCTCCCATTGATGACTGACTAGGCCATTCTCTGCTACATATGCAGCTAGAGCCTTGAGATTTCTTTGATTGGTGTTTTAGTCCCAGGGAGCTCTAGGCGTACTGATATGTTCATATGGTTGTTCCTCCTATAGGGTTGAAAATCCCTTCAGCCACCTTGGGTACTTTCTCTAGCTCCTTCATTAGGGACCCTGTGCTCTATCCAATGGATGGCTATGAGCATCCACTTCTATATTTGTCAGGCACTGGCAGAGCCTCTCAGGAGACAGCTTTATCAAGCTCCTGTCAGCTACCTTTTGTTGGCATCTGCAATAGTGTCTGGGTTTGGTGGTTGTTTATGCAATGGGTCCCCAGGTGGGGCAATCTCTGGATGGTCATTCCTTCAGACTCTGCTCTGAACTTTGTCTCTGTAACTCCTTACAATGAGTATTTTGTTCACCCTTTTAAGAATGATAGAAGTATCCACACTTTGGTCTTCTTTCTTCTTGAGTTTCATGTGCTTTGCAATATCTTGTGTATTCTGAGCTTCTGGGCTAATATTCACTTATCATTGAGAGCATTCTGTTCTTATGTAATTGGGTTACCTCACTTAGAATGATATCTTCCACATCTATCCATTTGTCTAAGAATTTCATATATTCATTGTTTTTAATACCTGCATAGTACTCCATTGTGTAAATGTACCACATTTTCTGTATCCATTCTTCAGTTGAGGGACATGTGGGTTCTTTCCAGCTTCTGGCTATTATAAATAAGGCTGCTGTGAACATAGTGGAGCATGTGTCCTTATTATATGTTGGAGCATCTTCTGGGCTTACGCCCAGGAGTGGTATTGCTGGACCTTCTGGTAGTACTATGTTCAATTTTCTAAGGAACTGCCAAACTGACTTTCAGAGTAGCTGTGCCAGCTTGCAATCCTACCAGAAATGTAGGAGTGTTCCTCTTTCTCCACATCTTTGCCAGCATCTGCTGTCACCTGAATTTTTGATCTTAGCCACTGGTGTGAGGTGGAATCTCAGGGTTGTTTTGATTTTCATTTCCCTGATGATTAAGGATGTTGAACATTTTTGTAGGTGCTTTTCAGCCATTCAGTATTACTCAGTTGAGAATTCTTTGTTTAGCTCTGTACCCCAACTTTAATAGGGTTATTTGGTTTTGTGGAGTCTAACTTCTTGAGTTCTTTGTATATATTGGATATCAGCCCCCTATCAGTTGTAGGATTGGTAAAGATATTTTCCCTATCTGTTGGTTGCCTTTTTGTCTTATTGACACTGTCCTTTACCTTATAGAAGCTTTGCAATTTTATGAGGTCCCATTTGTTGATTCTTGATCTTACAGCACAAGCCATTGCTGTTCTGTTCAGAATTTTTCCCCTATGCCCAGATCTTTGAAGCTTTGCCCCACTTTCTCCTCTATAAGTTTCAGTGTCTGGTTTTGTGTGGAGTTCCTTGATCCATTTAGACTTGTGCTTTCTACAAGGAGATAAAAATTGATCAATTCGCATTCTTCTACATGCTAACTGCCAGCTGAGCCAGCACCATTGTTGAAAATGCTGTCTTTTTTACACTGGATGGTTTTAGCTCCTTTGTCAAAGATCAACTCATGGTCATAGGTGTGTGGGTTCATTTCTGGTTCTTCAATTCTATTCCACTGATCTACCTGTCTGTTGCTGTAAGAGTACTGTATTAGTCAGGGTTCTCTAGAGTCACAGAACTTGCAGATAGTCTCTATATAGTAAAGGAATTTATTGATGACTTACAGTCTGCAGTCCAAATCCCAACAATGGTTCAGTAGTAGCTGTGGATGGAAGTTCAAGGATCTAGCAGTTGCTGAGTCCCACACCACAAGAAGGCGAAAGAGCGAGAGCCAGACTCCCTTCTTCCAATGTCCTTATATGGTCCCCAGCAGAAGGTGTAGCCCAGATTAAAGGTGTGTGCCACATTTAATCCAAGATGACCTTGGACTCAGAGATCTCCCTGTCTTAATCTTCTGGATTCAATCACCACTGTGTCTCAAGATCTCCATACCAAGATCCAGATCAGAAACTTCTATCTCCCAGTATCCAGATTAGGTTCACTGGTGAGCCTTCCAATTCTGGATTGTAGTTCATTTCAAATATAGTCAAGTTGACAACCAGGAATAGCCACTATAAGTACCATGCTTTTTTTTTTTTTTATCACAATTGCTCCGTAGTACAGCTTGAGGTCAGGCATGGTGATTGCACCAGAGGTTCTTTTATGGTTGAGAATAGTTTTTGCTATCCTAGGCTTTTTGTTATTCCAGATGAATTTGCAAATTGCCCTAACTCTGTGAAGAATTGAGTTGGAATTTCGATGGGAATTGCTTTGAATCTGTAGATTCCTTTTAGCAAGGCAGCCATTTTTACTGTATTAATCCTGCCAATACGTGAGCATGGGAGATCTTTCCAAGTTCTGAAATCTTTTTTGATTCCTTTCTTCAGAGACTTGAAGTTCTTATCATACAGACCTTTCACTTGCTTAGTTAAGATTCATGCCAAGGTATCTTATAATATTTGTGACTATTGTGAAGGGTGTTGCTTCCCTAATTTCTTTCTCAGCCTGTTTATCCTTTGTGTAAATTAAGGCCGTTGATTTATTTGAGTTAATTTTATTTCCAGATACTTCACTGAAGTTGTTTTTCAGGTTTAGGAGTTCACTGGTGGAATTTTGGGGTCACTTATATATACTATCATATCATCTGCAAAAGGTGATAATTTGACTTCTTCCTTTCCAATTTTTTTCCATTTGATCTCCTTTTGTTGTCTAAATGCTCTAGATAGGACTTCATCTACTATATTGAATAGGTAGGGAGAAAGTTGGCAGCCTTGTCTAGTCCCTGATTTTCGTGGGATTGCTTCAAGTTTCTCTCCATTTACTTTGATGTTGGCTACTGGTTTGCTGTATAGTACTTTTACTATGTTTAGCTATGGGCCTTGAATCCCTGATTTTCCAAGACTTTTATTGTGAACAGGTGTTGGACTTTGTCAAATGGTTTTTCAGCATCTAATGAGATGATCATGTGGTTTTTGTCTTTGAGTTTGTTTATATAGAAGATTATGTTGATGGTTTTTCATATTTTGAATCATCCCTGCATCCCTGGGATGAAGCCTATTTGATCGTGATCAATGATCATTTTGATATGATCTTGGATTCAGTTTGTGAGAATTTTATTGAGTATTTTTGCAAAAACACATTCTTATAGGTGAATCTCACCTTTTTATTTTGCTTTACATAAGACAGGGATTTTGATAGTGTTCTGACAGATTTTACCACTAAGAGATTTTTCTACCAAGCAAATGGCTCTAATATAGAAATTAGTTTTGCCTCCAGAATACATAAAAAAGGCTAAGGGAAGTAGGGTGTGAAAATTCTGGAGAGAGGGTAAACGTGCATTTTCTTATTCTTTTAGTTTTGTGAAACTATTATATAGTTGCATCATTTCCCCCTTCCTCCTTCAGCTAAACCTTCCCATATACAGTGCCTTCACCAAGCACTGTGTTAAATTTTTGCTTTTTTACATATATGTGTGTACATTTTCTTTCTAATTTTTTATTATTCCATTTATATGAGTTTATCTTCCTAAATTCTCTTATAGCTGATCTCATTACCACTTCCACATGTGTGTCACAGCTCTTTGTTTCTTTTTCTCTAAGTTCAATCTCTCAGAAAACTCACTGTGGTGATGGCGATCGATTCATTGAAAACTCTCAGTCCCTGTGCCAAACACTGTACACACATTACCTTAGATTTAATAGCCATGCTCATTCCATTTTATGACTTTTACTTCAAAAAGAAAGTATAGAATAGAGTGCAGTCCAAGAGCATATGGGTATACTTGAAACCTGCGTTTTTCTTTCTTTCTTTCTTTCTTTCTTTCTTTCTTTCTTTCTTTCTTTCTTTCTTTCTTTCTTTCTTTCTTTCTTTCTTTTTCTTCCTTTCTTTCATTTTTTTGATCTTTACAGCAAATATCCCCATACTAACAAAAATAGACTTTATTTTAATTATGTCATCTAATTGTGTTCTTTGAATGTCTTGTACTTAGTTTCAGTGACTTAAAATATGGCATGTTTTGAACACATGTTTTTTGCTATATCTCTGACAAAAATCTTTCAGTTTTTCTACTTATCCAGGTGTTTAGGTGAAGAACGTATTCTTTTGTATATTTCTTCATTTCCCAGTAAAGCTTCTCCTGGCTAATTTTCAGGTCAAAATGCTTTTTATTAAGATTATTAAGAATATATATATATATATATATATATATATATATATATATATATATATATATACACACACACATACATACATACATACATAAACTTTTTAAAAGTGCATGTCTACTCAGTGATTATCTAGCCTCTTAGGGAATCACTATATAGTAGGAAAATTGTATTTGCTCTGGTCAAGCAGAATAAGCTGCCCACCACACCATACTACTGATCTCTTGGCTACATTTTGCATTATTCACTGCTTTGTGCTGGTATCTTCTGAGACAATGAATAATTTCCTTCTTTTGTTATGGTATTACTCAGAAGCTGTCATTTCTAGATCATGAACATGTTCATTCCAGTTTTCTTTCATAGAGGATGTAGTAATTATGATTTCTGTTTCTTATCAGTTTGCTCTTTTGTGCATCCTTTCTGTACTCTTAGACTTTCTCAAAGGCTTCAAAATGCCTCAAAAATATCTTAGAACAAAATATATAAAGATTGAAAGTGCCGTTTCAACCAAATCCAACCTTTCTATATTATCCGGTGAGATATGCAGATTGAATTTCGGCATATGTCTGTGGCATTTGTGGCCAGAGGATAACTAGCTTTATTCTATTAATTGAGTCTGTTCGTATATGCATATTTCAATCTGAGGTATAAAACTCTACCAAAACTTGAATATTCTAAAAACATACTCTTCTTTTGATAATTAATTCTAAAATCCTTGACATGGTAGAGAATTTAAGGTTTAAGAGTAGATTTAATCTTTTTATAACTATATTTCAAGTCCAGTACTTCCATTTTTTCTATTTTCTGCTTTTTATGGTTTCCTAGTGAATCACATTTTAAGCCTGTTCAACTACACTATTAATTGGAAATATGGAATCATCAAATTTATAGAAATACATCATTTACTTGAGATCACTGGCTATGATATAACATATCCAAAGATTAGAAGATCCAGGAAATGTATATTGGTCTGAGAAAACAACATATATTTGAAGTTCCTATGAATTTTAGGGAGTGAAAAGCATTACTACATCTAACCATATATGAAAATCTTGCAGTAAGTCCATTAAATTGTTAAAAATACACAGAGTAACACATGACATTTGAAATAGAAATGAGAGCAAGGGCAGGATGCAGCAGGCAGATATATGAGGTTCTCATATAAAGACAAGATGAAAAGAATTCACAAGTCTTTTTTTTTTTTTCAAAAAATTTTGAATTTTAGGTAATAAACTATTCTTTTTCCTGTCCAGAATCACATACTGTTTTGCACAAGATGAAGAATAGGAATCAAGTTCTTGACCTAGAAACAGGGACATTTTTCTCATTTCTCATTTAGTAAAGGGTTCATGAAGTTGATGAATGCTTCACCTAAGAAACTGGAACACTGGAATTTTCCACCTGGTCAACATCTAACTTTGCTCTCTCAATCCTGTACCCCAATTAAAGCATAGATTCATTTCATTAAAACCTCCAATCTCCAATTCCTCTTTGTTTTCTTACTCCACCAGTTCCTCCTGGCAAATCATTGCTTCGTGCACATACTTGGGCTTTTGAACTTTAATTTTAAGTATATCCTCAACAGGACCTTCTCATCCTTCATTCTCTTGACCACCAATTCTCTGCCAAACCAATAGTCAACATCCATTGTCTCAGCTTTTGCTCCTAATGTTGCAAGTGAATGTTATGTAACAAAGTATATTTTCTCAACTGAAATTTAATTTTCAACCTCAGCTGGCCCATCAGTTCTGATTGGAAATATCTTTACTTATTATTATTCAACAACTTTCTTAATTTTCCTTAGTGACTGTTGCAAGTCTCGTCTATACTTCTCAAGCTCTCTGGTCTAGCCCTGAATACTTCCTCTTGACAGGCTTTCAGCTGCCTACTTTAACAGGAAATTAGCAGCCACCTTGTATGAGCTCTCCTAATGTTGCAATTTCCACCTCCACCTTATGTTAGTGTTTTCGCTTTTCTGGTTTCCTTTCCTCACTTGTCAACATTGAACATTGCGACAGATTGTGAAGCTAACAAGTCTCCATGAATTTGATGTTCAGCTGCTTTGTCAAATCAGCACTTTACACTTTTATTGTTGACTAACTATAATGTCATTCTTGAGTGGGGTCCCTTATTTCATGAATACACTTAGCCCATTTTTAGTTATTTATGAAACTGTTATTTTCACCTTATCATCTTTATTTAAAAATATTTTTACAAAACTACTGCACTTCCCTTATGCATAGGTTCTCCTCTTTTTTTTTAAAAATGTGTGTACTTAGTATCAAAGATTGTTATGGCAACCTGCAGTGGTTAGAAGACAACTTGAATGAGTAAGGTCTCTATACTATGTGCCTCCCAGGAATCAAACTCAGGCCAGCAGGTTTGCAAGAAATGACTATAACTGATGAGATATTTTTGTTCAGTCATGTGCTGCAAATATGATTACAGCTTCTAAAAATACATCAAAAACTAGACAGTTTTCTATCCTTGTAGTATATAGGTTTCTCCAGATTAATTTCAAACAACCATGGTGCTTCGTATCTATAGTCTTCACTAAATGGTAGCCTGAGGAAAAAGGACCCCTTGATTCCAGAATTAGAGATATACTAAGAATTATGATAACACACATGTATATACAAACTTGCACACAAATATACAACAATTCACATACACTACACTCAGAAACATTCAACTAACATAGTCAAATACATAATTCATACACTCACACACACTTAAATACATTCACATAAGCTCACACTAACACAGTAGTGTGACAACTCTATACTTCAAATGCCCTTGTTATTCTGATGTTTTCCATCACCTCTGGTTCTTACAATATTTCTGCATCTTCTTTAGAAGAATTTTTGAGCTCTGAGGGGAGGTGTTTGATGCAGACTTCCTGTTTAGACCCTGTCCCCATATAATATCTTGCTGTGGGTCTCTTCATCTGTTCCCTGTAGGTCTCTCAGCTATCTAATATCTGATATTTGGTTACCCAGCAGTATTGCCTATGGGTTCCTGCTCAAGGAGTAATCCTTAACTAAAATCAGACATTGCTTTTTACTCGCACAATGTGCTGTCAGTACCCTAACCTATTTTGTAGGCAGGGCAGATTTTAGGCTGGGTTGGTGTTTACATTTCCTTTGAAAGCATGGAGAGTATATTCCCATACCAAAGAGTCGAGAATATACAGTGAAGGCTCCATGTGCTATGTGTTGTATTGGTAATGTCCTCAGCAATGTCCTCTCCCCTCCAGACATGTTGTCACTTTGCAGAAAGCAAAACTGTCTTAACAACTGCCTTATTTAATTATTTCCCTGGAACCACCATTGGCTAACAACTCAATTGCATTTCTTTCACTAGAATCCTTGCCTGGGTACAAGAGGTAGGAGTTGAGACTCCATATTCCTCCTTACTAGAAATCATCATTAGGATCACTTTCATAGATTTCAAGAAGTTTCCACTGTTCTAGGTTTCCACATCCTCCCAGTGCCTCCTCCCCCAATCCTGCTATCTCTCCCTCCATGTTGGGGATAGCTCTGGGGCTAATTGTATTTGATGGTAATTCTGCTCTCCTGCAAGGGGCTTCCAAGGAATGAGTCACCACTCAGGTGATATCCTGTAAACCCTTTTCCCACCTTAATTTATAAATAAATGCTAGAACCTGTGATTGAGTGGAGAAAAAAGGGAAGGTGGAGCTGAAGGTTTTGGGAGAAAAGAGAAAGGAGAGGATGATTGGGGAGGAGGAGAAAGAAGGAACGTGGAGCAGAAGCACCTGGCCTGGAAAAACTGCAAATTATAAGGGGTCTCTTATATGTGGAAGTTGGTAGTGCAGTGGCATATCTGCCCAATCTAGGTGCACAGCATGTATTCATATTAATTTAGTTGTGTTTTCATTGCCCAGAATTATTTGGCTTGAATATTTACCACAACGTCTCCCAACACTTTTTCCCCCACTCCGTCTCCTCTTCATATCTTATCCTCCTAATGAATGTCCTACCCACCTTCACCAAGTTTGTCCATAAAATCTATTCTATTTCACCCTACCAGGGAGATCCAAATGTCTGCCATATACTCTTCCACTTTACATAACATCTCTGGGTCTATACATTGTCTTTTGATTATCATTTATTTAATAGCAAAAATCCATTTATCCATGAATGCATATTATCTTTATCTTTCCGAGTCTGGTTTACTTCATTCACGATGGTCTTTTCTAGTTATAACCATTTACCTGTACATTTCATGATGTCATTTTTTAACAGATAAGTAATGCTCCATTGTATAAATGGGCTACATTCCCTTTATGCATTCCTCTGTTATCGAGTATCTAGCCTATTTATGGGTTTTAGGTGTTATGAATTAAACCCCAACAAACATGGTTGACCAAGTATTCTTGTAATATCTTTGAGTATATGTCCAAAGAAGATATATTTTGGTATTGAGGTAGACCAATTCCAAGTTGTTTTTTCCTTTTGGGAATTGCTATATTGATTTCCTCAGTAGCTCTATAAGTTTGCAGTATTTGTTGCAATAGCAATGAAGGGGGCATACCTTAACAGAGTGGTTCCATCTTGCTTTCAGCGCATCTCCTCTTTGACTCCAGTTGTTTGCTCAAACTGGAGGTGGTACTTAGTAACTTTTTCAAAATCTCTTGGGCATTCCTTTTATCTATATCATGGTATTCTGCCTTACTATTATATAGGTGGATCTTCCTAATAATTTACATTTTCAGGATAATGGTATGCTCTGTTATCTTAAAAGCACTGGCAAATCATCCACCACATGCAGTTTTTCTAACTTTTTTATAACACCCCAAGTGACTAGTACAACCTTACCATCTAAAATAACATTTTATCGTATGTACCTGGAGATATATTTATCCTACAGATATTTTTAATGTTATCTACTTGTTAAAATTCACATACCAGCAATGGAGGAATGTTCTCCTTTCTTCACATCCTAGCCAGCATATGCTGTTACTTGAATATTTTATCTTAGCCATTCTGATTGGTTTGAGGTGGAATCTCAGGGACATTTTGATTTGCATTTCATGGATTACTAAGGATGTTGAACATTTCTTTAAGTGCTTCTTGGCAATTTGAGATTCCTTTTTTGAAAATTTCCTCCTCAGTTCTGTACCACATTTTATGATTCAGTTATTTGGGATTTTGGAGTCTAACTTTTTGAGTTCTTTATATATTTTGGATATTAGCCCTGTATGGGGTGTAGTATTTGTGAAGAGCTTTTCCCAGTCTGTTAGCTGCTGTTTTGTCCTATTGACTGTGTCCTTTGCTAATTCTCCTTTGCTTGTGGGATTGCACCCTTGTAAAACCATGCTGGAAATCCATCTGGTGGTTTCTCAGAATATTGGAAATAATTCTATCTGAGATTCAGCTATACCATTCTGGGGCATTTATGATTGGAGATACTCTACCATACCACAAAAATTTGTGTTCAACTATGTTCATAGCAGCCTTACTTGTAATAGCCAAAACTAGAATCAAACTAGATGTCCCACAACTGAATAATGAATATAGAAAACGTGGTTCATTCGCACAATTTAATACTATTCATCTCTTAAAACAAGAACATCCTGAATTTTGCAGGCAAATGGATGGAGCTAGAAAATATCATCCTGAGTATGGTAACCCAGACCCAAAAGGTATGTACTCACTGATAATTGGATATTAGTCAAAAAGTATAGAATACCCATGATCCATTTCACAGACTATAAAAAAGTTAAACAAGTGAGACCCAAGTGAGAATGCTTAAATCCTGCTTAGAAGGGGAAACAAAATAATCATAGGAGGCAAAGGGAGAGAGGGAAGTGATTGAAAAAAGGGAATGGAAAGGGAAAGGGTATCAGGATCAGTTGCATGGGGAGACAGGAGAGCTGCTCAGAAGGCCAGGAGAAAGAATGGAAATATGCAGCTACCTGGGGTAAGAAGAACCACTAGAAAGTCCAGAGACCTAGGATGGGAGAGCCTCCCAGGATTTAATGTGGATGACATTATGTGAAAATCCAAACCGTAGGAATTTTGAACCTGAAAAGTCCACAGACTCAACCTTCCAGTGGAAGATTGGGAACACCAACCCACCTACAAAACTTCTGACCCAAAATTGCTCCTGTCTACAAGACATGAAGGGACAAAAAAGGAGAAGAGGCTGAAGGAACTGCCTACCAGTGATCATCCCAGCTTGAGACTCATCCCATAGAGCAGGCAACAAATCCTGACACTATTGTTAGTGTTATGTTGTACTTGTAGACAGGAACCTTCCATGGTTGTCTTCTGAGAGGCTCTGTCAGCAACTGACTGAGACAGATGTAGATACTCACAGCCTAGCATTGGATGGAGATCAGAGACCCTTATGGAAGAGTTAGAGGAAGGATTGAAGGAACTGAAGGCTCATGGCAACCACATAGGAATACCAACAGTATCAAGTAGTCTGGACCTCTGGCAGCTCCCAGAGCCTGAGCCACCAACCAAAGAGCATACTGAGGCTGGTCTGACACTTCTGTCACCTATGTGCCAGAAGGCTGCCTTATCAGGCCTCAGTGGGGAAGGATGAGCCCAATCTTATAGAGACCTGATGTGCCAGAGTTAGAGTATACCCTGGCGGGGGGGGGGGTCGGGGTACCCTCTCAGAGGAAATGGAGGGAAGCTGAGAGAGGAAAGCTGCATGGGCGAAATGGGAGGGGCAATATTCGGGATATAAATAAATAAAATAATTGAATAATTAAAAATTCATACATACATACATACATCTGTGTTTAATTTTAACCCCCTTGGATCCAATGTCATATTTATAGGCCCTTTTCAGAACAATTATACTGAAATTTTAATTCTATATGTTAGTTTTCACTTGGAAGCTTGATTGATTAAATGTTGCAATGAACCTTATTTCTTATTGTTTATACCACTGAATTTAGTATCTGGGCAAAAAGAGAAATCTTAAAGATTAAATAATTGCAAAAATACAAAATTAAAAACAACACACCCACATAAATGGATTTAAAGACAAAAATCACAATCATCTCAAGAGATGCAGAAAAAGCCTTTGGCAAAATCCAAATGGCTTCATGATGAAAGTCCTAGAGAATATAGGACTATAGAGAGCATATGTTAATATAATAAATTCTATATATGATAACCCATAGCCAACATCTTACATGGAGAAAAGGTAGAAGTAATTCCGTTGAAGTCAGAGATGAGACAAGGATGTTCATCATCCCCATCCCTTTTTATTATTGTGCTTGAAGTAGTACTTAAATCAATAGGCAAGAGAAGGAAATTAATAATAAAAATAAATAATGATAAAATGAAAACTATGGTAAAATAAATAATAAAAATAACAAAGAATAATAATAAAATATAAAAGTAATACATCATACTGTCTCTATTTGTAGATGGCATGATATTACACACAAGAGAGACCAAGAATTATACCATAAAACTTTTAGAAATAATAAATTCAGAAACTTGGCAGGATATAGAACCAACATTCACAAATCAAAACCTTTGTATGTACCACCAACAAACACACAGAGGAATAGATTGTGGACACACTGATATCTGGAAATAAACTAAAAAAGTAGATGAAGGTAAGAAAGTAGAACTATGATCTTACCAAAAACAATGGCTTCATATAATTTTTCATTACATATTTTCTTTATATATATTTCAAATATTATACCTTTTTCTCATTTCCCATCTGAATCCCCCATTCCATCCACCCCGCGTTCACTAACCCACCCACTCCCACTTCCCTGTCCTGGCATTCCCCCACACTGGGACATCGATCCTTCATAGGACCAAGGGCTTTTCCTCTCATTGATGTCCCACATGGCCATCCTCGGCTACATATGCGGCTGGACACATGAGTCCCTCCATGTATAGTGTGCTCTTTGGTTGGCAGTTTAGCTCCTGGGAGATCCGGGGATACTGTTTGGTTCATATTGTTGTTCCTCCTATGGGGCTTCATATAATTTTGAATTCCCACTTCCCTGTCCTGGCATTCCCCCACACTGGGACATCGATCCTTCATAGGACCAAGGGCTTTTCCTCTCATTGATGTCCCACATGGCCATCCTCGGCTACATATGCGGCTGGACCCATGAGTCCCTCCACGTATAGTGTGCTCTTTGGTTGGCAGTTTAGCTCCTGGGGTATCCGGGGATACTGTTTGGTTCATATTGTTGTTCCTCCTATGGGGCTTCATATAATTTTGAATAAAAAAATACCTATCTCATTCTTCATAGACATAAAAACCTATCCAACCCTTTAAGTGAAATCATAAAAGACACAAAGAGCCAAAGTAATCCTGACCAAAATGGACAGTGCTGCTGGGATAATCATTCCTTATCTCAAGGTACACTACAGTGCCATAGTGAAAAGATAATACGGTATTAAAACAAAAATAGACATACAGATGCATGGAACAAAATTGAAGACCCAAATGTGAGTCTAAATATCTATAGTCATTTAATATTTAACAAAGATTCCCCCAAAATAGTTGGGGCCTGGAAGCCCCGGAATCTAGCCTCCCATCTTGTCCCTGGGTCATCATCTAACACTCTTTTGCTTCTTTAAGTATCTTGCTTCTGTTCTATAATTGACTCGGGACAGTTTACAATGAGGGCACACCTTTCTGGACATTTTACAGTGGGATATTCCTTTGATGTTAATGTGTTTCCTAGCACCACTGGTTTGGCCTATGCACCTGAGCAAATACCTTTTGTGGTTTTCATCTTTAAAAACCCTTCATTTCCCAAGAGTAAATGAGACTTGATCAGGAATTCTTGTCTTGTCTCCTTCCTTTGTTACTCCCTGATCCCAAATTTGTCATTGCAGCTCCCTTCTCTTGAGAACCCTGTTGTTTAAGTCTTGTGGGTCAGGGCAAAAAATAAACTGGAGAAAAATAAAAGAAAAAAAATCTTCGACAAATTGTACTGGAAAAATTGAATGTGCATATGCAGAAGAATGAAGGAAGACTATCACCTTGTACAAAAATGAACTCCAAATGGAACAAAACCCTGTAATATGATATCTGGAACTGCTAGAAGAAACTTAGTACCCTACATAATAAAGAACGGCAGGAGAGGATTTTATAAATAAGACTATGTTTGTCCCAGAATTAAGGCCAACTATTAAAAAGTGGAACTTCAAAAAAACTGGAAAGCTTTTGCCCAGCTAAGAGAACAATCACTGCAAAGAAGAAATTTGCAGAATGGGAGAGAATCTATGGCAGTGATATACCCAAGAGGATTAATATATAGAATATATAAAAAGCTCAAATAACAATAAGCCAATCCATTTCAAATAGTGGAATTGAGATCTAAACATAGCATATTTAAAAGTAGAAAAAGAAAATTGCTAAGAAATGCCTCACAAATGTTCATTGCTCTTAGTGATTAGGATTAGGGAGATGAAAATCAAAACAATTGAGATTTTTATCTTACCAATGTCATAATGGCAAAATCAACAAAACCAGCACAACAGATGCTAAAGGGGATGTGGGGAGAATGGGCACCCCATCCACAAATGGAGGGATTCAAACTATTCCAGCCATTATGAAAATTTGTGTGCAGAACCCACCCCAAACTAAAACTAAATCTACTATATGACCCAGCTATATCACTCATTGTCATATTTCAAAACGACTCCACATCTCACTCTGGGTAGTTGTTCAGCCTGCCTCTTTGACACTCCTTTCTCAATAGCTAGGAAGTCTAAACATTTTTTCAGTTGAAAAATGAGTAATGAAAATGTGGCACATATACACTGTGGAGTAATATTCATCTGTAAAGATAAATGAAAATGTCATGTAAATGGATGGTACTAGTAACAATCATATGGGTGCCTGACCCATAAAGTCAAACATTGTTTCCTTTTTTCTGAAATCCCAAGCTCCAAATCTTCAGATTTTATTACATATCCAGGAGTAAATTCCTGAAACAAGCAGAAGTAGAAAAGAACATTTTCAAACGAGGCAATAGAGGGGATGATAGTAGGATGCACGTTAGCTAGACATGATAACATGGAAAGGAGGAAGCTCAGAAGGTTTTGGTCCTAAAGACAAAACTATAGGCAACCATGGAATTCTGGGAGTGAGAGAAATAATGTTTCCCAGGAAAGAGCACACTACTTAGTTAACCAATATCATATAGTCAGACATTGAAAATGTTTACACACAAGTAACATTATTATACAGACTGAGGAGGTTTTATATATGCACTTAATGTTTGTGTTTGTATGTTTGTCTCTGTGTGTATATGTGTAAAACACCAATTAAAGGAAAACAGGCAATTAACTTGCAAGAGAAAAATAAGAGTACAGGGGAGTGTTTGTAGGAAGGAAAAAGGGGAGATACTGTAGTTATATGATAATCTCAAAGAAAATATTTCGGATATTTTTTCAAAAAAACAAAAACAAAAATAAAACAGCAACTCTGTATAACCATAACCAGGAAAATGAGAGTAATGGTCCTCTATGTGCTATAGTATGAATGCCTTCCTTATTTCTTGTAACTTGACTCTTTCTGGTTTTCCCTTTTTTGAGGCAGGGACACTAAACACTGACAGAAATTCAAGATTCTGTCTTTAGAACAAGCTGAATGGTAAGAGTTTCAGCATTGTACACAATGGGTTGGAAATTTGACTGAATGTTATTGTTTTTAATTGAATAAATCTAAGATCTAAGCAATAAATTATATATATATATATATATATCAAGTGCGTTATTTGGATCTTGAATATATTATTCAATTACATTTCACTTTAATTAAATACGTTGGTAATCTTTATAAAAGACACACAAAATATTAGCTTTCTTTTTATTATTATTTTATTTATTTGCAATCTAGATGTTGCCCTCTCTCTGTGCCAAGTCTAACAGCTCTTCATCCCATTCCTCCTCCCCCATCTCTGAGAAGATGCTAGTCCCCCACTAGGCCTCCTCACTCCCCAGGGCTACTCCCCTCTTCCACTGAGGCCAGACCAGGGAGTCATCTGCTATATTATATGGGGGTGAGGGTGGGGGTGTGGTAGGGTTGGGGGTGGGGAAGGCGGGTTTAGATCAGCTCATGTATGCTGCCTGGTTGCTGGATTAGTGTCTGTGAACTCCCAGGGATCCGGGTTAGTTGAGACTGAAGCTCTTCCTATGGGGTCACCTTCCTTTTCAGTTTCTTCCATCCTTACCCTAATTAAAACTGGGGTCCCAGACTTCAGTCCAATACTTTGTTGTAAATATCTGCGTCTGTCTCAGTCAGCTGCAGGTAGAGCCTCTCACAGGACAGTTATGCTAGGTTACTATATTTAAGTACACTGTACATCAGTAATAGTGTCAGGCCTTGGTGCCTCCCTATGAGATGGATTCCAAGTTGGGCAGATCACTGAACCACCTTTCCCTCAGTCTCTTCCCCATTTCTGTCCCTGAATTTCTTTTACACAGGAACAATTCTGGGTCAGAAATTTTGACTGTGGTTTGGCCACCACATCCTTCCACTTAAGGCCCTATCTTCAATTTACCTCTCCCTACTGTTGGGCATTTCATTTAAGGTCACTCCCATACAGTCCTGAGAGTTTCTGACCTCTGGGTTCTCTGGCATTTATAGAAGGAATCCCATCTCCCACCTCCTGAGGGTGCATATTTCCATTCATTCTGCTGGCCCTCTGGGCTTCTCTCCTGCCCCTAAACTCCATATCTGATCCTGTTTCCCTTTTCCCCTCCCCATCCCTGCTCCAACTCAGATCCTTCCCTCCCTCTGCCTGCCATGACTACTTTCTTCCCCCTTCAAAGTAAGATTGAAGCATCCTCACTTGGGCCTTTCTGATTCTTAAACTTCTTATGTTCTGTGGGTTGTATCCTAGGTATTCTGTATTTTTTGTCTAGAGTGATATAGCTGGGTCGTCAGGCACAGCTATTTCCAACTTTCTTAAGAACTGGCAGATTGATTTCCAGAGTGATTGTACCAGTTTGCGATCCCACCAGCAATGTAGGAGTGTTCCTCTTTCTCCACATCCTCACTAGCATCTGCTATCACCTGGGTTTGTTTTTTTTGTTTGTTTGTTTTTTGTTTGTTTTTATCTTAGCCATTCTGATTGATATGAGGTGAAATTTCAGGGTCCTTTTGATTTGCATTTCCCTGATGGATGAAGACTTTGAACATTTCTTTTAGTGCCTCTCAGCCATTCAAGATTACTTTGTTGTAAACTCTCAGCTGAGATCTGTATCCCATTTTTTAATTGGGTCATTTGGTTTTTTGGAGGTTCTTTTCTAGAGTTCCTTATATATTTTAGATATTAGCCCTCTATAGGATGTGAGGGTAGTGCAGATGTTTTCCTATTCTGTAGGTTGCCAGTTAATCCTATTGACTATGTCTTCTGCCTTATAGAAGCTTTTCCATTCCATGAGCTCCCATTTATCAATTCTTGATCTTAGAATCTGAACCAATAGAATTCTGTTTAGGAAATCTCCCGCTGTGTCAATGAGTCTGAGGCTCTTTCCACTTTCTCTTCTATTAGATTCAGTGTATCTGGTTTTATGTTGCGGTCCTTGATCCACTTGGACTTGAGCTTTGTGCAAGGTGATAAATATGGATCTATTTTCATTTTTCTACATATAGACTGCCAATTACCAACAGAATTTATTGAAGATGCTTTCTTTTCTCCATTGTATAGTTTTGGCTTCTTTGTCAAAGATCAAGTGTCCATAGGTATATGATTTTAGTTCTGGGTCTTCAATTCTATTTCATTGATTGACCTGTCTGTCAATGTGGTTCTTATCATTATTGCTCTGTAGTACAGCTTGAGGTCAGAGATGATGATTCTCCCAAAGTTCTTTTTTTGTTAAAAATTGTTTTTGCTCTTCTGGTTTTTGTTCTTCCATATGAAGTTAAAAATTGCTCTGTCAATATCTATGAAGAATTGTGTTGCAATTTTGATGAAATTATTTTTTAACAGCAGATTTATTTATTTATTTATTTTTCTTTTCTACTATCCAACTTTTTTATTAAATATTTTCTTTATTTACATTTCAAAAGACTTTCTAGCATTCATTAAAAATGAGGACACAGCACATCCAAACTTATGGGACACAATAAAAGAAGTACTACAAGGACAATTCATAGCACAAATTGCCCTCAAAAGGAAATTGGAGAAACCCTACACTAGCAACTTAGTGGCACACCTGAAAGTCTTAGAACAAAAAGAAGCAAACACACCCAAGACAAGTAGATAGCGGAAACTAATCAAATTCAGGGCTGAAATCAACTAAGAAGGAAAAAAAGAAGAGAGAGAGAACAATACAAAGAATCAACAAAACCAAAAGTTGCTTCTTTCAGAAAATCAACATGATAGATAAACCATTAGGCAAACTAATAAATCCAAATTAACAAAATCAGTACTGAAGAACAGAAACTGAGGAAATTCAAAAAGAATCATATCTTACTATAAAAGTCTTTACTCAATGAAACAGGAAACTCTAGATGAAAGAAAAGCTGATACCAACACTACTCAAACTATTCCATACAATAAACAGAAGGAACCTTACCTAATTCATTCTATGAGTCCACAGTTATTAATATACCTAAACCACATAAAGATTCAACAAAAAAAGAAGTTCAGACCAATTTCACTTATGAATATTAATGCAAAAATACTCAATAAAATTCTCACAAACTGGACCTAAAACACATCAAAACTATCATTCACCAAGATCAAGTAGGCTTCATCTCAGGGATGCAGGGCTAGTTCAATATCCAAAAATTCATTAATGTAATCAACTATATAAACAAACTCAAAAAATTCACATCATCTCATTAGATGTTGAAAAAGAATGTGACAAAATAGAACACCCCTTCATATCAAAAGTGTTAGAGATATCATTAATTTAAGGCCCATATATAAGCATAATAAAAGCAATATATAGCAAACTAACAGCCAATATCAAATTAAATGGAGAGATACTTGAAACAATCCAACTAAAATCAGGAACAAGACAAGGCATTCCATTCTCCCTGTATCTATTCAATACAGTACTGGAACTTCTAGCTAGAGCAATAAGACAACAAAAGGAGATGAGGTAGATACAACTGGAAAAGAAGAAGTCAAGGTAACACTATTTTCAGATGATATGATTGTATACATAAATGACCCCCAAAATAATTTATTAGGTATTCCAATTGTGAGACTAATCAATGTTATTTGCAAAAAAGCAGCTCTTTCTGGATGTAATTTAAAATATTCTACTTTAAGAATAATCACCAATTATTTGCATACATTTGTGTTCTTTTCAGCTGTTGACTATTATGAGTAATTATGCTGTGCTTTTCTCTTGGAGCACATTTGTGCTGTATTTGCTTGAGAATATACTAAAGATGCAGTGGTGTGTGAGAAAGCATAGTGTGCTCAGCTTCAGTAAACACGATGAACTTCCCAAATCACTTGTGCAAATAGATACTCCCTGACCAGTTTGCAAGATTCCAGCTGTGCTTAGGACCTCCTTCTGCCCCAATATCTAATGGATAAATGAGACATTCTTTTGGCAGTATAGTCATCTTTGTATTGTGGATTTGATTTATATTTTCTTGAATGAATGATGAGGCCAATATCATTTTTATTAAAAGATTATCTTTAATTAGAAATAGAATTTCCACACACACACATATGTATGATATATATACACACATATGTATGATATATATACACACATATGTATGATATATATGTATTATATATAATACATATGTATGATATATATATATATATATATATATATATATATATTTCTCTTTAATCTTCCAGGTTCCTCCCAACCTCCCATCTCATATAGATCTACTTCCTCCTCATCTCTCATAAGAAAACAAATAGGCCTCTAAAAAATAATAATAAAATATTATATATTAATATCAAAAAAACTTATCACACCACAGTTCGACAAAAAAAACAAAAGAAAGAAAAACAAATCCAAGAGAAGATACAAGAAATAGAAACCACTCATTCACACATTCAGAAAGCCTATAAAACCACTACACTGGAATTTATAATATATACACAAAAGACCTGTAAGGTATAAGAAAAGAGATATAGGAAAAGAATATATAACTAAGAGTAAAAGTAAAAATAATAAGAGAGATGTTAATATCTGGATTAAGGATTGGGACTTGTTTTGACTTCTTTTAGTTTTAGGATCCCATATAGTGCAGACCCATGCAGGCCCTGTACATGTTGCAACTCTTTCTGTTAATGTATTTTTCTATAATGTTGTTTTTAGGACATTGTATTCTTAATGTCCTCCATCCTCTTTAGCCTTTATATTATTCCTGCTTTCTCTTCTATATCGTTACCTGAGCCCTGAGGGGAAAGATTTATAGACATCCAATTCAAGGCTGACTGTTTCAAGGTATTTCATACTGTACAGTGTCTGTTTGTGGATCTTTTTATTTGTTCCCATCTGCTTCAAAGTGCTGCTTCACTGATGATGGATGATCAAAATATCATATTTGAGTATAAAAGAATGTCATTAGGAATGATTCTGTTTCTATTTTATTTACCTATCTATTGATCTATGTTTGACTGTCTATATTTCCTCTCTCTCTCTCTCTCTCTCTCTCTCTCTCTCTCTCTCTCTCTCTCTCTTTCTCTCTCTCTCTCTCTCTCTCTCTCTCTCTCTCTCTCTCTCTCTCTCTCTTTCTCTCTCTATATTTTAGAGCACTAGTATCTGGATTTACCCTAGGTCCCTGGGCTATCTAGTCTCATGTTCTTGGTTTCCCATGCAATGTCAGGTATTAGTTCCATCAAGAATATTTTAATACATTTTGTAACTAACAATTTGAAAAGACTTTCTTTGAAAGTGTCTATTTAAATACTTATCTATGTGTTTCATTGAGACCTTTCTCTCATTTTTCCCTCCCATTTCTCCTTGTTTGCTTGTTGTTGTTGTTATTGTTGTTGTTGTACTGCATCTTTCATATATCTATGTCTCTTGAATGTGAATGGTTTTCCTCCAAAGCATATGCAGAAGTGTATGAGAATGTTTCTGTTTGTCCCAAATAGAAGATTGCCATTGGCAATGACTGGGCAAGCCAAACTGTTGCTGAACACCTTACATTATCCAAGATAGTTTTTCATCTGTAAAGTCTGGATTTAGCCCACAGGGCAGCAGTGCTGAGATGGAGACATTATACTACATCAATGGATAATTAATATATATCCTTCATCATGTGAAACTTAGTGAAGTCTACATGATTTCCCTCTGGAGCTTACTTTTCTAATTGTTTCTTTAATGAATAGCAGAAAATCTGAAATTAAAGGTAATATCTATGTTTAATGCCAATATCTGCATTATTGGAAATACATTTGCCTCCTCAAAATCACAAAATGCTGTACCTTTGAAATCTTAGTAAACCTTGCCCATCAGATGAGCTCAGAGCTATTAAGTTCTTGAAATATGACTGGTGAAGGCTGAGAAATGCTGCAAGTGTAGAATATAGATTATACATCAAAAAATATATTGGAAAACAAATATGTGACACACAGCATCTTTTTCATATTGACTATGTGCTAAAATGATAACATGAATATGTGTTCATAAACAAAACATATAAAAATCAATTCCATACATGGCTCTCATATCTCCATTGGATAGGGCTTCCTGTGAGGTCTGTTGTTTTATATTTCACCCTTGGCTTCACAATTCACATGCAATACTTTTTCATGTAAGGCTCTGTCTTCCAGATGTGCAATTAACCCACATGTTGAAAATAGTCTTTTGCTTTAGTCTGTAATGTTTCATATGTCTTTATTTAAATGATCTTCATGTAAGAATGTCAGGTTGATCTCTTATTCTAATCCAATAACTAGTTATTTACTTTTATGTCATTAATACACTATTTTTTCAGTTAACAATGCATCTAACATTGCTAAAAATCTTCTCATTACTGTACTTTGTGACCATTTTTCTTTCATGTAATTTTGCCCCAATTTCTGTAAAAATACATATTGAAATTTAATATATAAATTATGAAAGAGAAGTCATATGATAACCAATTGAATCTTCTACAGTAAATTTGGTTATACTCTCCCACACACACTTATTTCATTAATATCCAATTTTCATTGTTATGATATAATATTTACAATTTCCTCCATATATCAGTTGAACTTTCTAAGTTAATTCATCCTAATATTTTTCTCTATCTAGATTCCTTGTGACTTTCTTGGTAGATATGTGTGTATGCCTGCCAGATCTAGTAACTGTATTTCCTTATCCTGTCTGTGTGCTTATTTCAGCTTTCACAGCCAGAAGCTGAATATAATTTTTAAAATGAGTGATAGCTATCGTTGCCTCACTCTTAATCTCAGAGTAATACTTTCTAATATTTCAGTAGAACCTATGACTTCATTTGTAATCTGGTGTTTCAGATGTGTCATAGCAACAATTTATGAATGAACAAGTGATCTTCATTCTTGCTATTTTTGTTTTAAATCAAGGAAGGCATTGATTTTTTTCCAAAAAGCTTGATATGGACCTGTTTATATGGCCATAATTTTGCTCTTTTCATTAATGTGGAGAAATAAATTACTTTCAGAATGTATGTATTTTGGATTAATAAAATAGAATTTATTTTATTAAATAATTAAATAAGTCAAATCCATAATGATATACTTCACTTTTTGATATCCATATGACATGCTTTATTCTATCTCACTGGTTTGCATTATTTGATTGATAACTGACCTACAATTTCCCTTGCTGTAACTTTTTCAGTTTTTTACCACGGATTTTTCTGCAAGAGTACCACTTCTGCCTCTGCCTCTGCCTCTGCCTCTGCCTCTGCCTCTGCCTCTGCCTCTGCCTCT
>NC_034591.1:81352973-81360415 GCF_900095145.1 Mus pahari
TCTGCCTCTCTGCCTCTCTGCCTCTCTGCCTGAGCCTGTGCCTGTGCCTGTGCCCGTGCTCGTGCCCGTGCCAGTGCCCCTGCCCCTGCCCCTGCCCCTGCCCCTGCCCCTGCCCCTGCCCCTGCCTCTTTAGCATTTCCTACCTGTGCTGGCCAGCACATTAGAGGTTACTAGTCAAGTCGAACTGCTGTCATCCAACAATTTAGATAGTTTTTGTTTGTTTGTTTTTGTTTTTTATTCTTTGGAAGTTTAAAATTAGAATTCCTCATTAAAAATTTGGAAAACCTTTTTTTAACATTTTCTTTTGAAAAACAAACTCTTTTTTTTCCCTTGCACTATATATACTGTTATGTGTTCCCCTCCCTTTTCTCCTCCCATTGCCTCCCCACTTCCCTTGCCATCTGGATACACTACCCTTCTGTTTCTCATTAGAAAACAAACAGGCTTCTAAGGATTAATAATGTAATGTAATGAAATGTAATATAATATAATGTATAATGAAACAAAATTTAACATATCAGAGTTGAATAAAATAATCAAGCAGAAAGAAATGGGTCCAAGAGGAAGCACAAGGATCCAAGACCCTCTATTCATATACTCAGGAATCCCTTAAGACCATAAACGAGAATATAGCCAAAGCCGAACTGGGGCAATCCTGGGGAGGCCTGTGCAAACTGCCGCAGCCTCTGTGAGTTTATATGTGCTTTGATCTTGTTGATTTAGAGGACCTTGTTTTCTCCTTGTGCTCAATCCCTTATACTCTTATACTCTTACACTCTTACACTCTTTCTACTTTCTCTTCTGTGGGATTCTCTAAGCCCTGAAGGAATAGATTTGATAGAGAGATCCTCTGTAAGGATGAATACTCCAAGGCATCCCTTTTACTCTGCATAATAATGTCTTGCTATGGAACTCTGCATTTTCTTTTCCTTTTCTTTTCTTTTTGCACGGGAAATTTCTCTGATAATGGCACTGATCTTCGACTATAGAAGAATGTCATCAAGAATCATTGTATTGCTACATTGTTTTTCTTGTTTGTTCGTTTTATTTTGTTTTGTTTAGAAAACTAGTGTTTCTTCTTTTCACCCTGGGCCATCTAGTCTCTTGTTCATAGTTACCCATGCAGTGTCAGGGAAAGAATCCACCTCATGGAGTCGGCCTTGAGTTAGCAGATATTGGTTACTCACAAGCTTTGTGCCACCATTGCGCTAGCATATCTTATAGCCAGGAAATAAATGTAGATTAAAGGGATTGTGCCTTCAACAATGGGCCTGTCAGGTTTGGAGTGCAACTTAATCTTGTCAACAGACTAGGTCCTTTGAAGATTCCCTTGAAACACTTTTAGACCACCGCTCAACTGTGCAATTCTCATACTGGAATCTGTTTGGTGACAAAATACATCCAGTTGGGGCTCTGTCTCTCCCATTATTTGGCAGTTTCATTAAGATCAACATCGTGTTTAATCATACATTTTGAAAGCTTCTATTGTATTAGGTTTCCATACTATCTCTAAAATAGCCATTAATTTTAGCTGACTCTCCCTCTCCCTAACTGTTGTCCCATCCCAACATCCCCATCCATCTGTAATTGTTTTATTCCCTAGTTCTGTGTGACCATTCCTTTTTCTATACCTAACCTCTGTGGTTCTATAGATTGTAGTCGCCTTATTATTGACTCAACAGCTAATTGCCACACATAAGCAAATATACAACATTTTTGTATTTCTGGGTCTGGGATGCCTCACTCAAGGACATTTTCTAGTTCCATCCATATTCTGAAATTTTCATGATGTAATTTTTTTAACTTATGAGCAAAATTCCATTGTGAAAATGCACTACATTTTCTTTACCCATTCTTCTATTTGGAGACATCTAAATTGGGTCCAGTTTTTGGCTACTATGAATAAAGCTGCAACTGCATGATTTATTCAATGTCTCTATGGTGTGAATACATGCCTTTTAGGTGTATACCCAAGTGTGGAATGGCTGGATCTTTAGGTAGATCAAGCCACATCTTCCTGACAATCAGTCACACAGATGTTCATAGCTGTACATGTTTGCACTTTCACCACCAATGGATAAGTGTTGCCCTACTCCACATCCTCACTACACTGTGCTGTCACTTGGTTTTATTGATTTTTGACAATTCCTACATGTGTAAGACTGATTACTAGAGATGTTGGCTGTTTCTTTACATGTTCCTCAGCCATTTGAGATTACACTATTGAGAATTCTCTTTTTTTATATTTGTATCCTATTTTATTCGATTATTGTTTTCTGGATATCTACATTTTTGAGTTTGTTATAAAACATGAAAGTTGTTTTATTTTACTAAATTCATTCTAATCTAACATTGTGGTAATTTTTAATTGATAATTTTATTTGAATGGACAAAATTATACAAATCTCTCATATTGAATGTATGCAATAACCTCATGTTACCTACTTATCAGTTTATTCAGTAAGATTTTTTTCTTATTACATGCTGTTTCTAATCTCTTTCTCTTTTCTGTCCCTTCTTTTTTCTTCTCTTCTTTTTTCATTTCTCCCTCTTTTCTTTCTCTTCTATGTTACATTCATGATGGCTTCCTGAGTTTCTAAATACCAATTATAAACGTTATCACATTGTCATTTCTCTTTGTTTTGTCATTCCTTCACTTGTGGAAGGATCAAACTACTATTCTAACTTTATATGTATTATCAGTCTGTTGACTTTAATTTTCAAACACAAAATCCAGAAGTACACGCATCTATTTATATGCTTTTACTTCTTCATTGAAATCTTACTACTACTGATTTGTAATACAGATGACACAGGTTTTCTGCCAGTGTTTACTCTACACTGGCACTGTTGTAATCATTGTATTCTACTTGTGAGTTGTAGGGTTCTGTCTTAGTTAGGGTTTTACTGCTGTGAACAGACACCATGACCAAGGCAAGTCTTATAAAAAATAACAGTTAATTGGGGCTGGCTTACAGGTTCAGAGCTTCAGTTCATTACAATCAAGGTGCGAGCATGGCAGCATCCAGGCAGGCATGGTGCAGGAGGAGCTGAGAGTTCTACATCTTCATCCAAAGGCTACTGGTGGAAGACTGATTTCCCAGGCAACTAGGTTGGGGGTCTTAAGCCCACACCCACAGTGACACACCTATTCCAACCAGTTCACACCTATTCCAACAAGGCCACAACTCCAAATAGTGCCACTCCCTGCTCCAAGAAAATACAAACCATGACAGTTTCCAAAGACTTCTTTTTTATAAACTTAGTTGTTACCTGTGGAAATTTTAGCACTGTCCAATGTCAGTGGTGTACAGCCACACTCTCATTCCAGATTTAAATGTGACTCTTATATTTCCTTGTTTGCTGTAGGGACTTCAAACCTTTAATGTCATTTCCCCTTTTCTGATTTGTGTAAGCTCTTTTCTGAATATTCGTATGTTCACCATCTAATTCCCCATGTGAATTTAATTTTCCATCTGGCCTCATTATTTATTATCCTGGAGAACTTTATAATACTTCCCCTAGTGTAGGTCTGCTGAAAACAAATATCAGCACATTTTGTTTATCCAATAGTTGGCTTTAGTCAAGTTGGATACAGAATGTAAGTGAGTGGACCTTTCTCTCATTCAAGTATGTCTTTAATAATACCCTACAATGTCTTTGGTGAGATGCCTCAAAGGCCTGTGATCCCTTCCTATCGTATGAATTTAAGGCACCTACTGTCTTTGTCCAATCCTGTTCCATATATTCCTATTACACAATTGTGAAATAAAGGGTTAGCTTAGATTCAGTATAGAAACATTATACAAAATATAATTGTGCATGAAAAGGATGATGTTCTGTGAAATAGCCTTCCTCAAGATATATTTTTCTTAATATTCTAGAAATTACTAAGAGGGAGTATAACCTCCTTTGTTCAATAAGGAATACTGAATTGGCTGACAAACTAGCTTGTGTATTTTGCAGACTGACAAATCATGAATTACACCATATTTTTATCATTTGTATTTCCTGACCATTGAGCATGTTTACAGTCTCTTTACCTAGAGAAGTTTCTACTAGACTTAACTAACCAATCAGTCTTTTGTAGAACATGAAAGAAGTAGTGACTATAGCCTGAGAATTCTATCAATAGCTCTTTGAAAGCTTTTCTATTGCTAAAATTGTTTTTCTTATAGAGAGGTCTCAAGAGTCAACTCTGTGTTAGGGTTCCTTTTTAAGCTACCCTGCTCTGCCTAGTATTTATCCTTCATGCCTATGCTGGAATCCCTGGGTCTTCCTTTCAACCTTATCTGCCCAACCAAATTAAGGTTTCCTCTCCCTGCTTCATAGTCTTATTTCCAGAAAGGTCTTTTATCACTCAACACATGTCTGTTTGGTGCTTGTTTATATTCTTTTCTTTTCTTCCCATTTAAAAAAGATCTCATTTTGGAGAGCTGGAGAGCTGGAACAGTTCTTGTTCTTCTTCTGGGTAGAGGAACCAAGTACCTTATGTGCCTGTGGCTCCAGGAAATCTAATGCCTTCTTCTTGCCTCAGAAACAGCATAGCAATCTCTCTCTGTGTCTCTCTCTGTCTCTCTCTGTGTCTCTCTGTGTCTCTCTGTCTCTCTCTGTCTCTGTCTCTGTCTCTCTCTCTCTCTCTCTCTCTCTCTCTCACACACACACACACACACACACACACACACACATGTACATGAGCATGCACATACACTCAGAAGACAAAGTTAAATGTTCTCCTTAGGCTCTATTAAACTTGAACTTTCATTGCAACTGCAGCTGGCTGTGAGCTATTTATGTTCCTGCTTTCACACTCCAAGTCTGGGCTTACAGTTGCTTCTAACCATAGATAGTTCATACTACACTGAGTTGATAATGGTACTTGGAAACAAAGCAGTGACAAGGATGAATCAATAATCTCTTAAGAGTCAGTAGTGATGCAATTTTATGAAAGTATTTCCTGAATTCAAAGATGCAGATCTTTTGAAATATCTCAAAAAATTAATAACATGCAGAGACCACTTAAAGCTTAACATGCTATTCTACAATGTTTTCAGCCTGGTTAAGTTTAAACCATTTTCCTCAAACTGGAAGTCCTGCCTGACTACAGGTGGTGTTCCACTTCAGGCTATATCTTCCACTGGTAGGAATCTCAGCCAGTGCCCCACCACCCCCACAGACTCCCCTTAGCCTCCCCCATTCCAGATCTCTAGCTAGCCCAGAGATGTTCCCCACTGATTTCCATTCTCACTCCCATACTTCTTCTGACTTGCTCTGCACACTTGATCATCCCAATACACCTCCTCACCCCATCTCCCACCCCATTCTGTCTTTCCATCAACCTCCTATGACTATTTTGTTTCTCCTTCTGAGTGAGATTCATACATCCTCCTCTGGACACTTCTTATTACTTAGTTTTTTGAGGTCTGTGAATTGTAGCATGGTTATTTTGCATTTTATGGCTAATATCTACTTATAAGTGAATACAAACCATTTGTGTCTTTCTGGATCTGCATTACCTCACTTAGGATGATATTCTCAAGTTCTATCCATCTGCCTGCAAATTTCTTGATGTCTTTGTTTATAATAGCTGAATAGTCATCCATTGGGTAGATATACCACATTTTCTTTATCTATTCTTCCCATGAGGAACATTTAGGTTGCTTCCAATTTGTGACTATTGTGAATAAAGTTGCTATGAACATAGTTGAGTAAGTTGCTGGAGAGAGTGCAAACATGTCCAATCACTTTGCGATTCAATTTAGAATAGAACTTGGAGGTTTCTTAGAAAATTGGAAATAGTTCTACCTCAAAACCCAGCTATACCACTCCTGAGCATATACTCAAAAGATACCCCACTATCCTACAAGGGGGCATCTTTGGGGGCTGTGTTCCCCTTGTCCTGCATCCTTACCAGCATGTGTTGTCACTTGACATTTTGATCTTAGCCTTTCTGATGGGTATAGGATCAAATTTCAGGAGTTGTTTTCATTTCCCTGATGACTAAGGACATTGGGCATTAAGTGATTTGGGGCCATTTGAGATTCCTTTGTTGAGAATTCTGTTTAGCTCTGTACCTCACTTTTTAATTGGGTTACTGGACATCAGTCTAGTCACAAAAACTTCAACCCAAAATTTGTCCTGCCTATAAGATGCATAGGAATAGAAATTCAGCAGACTAGGGAAATGGTCTAACAATGCGTGGCCCAACTGGAGACCATTCCATGGGATAAAGCCATCCCTTGACACTAAAGATATTCTGCTATGCTTACAGACAGGAACATAGAATAACTGTCTCCTGAGAGGCTTCATCCAGCAGCAGATGGAAACAGATACAGAGACCCACAGCGAAACATCAGGCAGAGCTTGTGGAAGAGTGGGGTATAGAATTGAATAAGCCCAAGGAGTTAAGGACATCATAGGAAAACCTACAAAGACAACTAACCTGGGCTCACAGAGCCTGACCCATCAAACAAAGAGTATGCGGGAGCTGAATCTAGGCCCTCTTTACATTTGTAGCAGATAGATGTACAGCTTGGTCTTCATGCAGGTCCCCTCACAATTGGAGTGGTGCTATCTCTAACTCTGTTGTCTAAGATTGGATCCCTTTCCTACCTGGACTACCTGGTTGGGCCTCAGTGGTAGAGGATGTGCTTAGTCCTCCTGGGACTAGATGTCAAAGGGTAGAGTGGTAGACAAATAGGGTGGCTTCCTCTTCTCTGAAGAAAAGTGAAAGGAAAATGAGGAGAAATATTTCTAAAGGTAGAACTGGAAGGAAAGGAGGGAGGGGCTGCAATTGAGAAGTAAAGTGAATAAATAAATAAATAATCAAAAGAAAAAATTTAAACCTTTTTAAGAGAATAATGTAATACTTTTGCTTTCTCCTGTAATCAGCTTTTACAACCTAAGATAAATGCAGAAGCTTTAATTGAGTTTTATAGTTTTCTTTCTCCTGACCCATAACAAAATTGTGTGTGTGTGCACGCGCACATGTATGTGTGTGTGTGTGTGTGTGTGTGTGTCTGTATGTATAGTGACTATTGCTTTCTGAAGGCAGGTTGAAAGCAAATATCTGCCATAAATATGCAAAAAACATATGGAGATAGTGTGATAGCATCAATTTGGAGTAGTGTTTGCTTCTGGATGCTTCTGAATAAATTGAGGGTCAGAAGAATTACTTTTTACAATGCAAATTTTTCTTAAATATTTATGTAGATAATCTCTTATATCTGTTCCATACTGTAGTGGCTATTCCTGGTTATCAACTTGACTATATTTGAAATAAACTACAATCCAGAATTGGAAGGCTCACCAGTCAACCTAATTTGGAAGCTGGGAGATAGAAGTTTCTGATCTGGATCTTGGTATGGAGATCTTGAGACACAGTGGTGATTGAATCCAGAAGATTAAGACAGGGAGATCTCCGAGTCCAAGGTCATCTGGGA
>NC_034591.1:81360560-81375428 GCF_900095145.1 Mus pahari
TTGGACTTCCATTCACAGCTACTACTGAACCATTGTTGGGATTTGGACTGCAGACTGTAAGTCATCAATAAATTCCTTTACTATATAGAGACTATCTGTAAGTTCTGTGACTCTAGAGAACCCTGACTAATACACATACTATGTTCTTTGTGTTGTTCTATATATACAGAGCAAAGCCCTTTGTTAAGAGTCTTACATAAGGACAGTCAGAATTTAGTTAGGAATCAGAAAGACTACAAATAGGCAAGTAACCACAGATTATAGACAGCTGAACGATTTGGGAAAAGGAGCAGTGAATTAAAATTTGGGCCTACTCCTGATCAAATGATTCAAAGAAATACTTCAATTTTATTTCTTAATGTGGCAATATTGTATTTTGGTACCTATGAGTTATCTTTAATGCATTTCTTTTGAACTTACTAATGATCATTTGATATGTTAGTGTTTTAAACACAAAAACTGAAATAGTCTCTTTTATTTTATATAAGACTATAGATTGTATAAGATCCCAGAGTTATAGCGTGTGTCCCTGGAGCATAAGAAAAAATTTCAAAACAAAAGAGCTAGAAAAGATTAACAGAATAAATACACTAGCAAAAGGATGGGGATCAAGAGTTCTCATGTATTTATTAATTTTCTCTGTAATGTTTTAAAATTATAACACAAGTTTTCTTTAAATGTTGTTTTATGTATATATATGTATATATATGTCCATATTTTACTGAGAACTACAGATGTCCTTACATTCTCATTTACACAATAAGAAGATTTATTTTAAAAGAGAAAGAGGCAATGGAGTGAGATGGGAAGAGAAGAAGGGAAATTTGGGTATCAGGGTAATTGTGGCATTATGAAATGAATTTGACAATCCATTTCTTCTGTTTCTATTTTCTATAATACTTAGGACTGTTGCCATTAATTCTTCTTCAAAAGTCTGGTATAATTCTTTGCTAAACCATTTTGTTCTGAATTTTTGTGGGGCATTGGAAGACTTTTGATACTGCTTCAAATTACTATGATTTAATTGTTTATTTAAACTGCTTATCTGATCATTAATGAGAGTAGACAATATTTTTAAAATTATTTTATTAGATATTTTCTTCATTTACATTTCAAACGCTATCCTGAATGTCCCCTATACCCTCCCCCCACACCCCTGCTCCATTGCCCACTCACTCCCACTTCTTGGCCCTGGCAGTCCCCTGTATGGAGCATGTAAAGTTGCAAGACCAAGGGGCCTCTCTTTCCAACAATGGCTGACTAGGCCATCTTCTGCTATATATGCAGCTAGAGACACGAGCATTGGGGATGCTGATTAGTTCATATTGTTCCACCTCTAGGGTTGCAGACCCCTTCAGTTCCTTGGGTAATTTCTCTAGCTCCTCCATTGGGGTCTCTGTGTTCTATCCTATAGATGACTGTGGGCATCCACTTCTATATTTGCCAGGCACTGGCATAGCCTCACAAGAGACAGCTATATCAGTGTCCTTTCAACAAGTTCTTGCTGGCATATGCAATAGTGTCTGCGTTTGGTAGCTGATTATGGGATGGACCCCCGGGTGGGGCAGTCTATGGGTTGCCATTCTTTCATCTTAGCTCCAAACTTTGTCTCTGCAACTTCTTTCATGGGTATTTTATTCCCTATTTTGGGGAGGAATGAAGTATCCACGTGTTGATTTTCCTTTTTCTTGATTTTCTTGTGTTTTGCTGCTTGTGGACGTTGTACATCGTGGTGCGGAGCCTAGTGCGCACCACGATGTACAACGTCCACAAGCAGTATATATTGGATATTAGTCCCCTATCAGATTTAGGATTGGTAAAAATTGTTTCCCAATCTGTTGGTGGCCTTTATGTCTTATTGACCATATCTTTTACCCTACAGAAGCTTTGTAATTTTATGAGGTCCCATTTGTCGATTCTTGATCTTACAGCACAGGCCATTGCTGTTCTGTTAAGGAATTTTTCCCCTGTGCCCATATCTTCATTTACATTTCAAATTCTATCCCGAATGTCCCCTATACCCTCCCCCAACCCTGCTCCCCTACCCACCCACTACCACTTCTTGGCCCTGGCGTTCCCCTGTAGGGGGCATATAAAGTTTGTAAGACCAAGAGGCCTCTCTTCCCAATGATGGCAGACTAGGCCATCTTCTGCTATATATATGCAGCTAGAGACATGAGCTCTGGGGGTACTGATTAGTTCATATTATTGTTCCACNTATAGGGTTGCAGACCCCTTCAGTTTCTTGGGTAATTTCTCTAGCTCCTCTATCCTGTGTTCTATCCTGGGGTCTCTGTGTTCTATCCTATAGATGACTGTGGGCATTCACTTCTGTATTTGCCAGGCACTGGCATAGCCTCACAAGAGACAGCTATATCAGTGTCCTTTCACCAAGTTCTTGCTGGCATATATATATATATTTCCAGAGCTGACGACCAGACCCAGGGTCTTGTGCTTGCTAGGCAAGAGCTGTACCACTGAGCTAAATCCCTAACCCCTTTATATTTGTTTATTTGTATCTTTTCTCTTCCCTTATAATTACCTCATTGATCTGATTGATTTTCTCCAAAAGGAAATCTTTGTTTCATTGAGTCTTTGTATTATTTTTGTTTGTTTGTTTGTTTTCTATTTTATTTACTTTGGTCCCTAGTTTGATTATTTCTTGCCATCTTCTCCTCTTGGGTGTGATTTATTCTTTCTGTCCTAGAGCTTTCAAGTATTCACTTAATTTGCTATTCCAAGATAAAACTATTTTCTTTTCTGTAGGCATATAAAGACCCAACAAAGAAAAATAATAACAGACCAATTTTGCTTAAGAACATAGATGCATAGGTGCAAATACACACACACACACACACACACACACACACACACACAGTGCTTGCAAACCAAGTCAAAGGATACATCAAAAAGATCATCCTCCATGGTCAAGTAGGTGTCATCTCAGAGATGCAGAGACAGTTCAACATATATAAATGGAGGAATGTAATTCTTCATTTAAAAAGGAAAATATATAAAAAACAGTCAATATAATCCACCCAAAACAAACAAATAAACCCATATGATCATCGTGTTAGATGCACAAAAGGCATTCAGCAAAGTCACATGCTCCTTTACGGTAAAATTCCTAGAGAGTTTTGGGATACAAGAACAAAGGACATATCTCATCATAATAAAGGCAATTTATAGCAAGATGATAGACAACTTCATCTTCAATGGAGAGAAGCTCAAAGGAACAAGACAAGGTAGTCCACTCTCTCTGGGCCCATTCAATACTTGATGTCTTAGATGGAGCAATAAGTTAACTGGAGTAGATCAATGAGATGAAAGTTAGTAAAGAAGCTATCATCAGAAAAGTGTCCCCTAAGCAGATGGGTACAAATAGAGAAATACGTAGGCAAACGTTATACAGAGACAGAAAGACATCTTGAAACATTCTGCTCTAAATGAGATGTTTCTACCAAATCCCTCCTATTAGAGCTCAGGAAACCCCTTGGAAGAGGAGATGTAAAGAGTGTAAGAGCCAAACATGTTAGAGGCACCAAGGATAAACAAGGCTCTCTAAATCAACACAAGCAAAGTTTATATGAACTCACAGAGACTGCAGCATGAACAGGGTTTGCAAGGATACAAACCATGTCCTCTGCATATTTATCATATCTTCCCGTTTACTGGTTTTACAGGAATCCTGAGAGTGTATAAATAAAGATGTCTCTGATTCTTGTGCATTCTTTTGGGTATCCTTCTGTTGATTTGTCTTGTGCAACTTTGATATGATAGTTTTTGTTTTATCTTAGTATAAATCAATGGATGGATGGATGGATGGATGGATGATGGATGGATGGTAATAGTTATGCTGAATGTATAGAACTCCTCTCTCTTCTCTCTAGTTTTGAAAAACTTGTGTAGTATTTGGCATACAGTAAGGACTCAAATATTATTTATTAATAAAAATGTGGAATGACACTGATTTCCAAGATTTTACAAGATGTTTCAATGTTAAGACAAAAAGATACATAAGGTAATAAACATCACCTAAGTGAATCAGCAAATGGAGAGGGGGAAGAGAGAGAAATAGAGACAGAGACAAAGGAGGAGAAAGAGATGAAGGGAGACACAATGACAGAGACACACACCAAAAGAAGAGACTTTCTCACAGTAAGACAAACCATCAGTCCTCATAGGAAGAACAATCTCCATCAGAGGAAACCTTAATTGGGACTCATATCCTAAAACCCTAGTGTGTTTTACCATGGACAACACAAAAATATTCAGCAATGTAAAAGACGATTAGGATTACAGAAAAATATTTTCAAAGAAAAGTCAATAGCTCTTTCAATTCTTCCAAAGTGCTTAGCATGGAGAGGAAAAACACTTTAGGACTCAGGCACCCACCAAGTGGAGGTGGGAGTGAAAACTGTATATGCACTTAATAACTGCCCTTAGCAGTCCGTGGACATAGACATTCCCTGCTTCTGCCCATCTTTGCAGTCTTTAAACTAGAAAAGGAGACTCTGTTTCTTTCCGACACCCCATCAAAGAAACCTTGTAAACACAAGAGATGCCAGGCTGTGCAAAGCAAGCCTGCCCTCCTTGGCTGAATGCTCTTTAGAAACTGTTTATCCAAAGCCCGAAGTCCTTTGCAGGGCGGAAAAGTTCTGAATAACAAAAAAAAAAAAAAAAAAAAAAAAAAAACCAAAACAAAACAAAAAAAATGCATTTGAAATGAAGGAGCACAGCTTATCTGTAAATCGGCCTTCCTCCAAGCGGAACATTCCGCAACCTTTGTAAATGTGTCTTGAGCTTTTCTTTTATAAAGTTATTTCATTTTGCCTGGAATCCCCAGGTAAGGGCATAAAATCCTCTTCGTTATACTTTTCTTCTTCTCAATAACTTCTGATAATTCTCCACTATTGCTACTTGCAGCCCAAAGGCAAATTTTTAGATTTTTCAAAATTGGTTTTTAGTTGAGACAAATGTTGGAAAGGAAAATATCATCTAAAAATGAAGGAAAGAAAGCAAACTTTAAAAATCAAGAGGCATATGCCCAGTAACTACAACAGTTTGGCTGCCAAGTCCCTCACTGTTAATAACTTGTGACAAGATGCAAACACTCTGTAACTGAATGCCAGGGTGGCGCTTGTATGCTCCAGGGTTTCTGTTCTTTGCTGCTTGCTTTTCATTTCATTCATGTCTGACATGGAGTTTTATTTCTGTACAATTTGTGATTAAATTGGCATTCAAACGTAGGTGAAGTTAGCTGACACAAATCTATTAGGTTAAAAAAATAATTTAAAATTAGGTAAATTTGTTCTGACTGTCCAAAGAGCACGGCAGAAGCAATTTAAGCTACAATAAAATATTGCTGTTTCTGTTCTCACCAGCGCCAGTCCAAAAGTACAGTTCCCATTCTACCGTTGCCTGAAAGATTCAAGGAGACTTGCAGACAGGAACACTAAGAAATGACCAAAGGTACAGTGGGTCCCAGACAGTGTCTGGGCACTTGCTTTCATTCTGCAGTGTTATTCACTACCTCTACACAGTGAGCATACTTGGCTGGATCACCACGAATGCTCTGTTCTCCTGAATAATGGAAGTGCGATTGCTGCAGGGCAAAAGAAATCAACTCCCATTCTAGATAGAATAAAACACTGAGAGCTTCATATTTAACAGAGATGTAAAAGTTTTAAAGGTAGAATGTTGTGCTGCCAATAGAAAATAAGACTTTTTTTCTATTTAATTATTAATAATTTTGTTTATATTTCAAATATTATCCTACTTCCTGGTCTCCCATCTACAAATGCACATACCCCATCCACCTCCCCTTTGCCTCTAAGTGAGTACTCCCACACCCAAACTATTACTCCCCATCTCTATTACCTCTAGCATCTACCTTCTCTGGGGCATCAAGCCGCCACAGGACCAAATGCTTCCTCTCCCACTGATTCCAGATAAGGCAGTCCTCTGCCACATATGCAGTTGGGGGCCATGAACCGGCCCAAATATACTCTTTGGTTGGTGGATTAGTCCTGTGGAGCTCTGAGGTGTCTAGTTAGTTGATAATGTTGTTCTTCCTATGGGGTTGCAATCTCCTTCAGTCCCTTCAACCCTTTGCCTAGCTTTTCCATTGGATTCCCCGGACTCAGTCTGATGGTTGGCTGGGAATATCTGCATCTGTCTTAGGTGCTGGCAGAGAATCTCAGAGGAGAGCCTTACCAGGCTCCTGTCTGCAAGCACATCTTGGCATCAACAATAGTGTCGGGGTTTGTTGTCTGCAGATGGAATGGATCATATGGTGAGGTGGTCTCAAGATGACCTTTCCTTTAGCCTCTGCTTCATTTTTTTTCTCTGCATTTCCTTTTCACAGGGACAATTTTGGGTTACAAATTTTGAGATGGGTGGGTGATGCCATCCCTCCACTAGAGGCCATGTCTCTCTACTGGAGGTGGTCTCTTCAGATTTTATCTCCCCGATGTGGTGTATTTTGGCTATTGTCATCTTCATTGAGTCCTGGGAGCTTCTCACATCCCTGGCTTCTCGGACTTTCTATTGGATCCACTAGTTCTCAACCCCCAGTGCTACTTATTTCTATGTGTTCTCCTGGCCCTCCAGATCTCTCTCCTGTTTCTTCCAATATCTGGGCCTGACACACCTTTTTTTCCTCCCCCCCCCCTTCACCCAACCAAATCCCTCCCTTGCTCTGCTCCCATGATTATTTTGTGCCCCCTTCTAAGTGGGTTTGAAATATCCACCATTTGACCTTCCTTCTTGTTAAGCTTCATATGAGCTGTGAGTTGTATCATGGATATTCTTAGCTCTTGGGCTAATACCAATTAATCAGTATGTACAAACCATGTATGTCTTTTTGGGTTTGGGTTACCTCACCCAGGGTAATATTTTCTAGTTCTATATATTTATTATTCTATTGTATAAGCTTACCACATTTTCTGTATCCATTTTTCCATTGAGGGATATCTGGGTTGATTCCAGCTTGAACTAACCAGTACTCCCAGAGCTCCCAGGGACTAAACCACCAAGCCAAGAAAACACATGGTGAGACTCTTGGCTCTAGATGCATATGTAGCAGAGGATACCTGAAAACCTACTTGGTTATCAATGCACAGAGAGGCCCTCAGTCCTGTGAAGGTTCTATGCTCAGGTATAGAGAAATTCCAGGGTCAGGAAGCAGGAGTGGGTGGGTTGGTGAGCAGGTAGAGAGGGGAGGGGATAGGGATATTTCTGAGGGGAAACCAGAAAAGTGGTTAACATTTGAAATGCAAACAAAGAAAATATCTAATAAAAAGTAAAATGAAATAAAATAAAATAAAAATTAAAAAGAAGGCTGCTTTGAACACAGTGGAGCATGTGTCCTTGTTATATGTTGAAGCATCACTGGGATATATACCCAGTAGTGGTATAGCTGGGTTTTCAGTTGAACTATTTCCAATTTTCTAAGGAACCAACAGATTGGTTTACAAAGTGATTGTGCTAGCCTTTAATCCCACCAGCAACAGAGGAGTGTTTCTCTTTCTTTACATCATCAGCATGTGATATCACCTGAGTTTTGATTTTAGCCATTCTGATTGGTGTAATTTGTAAACTCAAGGTTGTTTTGATTTGCAATTCTCTGAACATTACACATTTTTTATTTCCTTTTCAAAATCAATTGGTCATAGGCATGTGGGTTTACTTGTGGGTCTTCAGTTTTGTTGTATTTATCTACCTGTCTGTCTCTGTACCAATACCATGCAGTTTGTATCACTATTATTCTGTAGCACATCTTGAGTTCAGAGATGGTGATTCCCCCAGAAGCTTTTTATTGTTGAGAATTGCTTTTGATATCCTGGGATTTTTGTTATTCCAGATGAAGTTGAGAATTGCTATTTCTATCTCTTTTAAGAGTTGACTTGGAATGTTGATGAGGATTGTATTGAATCTATAATTTACCTTTGGTAGGATGGCCATTTTTATTATGTTAAGCTTACTGATCCTTGAGCATAAAAGATCTTTCGTTCTTTTGAGGTCTTCTTCTATTTCTTTCTTCAGAGTCCTGAAGTTATTGTCATACAGATCTTTCACTTGTTTGGTAAGAGTTGCACCATGATATTTTATATTATTTGTGACTACTGTGAAGGTGTTGTTCCCTAATTTCTTTCCTAGCCTGTTTATCCTTTGTGTAGAGGAAGACTACTGATTTGTTTGAGCTAATTTTATATTTAGCCACATGCTGAAGCTGTTTATCAGGTATAGGAGTTCTCTGGTAGATATTTTTGGTAAAACTACATTGATCGATTTTCATATATTGAACCATCCCTGCATCCCTGGGATGACTCTTACTGGATAGTGGTGAATGATGATTTTGATGTGTCCTTGAATTTGATTTGCAAGAATTTTATTGAGTATTTTTGCATGGGTATTCATAGCAAAATTGGTCTAAAGTTCTCTTTTTTTGTTGGGTCTTTGTGTGGTTTAAGTATCAGCATAACTATGATTTCATAGACTGAATTAGGTAGTATTTCTAATTTGTTTTTAATTTTAATTTGTGGAATATTTTGAGAAGTATTGGTATTAGGTCTTTGAATGTTTAATAGAATTCTGCTCTGAAACTATCTGGCCTTGGCTTTTTTTTTTTTTTTTTTTTTTTTTTTTTTTTTTTTTTTTTTTTTTTGTGGTTGGAATATTTGAATGACTTCTATTTCCTTAGGGGTTATGAGATTTTTAGATAATTTATCTGGTTCTGATTTAACTTTGTAGGATCTAGTGATTGTTTTGAATTGCCTCAGTTTCTGTTATTATTTTGCCATTTGCATTTCTAATTTTGTTAATTAGGATACTGTCCCGGTGCCCTCTAGTTAGTCTGGCTAAGGGCTTATCTATATTGTTGATTTTCTTAAAGAACTAGCTCTTAGTTTTGTTGATTCTTTGTATAGTTCTCTTTGTTTTTAATTGGTTGATTTCAGCTCTGAGTTTAATTATTTCCTCCCATCTACTCCTCTTGGGTATATGTGCCTCTTTTGGTTCTACAGCTTTTCAGATGTGCTGTTAAGTTGCTAGTGTTATCTCCAATTTTTTATGATGGTATTCAGTGCTATGAATTTTCTTCTTAGCACTGCTTTCATTGAGTACAATAATTTTGGATATGCTGTACCTTCATTTTTGCTATATCACAGAAAGCCTTTAATTTCTTTATTTCTTCCCTGATCATGTTATCATTGAGCAGAGAATTTTTCAGTTTATGTGAGTATGCGAGCTTTCTGTTGTTTTTGTTGTTATTGAAGTCTAACCTTAGTCTGTGGTGATCTAATAGAATGCATGGGATTATTTCAATCTTCTTGTATCTGTGGAGGCTTGTTTTATGTCCAATTATATGCTCAGTTTTGGAGAAGATAACATGAGGTGCTGAGAAGATGGCATAGTCTTTTGTTTTAGGGTGAAATGTTCTACAAATATTTGTTAAATCCCTTTAGTTCATAACTTCTGTTAGTTTCACAGTGTCTCTGTTTAGTTTCTGTTTCCAGGGTCTCCTACTGTTATTGTATGAGGATCAATGTGAGCATTAGTAATGTTTCTTTTCTTTCTTTCTTTTTTCTTTTTTTCTTTCTTTCTTTCTTTCTTTCTTTCTTTCTTTTTTTTTTTTTTTTTTTTTGTAGTAATGTTTCTTTTAAAGTTGTAGGTGCCCTGGCATTTGAGGGTGCAGATGTTCAAATTTGAGAGTTTATCTTGGTGGTTTTTTCCTTTGACAAGTGTATAGTGTCCTTCCCCGTATTTTTTGATAACTTTTTGTTAAGTCTATTTTATTGGATATTAGAATGGCTACTCCAGCTTGTTTCTTGGGACCATTTACTTGGAATTTTTTTTAGCCTTTTAGTCTGAGGTAGTGTTTGTCTTTGTTACTTGGGGGTGTTTCCTTTATGCAGCATAATGCTGGGTCCTGTTTATGTATCCAGTCTGGTGGTCTAGGTCTTTTTGTTGGGGAATTTAGTCCACTAGTGTTGAGAGATATTAAAGACCAATGATTGTTGCTTTCTGGTTTTTGTTGTTGTTGCTGCTGTATTATGTTTGTGTGGTTTTCTTACTTTGCATTTGTTATGAAATGATTAATTTCTTGTTTTTTCATGGGTTTGTTTTCCCTCAATGTGTTGGAGTTTTCCCTCAACTTTCCTTTAGAATGTCATCATACATAAGAAGGAACATTGTTTTCCTACCAGTTCAGAAATTTAAAATAATATACAGCTAGAACAACAACAACAAAAATAATAATAGAATATTCTGGTGTCTAGGGAAGCTGAAGCTTCCTTCCAGAAATCTTATTTTAGTTACATTTGATTTAAAGTTACAAAATATAGATATTAGATTTGAGGATTATTCAGATCAGACTGTTAGACTGTTCTCTACTCTAAGTTATTCTATGTTGCATAAACTGCTCTTTCAGGCTATGCCTTATACCAACAGACTCTTACTTAGAAGTAAGTAATGATTTTGAGAGAAATAAAGAAATAAATCCTATGAGTAGATCAAAAAACTGCATCATCTTTCAGGTTACTATCTACCCAGAACTAACAGAGAAATGACTTATTCATTGGAATAGAAAGAAAACCACCCTATAAGATTATCTGATGTATTGAGATGTGAGGGACACATGGATGTATGAAAATAACATAAGACATGCCATGCTAAGGAATCCCTCATCTGGACTCAATGAGGTATTGGACATCTATCAACGAAGTGTCATGGTCCCATACCAACCTATCATCTGAAACCACCTGTGTGCTTTGAGTACTGGTAAGAAAGGGCTCCTCCAGTGTCTCCAGATTTTTTCAGTTTAGCTAAATACCAGTGTTGACATAGTCTACTTAAATGGCTGCTTGTCCCTCAGTTCATCAGACTGGACTGGACCTAAACTTGTTGTTTCCAGCTCATGGACTCTGGCTCAGTCTTTCACCTCACATCCGGAACAGCTTTACTCTCCTATCTTCACTCCAGCAGCTCCCTCCAGCTTTCTACTTTGTTATCTCATCAACACAAAAGGTCTCTCAGCTCAATTCTGAAAGCTACAGCAGTCTCTAACTTTTGTCTATTCTGTAAATCATATGCATGTATATTTATGTGCTATGTAGTATAAATTAAAGTCAGTAATATAGATTTGAATTAAAGAACCTGAATTCACTTTAACCATGAAGCCAAAGTAGGTATGATTATAAGTTACAGTCATTTAAACCACTAAATTTCAGAAATGTATCCCTATCCAATAAATACTTACATTATCAAGATACTAAAATGTTTGTCTATGTTTCTGCCATAGCGTACTGATGAGAATGGCCAAGTCTAATATGTCAATGTCACCTAAGAAATTATCGAACTTTAGCCTTTTCATATGACAAACCTTTTCCAGGCCCTAAAGGGGAAGGGAATTTTCACATAAGGCCTGTCTCTATGTAAGTTTTCTTTTATCTGCATATTGACTTGTCATATTGTTTCTGCCATAGCATACTGATGAGAATGGCCAAGTCTAATATGTCACCTAAGAAATTATCGGACTTTAGCCTTTTCATATGACAAACCTTTTCCAGGCCCTAAAGGAGAAGGGAATTTTCACACAAGGCCCGTCTCTATGTAAGTTTTCTTTTATGTGCATATTGACTTGTCTTTTTTTCCTTTTGAACATCTCCAAGACAATATAAAAATTATCAGCCTCACAATTTTTCATCCAATAGGATTTAACATACATTGAAAATTACTATTTAAATAATTGTATATTATTTAAAAACTAAAAATAATTCATTATTCATGGAGATTGTGTGATCATTAACTGAACTAAAATTTTAATTAAGAATAAGTTATCTTTTATAGTATAAATCTTAAAGTAACTGTGGTAACTTAATTATGGTATTGTAAATTAGTGAACAAAATCTAGAAATCTAATATCACTTATGTTTTTGTGTTAGTATGGTGAAATTTCATGTTAGCATGCCTTTGGCATCTCATGAAGAGAACATTGAATTAGTAGCTGAGCTTCTGACCCTATAGTTATCCAGAGTAACTTCCAATTTGCTTTCTTGTTAGAAGGATTCATTCCTAAATATAAATAATCTCCTAATTCATGTTAGGCCTGCTAGATGCTACTTTGTTCAGGATGATTCATGATAATATGTTTAAATAATTATATTAGATATGTTGTTCTAAAATTTCATCATAGCTAGCAATAAGATACATGCAGATAAAGGAATTCCAAATTCCTGTCTCCTCAAGTAATTTTCTGTAGTAGAAATTGCACATTTCTACAATAAAAGACATTAAGTCTCTCCCAACTAGAATGTAGAGATGCAGTCTACAGTAGTCTATCACTTTGTGTTTACAACAAAAATAGATCCAGAGCTAATGTTCTTAAAACTACATTCTATTAAGTATACATTGTAATGTGTGTTAAATAAAGGAAGAAAACTGAACTTTGCCTCTTTATAGAAGAAAATTTTAACAAAATGTTCATAAGAAATTGCTTTGGCAATCAAAATAATGAAATGGATATTTAAAAAGGAGATTAGAGATTAAGTGTGTTGTAATGTGGCTTTTTTTTTTTTTTTCTTCCAGGCATAGCAAGATCACCATTTTGGACTAGAGATTATCTTAGTCTGGTAGCCATAGCAACTAATTGAGCAGAACAGCATAGTGAAATGTATCTAGGTCTGTGGTAATGGGAATGGTAATGAGATAAGAGAGCCTAGCTGGAGGAAGAGGGGATAGTAAAAGGACCCTTACCTGGGATTTGATGAATATCTAGAGATGGTGGGGGTGTAAGGTGAACTTTGTTCCTCACAGTAACCTGTTAAATTGAAGGCCATATTTTTAATCATGCATTTCTGGTTGTTGCTGAGTGCCATTCTACCCTGTGGGGAAGAAGCATATTAGGCAGTATTTGAGTAATCCTACAGTTCTGGAATGTCCTTACATTCCAGGTACTTAGCATCTAAAGTCCTCCAAAAAATCTAACAAAAGCAGATTTAACTGCTTGTGATGCAAAGATCTCCAGTTGATCACAAACTGCCTGTACAACCAAAATCCATTTAAATTCTACGATGTTATCCCAATGACTAATAGCATAAATTAAGGAGGGAAAGTAAATGAAGCTAAATGAAGAAACATACCTTTCCAGTCTGTCTATAGTATTTAGAGGGTCTGGCACTTTAGGAATGCCAAAAAGCCATTGCACTTTCAGATCCTCAAATCTACAAAATGTCACAGAGTGTTATACCTAAAAGATACCTTTACTCCCTAATTTTTAGTACACGCTCTCATTTGAACAGGATGAGCAAACCACTGGAGCTCATCAGCATTATACTTGAACTGTCCTTCCTTGAAAATAAAGGAGCACTTGCTTCTTTTCAGCTAGGGCATCATAGAAGTATCTTAGAGACTATTTCACTACAGAAAGATAATTTAAAATATGTTTGATATTTAGATATGCAGCTCTACCAGGGAAAGTCCAAACCTAAACAGACTCTTGAGACTATTTGATATCCCAGGAAAGTGCCCAAAAACTGGACAAGAAGTAAATATTATAGATATGTTTGATTGCTAAAGTACAACTGTCTCCATCTCAAATTAGAGACACAATTGGCATTGTTCAATCAAAGTGACAATTTTGGTCCTGTTGGAAAAACGCTGCATTTATTTTCAACCTGGATTGTGAGTTTCTGCCAGCAGTAACTCACTTCTGTCTGGTCCGGGTTCGTCCTGAAAGGCGGGCTGGGCTGAAAGGGAATAGATGGTGAGAGAAAGGGGGCCAGGACAAATTGTTCTGATAGAGGCCCAAAGTTTAATGAAGGAGCTCAGTTTATATAGCGTGGGAAAAACCCTAGTCCCCAGCCCCAGTCTTTGTAGGCACAGGTGAGCATCTGTAGGTGGATCCAAAGGATGTTGTCTTCTGGGACATCAAATGGTCTTCTCGGCAGGCTATGGAGACACTTTGAAGGACAGGGACAGTAGAGCAGCTCTGGCAGATCTGAAGATTATCTCTGGTGGATCTTAGCGATTGCAGGGGGCTGGGGGCTAGGCTTTGAAGACAGTGATTAATATAAACAGTAAGGCAAGCTTGGCAGAACTGAAGATCACCACCGCAGGTGGTCCAGTGGCAACAGAGAGCTGGGAGGCCCCAACACTGGATTATCAGTTCTAAGTTTATGGCAAAATCTTTCAGTGAGCTTGACAAGTTCCAGACACTGAGCTACTAAACTAGCATGCTCATCTGGAGCAATTTTAGTAACAATAAAACCAGCTCTTACAGAAGCCAATAACTATGAATGCCTAGTCTCCTAAACCCTCTCCTCTTTTATGTGGCATAAAATGAGTCCTTGCTATTTGGATATTGGCTCTAGACACATGGTCAAGTCATCTACCCTACTAAACAAAATACAAGTTGTAGCATGAGAGCAGTACTATCCTCTGTCTGTCTCAGCACTCTTGTTAAAAAGGCTTCTAAGCTTTCCTAGAGGAAACTATTAAAATTCCTTACACCCCATTAGCATTCAGTACTGGCACCTATGATTAACTGGGAGTAACTTAACAAAATATCAGACAATTCTCCTAGAAAATTCAGAGGTAATTATCAAATCATGACAGCCTAATTTCTGCCTCAGTTGTGTCCACATAAACTTCTTCATATCTGGTACACTTGTGGTTTGAATAAGAATGGCCCATGGGCTTATATATTTTAGTATATTTGAGTGTTCGATCTTCAGTTGGTGAAATGGTTTTGGGAATTTGATGTTGCCTTCTTGGAGAAAGTATATCACTGGGTTTACGCTTTAGGTTTCAAAAGTCCAAGCCAAACCCAGTCTCTCTCTCCTCCTCCTCCTCCTCCTCCTCCTCCTC
>NC_034591.1:81375753-81387132 GCF_900095145.1 Mus pahari
CTCTCCCTCTCTGTCTCTCTCTCCCTTTCTCTCTCTCTCTCTTTTCTCTTTGTCCACAACTTGCAGATTAGATCTAAGATCTCAACTCCTTGTATCAGCACCATGCCTGCCTGCTGTCATACTTGCCATCATGATTATCATGGACTCACCCTCTGAAAATGGAAGCAAGCCAAAAATTACATGTTTTCTTTTCTAAGTTGCCTAATGGTGTCTCTTCATAATAAAAGTAACTAAGACACTGTATACAGAGAATATCTCCTCAATCTGTTCCAGTCAGACTGACTTGTTTCACCAATTCCTAGATAAATAAGAGGGTATATACATTGCTGATGTGAACAGCTATGCTTAAACATAAATGAAGGAAGGGAATAGAATGGTCAGCCAGAAAGAGTAACCAAGCCTTCAAATCCCACTTCTACCTTGGCACAAATGACTGTACTAAGTACTCGAAAGAGGGGATTCATTCTGGACAAAAGAAAAAATAGTAATATCTGCACTACTTTTTTCTTGTCACTATTTTTTAGATTATAATATGATTACTTTTCTCCTTTCCCTCTCTTCCTTTGAAACCGTCCCTCAAACCCATCTGTCTTAGTTTCTGTTTGCATCGCAATGAAGAGATACCACGACCAAGACAACTCTTATAAAGAACAACATTTAAATGAGGCTGTCTTACAGGTTAAGAAGTTAAGTCCATTATCATCAAGGTTGGAGCATGGTAGCAACCAAGCAGGCATGGCACTGGAGGCGCTGAGAATTCTTCATTTTGTTTCGAAGGCAAACTGAATAATGGTTTCTAGGCAACTATAAGGAAAGTCTCTCAAAGACAAACCCCACAGTGGCACACTTCTTCTCACAATGTCACACTTCCTAATAGTGCCTCTCTCTGATCCAAGCATATTCAAATCACCACACCCTCCCACTTTCACTCAAATTATAACCTTCTTTCACTAATTATTATTGTATGCCTATTTGTATAGACATATATAGTCTTCAGTCTGAATATTGCTACTTATATGTATATTTTAGGGCTGACTATTTGACACTAAACAACAAGTTGGTATGCTTTTTCCTGTTGAAGACCTAGCTACACTAATTTAAAGTATTCCTTTACCTTCATGATCTTTCATACCTACCATGAAAGAAGATCTATCAACAGTGAGCACGTTTCTTATAAAATGTAAAGAGGCGATTCAAAATCTATTAGAAGTTATCCAATTCCCAATCAAGTACTCACCATCCACTTCAAAGGTCATCAAAAAGATATTTGTAATATACTTAGTGAAATAGGCTGACAGAAAGGCAAAGGCAGACTTACAGATACCCATGGAATTAACACTGTTTCCTGTTAAGACAAATGTTCTAGAGCTAAAGTATATGCCCCAGGAGAATGAATGAATCATCTCTGTAACAAAAGGGACCTAAAGGAAGTCATGGATCTATGAAGAAAATAGTGTGCATTTTTCCTGTGTAAGAGAGTTAAGAGAATATATTTTTCATTCTACTTGGAGAGAAATCTGCCCCCCCTAGCTCCAGAAATGATAACTTGACTGTTGTAAGACATGGATTAACCATCACAGTAAATAACATGTGTCAGGACTGTACTCTTCATGCACATAGCGAGTATGGCCAGTCTCTTCCTCTCCATTCCTAGAAACAGTCCAGAGTAGAGGCATTTATTCAGGTGAGAAATGACAACAGACTTTACTCATATGTCTCCATGTATTGCCTTCAAATATTTGATGATTTTTAGATACCACATATAGTCATTGTCTTGATAGAGGTGTTTCTCATTAACACTAATGAGGCCACAGGATTAGCAAATACAGTTTTTAAATAATTATACTCAAGTATTACCTCACAAACTACTGACAGAGTCACAAGGGAATATTTTTGAAATCACAGTTGACCCAATGTATGACTAAGGTTCTAAGAATGAAATGTTCCCTACATTTTGCTTTGAGACCAGAGACATTGGACACTTGGAAAGGATGGGCCCTACTATTATGGTCACTGTAATATTTTGCTAAGAGAACTCTGAAAAATGTCTAAATTGTCATTTGTCACCCCCCATTCTAGTTAGAACAGCTCCAAAATCTAACACCTAACTCAAACCCTGTGTGTGTATATGGAAGGGCTTCTTCAAACTAGATATGGCCTTGAACTTAGAGGCCTATCAGATGACTCGCCCTCCCATATATATTAGACCTAAGTGAATTCAAGGAAGTGCCACAGAAAAAAATGGGAGAAAGGATATATCATGGAGTGTAAATGACATGCGAGCAAAGGTAGTAATCTCTGGAAATCATGTCCTCCCTAGGCCTGGAAAAGGGAAGAGTATCTACCTGTGGTCCTGAGCACTAACAAGGCTGTCAAATGGCTGGGAGTTGACAGTTGATTCATAACTCCAGGGGGAAAAAATAACCTGAAACTATAACCCTGTTATTTCTACTAGAGGAAAACATATCTGTGACCTGGTAGGATCCCTCAAACTTTTCTTGGAAAATATGATAATTGGTACAGTTGACTTGGGTGTCTTGAAATGCCCAGTGCCATGGCTTCCTGTGGCTCCCTAGAAATCATGATCCTAAAACTTAATTCCATTTCTCTTGCTTTTATTCCCCCCCCCCTTTAAAGAAATAAGACTTCTCCAGATTCTGACATTAAACAAAGTCAGACTGCATCAACTCCTGTGATTGCTGGCTTGGTCTTAATGTACAATAACCACTTGAGGAACAACTGTCTCTAACATGACTCCTGGTCTATATGAAGGGAATGGTCATCCTTTATAAGATTTATTATCCACTGTATGTAAAACCATCTATATCTTAGTGGAATGTGGCCCAAGGCTTGATTACCCAAATTGGAAAGCTCCTTTTATGGGCCATATCATTGAACTAGAGAGAAACAAAAGGTCAAAAAAGAATATTGAGAACTTACACTTGAAATTCATCATACAATCAACAGTAGTGGGGACAAGCCTTTTGCACACCTCTACCAAATAATGGCATTTTGATAGCATAGAGCTTCAACAAAGCCTACTTAAAGTGTTCTTCTCAATTCAGTCTCCTGACATATATTTCCAACTGGGTGGACTTTCAAGCTCCCCAAAATATCACCATTTTTCCTAGTATGAAAACACTATTACTTCCATGGTAACCATTTCTCTTCTACAAGGCTTGAAGAGTATAGAACCTAATATTCTTCACCCCACAGACTTTCCATATATATATTTTATAAATACATTTGTATCTGGAGTCACCTAAAGGACACTCCTTAAAGGACTCTAGATTCTTCTTGTGTGTCACATTGAAATTTCCTTTCAAGTTTTAAAGAGGGTAAGATATTTACTGTGTATATCATTTCCATGCTTACTTTTAAATTATACCAAAGAAAAAAATTGAATTTCTGGATGCTTCATCAACTACAGGACTCTTTCTAAAACCTCTTTGTCACTCACATTCTCTTTATAAAGAAAAGGATGATTTGACTCCAAATCTATCTGACACTACTAAGTTAGGAATCTTAAATGCGGACAACCAGCATTAAAATGAATATGCCTGGGTAGGAACATATGCAAGTTTTATTTATATATGAACTTTTAACATTTTATGGACAAATACACCCCATGTTTTGTACCACTATATATACAGGAGAATCCTAGAGTTGTTATCAAGCACAAGAGTAAAGCTTGGATTCTCTGATACAAAAATGTGGCACAGCCAATATATGAAATGGCAACAAAAAACATGTTGCTTTTGGATTAATAAAACACAAAAATTAAAAAAAGATTAATAGAATTAAAGGAGATGGTTAAGGTAACTCAAATCTCTCCTCTAAGGTGTATGAAGGTCAAAACTAGGTCCTCTCCTTGGATACAGGAGGAACTGGCTTTGGGGAAAAACAACCCTTGTCTCCAGAAGTCAAAAGTTTATACTTTTGATTCTAGACTGTACTTTTGGCCCTTGTATTCTAAACTTAAATTTTCTTTACTAAAATAAACAGGAAACCATTTTTGCAGGTTATTTGTAGCAACAATGTTTCCAACATGGTGCAGGCCAAAAGATCTATACTTAAAATGGAGATTTCTCTCCAATCTGAAGAGAAACTCTTGGTAACTTTTAGGCAGAGTTAATGCCCTTAAATAGTACGGAAGAATCTATAGAATACAGACTATCCACCTATACATCTCAAAGAAGTTTCAGGGAATACAGTAGGAGATTGGGGTAGGAGGGTGAGAAATGGGGTATAGGGTGAATTTCAGAGACTAACAAATAAAGGAAAGTAGTAACAATGGAAAATAAAACATAATCTTTCCAACTTGCTGGTGACATGGGGGAGACAGAGCCTACACAGAAATCTTATAATATATAAAGGACCAAAACCAGAACCATATCCCAGTTCTGTGATAAGTCCATGCTCAGCTATTTCAATCTTTAAAAACCAATCTCTGCCTATAACTATCCTCTTGCATTATGGTAGTAATAAAAGTCTAGGAATTCCAGTCATGCTCTCTGAACTCAGACTTGCATCTGTCATAATCCTCCTTTTGAATTATTTCCATTCTGTAGTCATAGGTCAAATAACCTGGCTTCACTAAAATTTTGCTAAATTTCAGTTAACTGTTATGTTTTATTTTTACTCCATAAAGATACTTCTTAATTTTCATTATATTTTATCCTTTGAAAATTTCACAGACATATATAATATATTGTGCTTATATCTACCCAATATTCCCTTCTTCCATGTCTCCTGAGCTTTACCAACATATCACCCTTACAATCTTATGTTCTTGTTTTTTAAAAAAATATTTTCATAAACTATTAAGTCCAATTAGTGTTGTTTAGGTGAGAATTGGTATGGCTTCACCCACTGGAGTATGAGAAATCTACCTCTGGTTTGTCCCCAAAGAAAAGTGACTTTCCCTTCCTCAATAGGCATCAACTCCTTCTCTAACTCTTCAGGCACTTGTAACACTTCTACCTATCCTCTAGCTGCTATCAGATTCTTTAGTCTCCTTTTCCACAGTGTTTGCTAAGCCTTGGGAAGGAGGTTTATAAAAACCTCCATCTACGCCTCTGTACTCAAGCACGTTATTTGTTCTCAACACACTGAACAGTTATGAGTTTCAACATTAATCACTTCACTACTATTCTCTGCCAAGAGGCTTGTCGGATCAGGAATGGAGGCAACAAAATCTTTCAAATATAACCATGACATGTAAAAGAATGTTTTATAACAAGACCATTTAGCAAAGCAGCTTTAATTGATTCTCCCCTAAGGCTATGGCTTCCTAGCCGTGGATTAGATCACAGTTATAGTACCAGGCATGAGTTCTGTCTTGATAAGAGGCTCAAAAGTTCAATCAAAAGAGTGATTTCTTACTGCTATAAACAGTTTTGCTATTATTATACCAACAAGTACATCTTGTCTGTTGGCTCTGTATTGTAATGCCCAGGAAAAAGTGCTGGCTAAAACTATTGTCTTTTGTGATTTTTCCTTTAATTAAAAATAGGTTCTTTTCTTATATAATATATCCTCATTGAAATTTCCCCTCCTTCTACTTCTCCCAGTTCCTCACTAAGTCCTTTCTCAGCATGAGCTACTCCCGTTCTGCCTCTCAAAAGAAAAGAAGAGGTTCTAGGAGGTAATAATAAAATATAACATAATAAAACACAAGATAAAACAGAATTAGCAGATCAAAGTTGTAGAAGGAAAAAACAACAGAAGAACCAAAAGCTAGCAAATATAATCAGAGATCTACTAACTTGCATACTCAGGCATCCCATATAAATGTTAAACTTGAAATTTGAAATTTGTCTATCTATCTATCTATCTATCTATCTATCTATCTATCTATCTATCTATCTATCTATTTATCTATCTATCTACCTACCTACCTACCTATCTGGAGTAGAGCCATGAGGCCTTGTGCCCTTTGGTAATGTTGATTTTGAAGGCCTTTTTCTCTTGGTGTCCTCTCCTCTTTCTGCCTCTTTTGTACTCTATTTTAGAATCTCTTTTGTACTGTATGGTTGTATCACTTGTCAATAAAAACAGAACTACAACACACACACACACACACACACACACACACACACACACCCCTATGGCTTATAGGAAATGATGTAATAGAGGGTGGGACATCCAGTAGGCTGAAAGGATTCTGGGATAGAGCCAGGCATGGATCTGTCCAGGAATATGGAAGACAACAGAAGCATGAATAGTAAGAAGAGAAAACCAGCCTTTTTTGGCAGAACTTAGCTTAGAATAAATGGAATATTAAGTTATGATCTAATCAGAGACTATACAAAGCTTATGGCCTAGCTATTTATAAATGTATTTGAGTCTCAGAGTCCTTATTCCAAGAGCCAGGGGCCAGGAGGAAAACCTTGGCTTTTATAAATGGTATTCAACATGGAAGGTATGTAATTCAAACTTTTGAATTTTCTATTTAGTTATTAGACAGAGACTCGTGTAAAAGGCGGGGGAAAGTTAGCCTAGCTTAGCAGGAGGCCTGGTCTCTTTTTAAAGGAGCAAGAGCAGACTGAAGCCTAAGTCAGGCCCCCAATGTGAAAAGCTTCCCAGAGCAGCAGCAACAATGAGCCTGGGTAAAGAGCTGGGAAGCAGGATCTTTTCTCTTTTCTTTTCTTTTCTTTTCTTTTCTTTTCTTTTCTTTTCTTTTCTTTTCTTTTCTTTTCTTTTCTCTTCTCTTCTCTTCTCCTCTCCTCTCCTCTCCTCTCCTCTCCTCTCTTTTCTTTTCTTTTCTTTTCTTTTCTTTTCGTTTCTTTCCCTTTTCTTTTCTTTTTTAATTGGCAAGTTTTTTTTGTTGTATTTTTGTTTTTGTTTTTGTTTTTTTTTGTTTGTTTTGTTTTTTAGCAAAATACCTGGAAAGGACAAAATAACTGCAGAGAGGCAATTTGGAGAGTAGACATTTTTCAGTTTTATTTTGTTTGCTTGTTTTTTGCTTGTTTGTTCTTTGTTTGTAAAAATGCTGGTGCTGTGGAGAACAGGGTGCTATGAATAGCAGGTGGTCAGTAGGAAAACAGGCTAACCTTCTGTGGGCCCAACAACCCAAGGATGAAGGCCTGAAGCCTTTCAGAAACATGGCAAAGGATATCTTGGTATGACTCTAACCGAGCAAGAGAAAGATCTATATAAGAATGATATCCAAGCTGTGGAGGAGTTTCAGGCTTGCATGAGCCTGAGAGAACAGTGTTTGGAAGATCGTCTCCTGGCAGAGACTCACTACCAGTTGAGTTTGGCCTATAGTTTCAACTCTCAGTATGATGAGGTGGTAGCACAGTTTGAAAATCTATTGAAGTCACTGAGAAGAGAATGGCTGTACCACATGAACAGATGAAGGAGGCCGAAGGATCAATTACTGAATGTGAGAAAGAAATTGAAGAGCCGAAAGAACTGCTACCTGAAATTCGAGAAAAGATAGAAGATGCAAAGGAATCTCAGTGGAGTGGGAATGTAGCTGAACTTGCCCTGAAAGCTACTCTGGTGGAGAACTCTTCTTCGGGTTTCATTCCTCCTGGAGCCGGGGCCTCAGTATCCATCATAGCCAGAAGAAAACCAACAAATGGAACTTCCTCATCAAACTGTCTGACTGATATTTCCCATCTTGTCAGAAAGAAGATGAAACCAGAGGAAGAGAGTTGCCAGAAAGATGATGCAAAGAAAGTTAAACCAAAGCCAGAGGAGAATGGAGGCAGTGTGGATGCTGTCTCTGCTGGAAATGAAGTTTCAGGAAACTTGGAGGCTGAAGCTGACAATCAGGCTGAGAGCCAGACAACAGCAGAAAGGACAGTGGAGCCTGCAGCTACAGTTAAAAGCACTGCATGTTAAAGAGGCGAGCAGAACCTTCCTCCTGAGTGAAAGTAGTTTTGTACATAATGTACTTTTTCATTTTGGGGGATTCTTTTTCTATAACTCCAATAAAGACTATAGGCAGCAACGACAACAACAAAAAATAATGAGAGATACAATAACACTGAGGTCTTGGTATTTGTCTAATGCTCTTTAAATGGATCCAAGACAGAAATAGAAAAGAGAGATCATATTACTGATTATTACTATTATCACATTAATAATCCTCAAATTTTTTCTTAATCATTCTGGTTTTATAAGTCTTCTCAAAGGAGAAAGCTTTAGAAAATTTTACAAAAATTTATAGATCAGACTATAAATATATAATGCTAAAAAGTCTGAGATGAAAGAAAATGTGAAAATTAAAATTTGGAAAAACTTCGGATGGAAAATTTACTGAGGAAAATGCTAATTTAGAAACAAGCTTCAGAGGAAATTTTGCAAAAATTTATAGATCAGACCGAGAAAACTGCTAAACTATCAGAGATATGAGGAGAAAAATTAAAGTTTGGAAACAAACTTTAGAAGAAAAATTAGAAAGCTTTATAATGAAGGATGAAAAAGATACAAAGATGATAATGATGCAGGAAAAACGAAGAGGATAAAAATAGAAAAAAAAGTTTCAGAAGAAAATTAACAAAAAAAATCTAAATAATATTGAAATTGATGCTGAACTAGAGACAGAGGAAGGAGGGCCACAACATGCAAAGCCACCTTGTAAGACGACTTCACAGCAGTCCGTATCTGTTAAGAAACCTAAAATTGTTTTCTAAACCTTGATAAAGAAATTAGCAGGCAAAGAGGGAAATCCATGGGGATTTCCAAAATTTGAGTGACAACCTATAGAGACAAAAGACTTAAAATGGTAGGATTTAAGGAAGCCTTAATGAGTTTATCTTACACTCACCATATGTCAAATAGATACCGAATAACTGGGCTACAAATAATTGTATAACTCTAAATTATTAGAGGGATTTGATAATAGTCATTCTAAAGTCAATTAAATTGGCTGGCATGGTGGAATGATAAGGCTTCAATCCTGGAGCAATGAAAAAGACTAGAGGCATTGATATTGTTAAGGATCAATTACCAGGTGAAGGCCCATATTCAGAATTGAGAGTATAGATTACCCTTGATGATGCAGTCCTAAAGTAATGTTGTACAATAACTGTAAATGCTTTAGACAAAGTTGAAAAACTGGGACAAACTGAATCATTTCAAATGACTCACTGATGTTTTACAAAGATTAACTACTGCTCTATATAGAGCAATATCAAATCCAACTGCTAGAGAAATTTTAGTTGAATCTTTAGCTTTTGCAGTGCTAACGCTGCATGGAAGAATGCCATTAGACTTTTAAGAGCCAAATCCATACCTGTTTATTAATGGATTAAAACTACTGTGTATATAAAGCTTAATATTACAATTCAGTTATGGTTAGACAGAAAAATTACAGCACAAAAGCCCATTGCTGTGGCAGTGAAATATAGGATCATACCCTAAAGGAAGGTAAACAGTTCTTAAGGATTACAACTTCTATAATAATATTCCAAAGAGAAAGTTTGCTAGGAAATGTAGAAGATATGGAAAGGGTGACCATATGCTTCTTGCACATGAGTCATCTAAAGATTGTTGACAAGATGTTTGTAGGAAAAATGTTCTCTGTAGAGATAATTAAAAAGAATGCCTCACCCTTCTAAAATATGAAGATGATGTGGCAAAAACTGATCACTGGACTAATGAATATAGATCAACAAGGAAAAAACAAGGTAACTAACCCCTTATTTGGAAGTGCACCGAGAGGTCCTGATATCAAATTCTAGTCAGCCATTTCAGATCAACAGTGGAGAAACTCATCCACAATACAGTTAAGCAAAAGGGTTCCAAAACTAGGCTTAAAAACCCAGATATCCAAACAAGAGCAGCTTCAATTGATAAATCAAAAAACTCAAGAAAGATCAAAGACTTAATGGATACAAGAACAGGTCTTAGAAAGAGATGCCTAATAAACAGAAAGGGGTAACAAAAGCCTCCAGAGATAGATTATAATGTAAAATGGAAGGCAGGAAATGTGTTGAATTGGTGAAGAGAAAATGCTCTTGTTTCAACAGAAGAAGAAAAACTCTGAATTCCATTCAAATTGATAAGAAGATATAGCGGGGTGGTCCCCTTGAAGATCTTGGCTACAAATAGAAAGAAAGAGACTGGCAAGATCAACAAAGAAGGTAATGTATACAATGATTGTTCTACATGAGAACAGCTCTGAAACTGTCTGATACTTTAATATCTATATATAACCAAATTTTTATTGGCTACAGAGTTCGCATGACTTATTATGACATGCCATTTTTTCATATGGCATAGATGGAGACTTACAGTGCAGTTTGGCTATAGAATTTAAACTAAGAAAGGCAAATGATGTTCACTTGCTTAAACAAAGAAAAGATAATCATCTTTAACTGAACTGCACTCATTGCATATCCCATATATATGTTAGTGCAGAAATCTGTATTACATGTCAAGCTCATGTATTTTCAATGCAAAAGGACCAGACACCAATGAGGACAAAACAAGTATCACAAGTGATCCAGTATCACAGACTGCCTCAATTACTGTTTCATCAAAACATGCTTCCAGGACATCTTCAAAGCAACTACCTCACTTCATCCAGACTTTCAGACTGTTCCAATTTGGATTTTATTTAAACTTACATTTTCACAGCATGTAGAGATTAGACAACAAACATTACATTTAGTGTTCTTAACACATTATCATTTTCCTAATGTCCATTGGGATCACCCCACAAAAAAGGGAAAATTACACCGCCAAATCACTAGAAATAATTTTAAGAGAATGGCACCCTATTCCCAAAAGGCAGAGTGGATGAATGGATGGATTTTCATTGATTCAGTGGATTATGCATGTTTGTTTTTGTGTAGTGGTTTTGGTTGCAAGTTGTTAAAGTAGTCTTGATCATGGAGAATTCAAGGTATAGGAGATTAGACTTAGGGACTTCTCTCTTTCTTTTTATTTTCTCTATACTTTCTTTGATAAATAGGGGGAAGAGGACAAAGAGAAGGGAGAGCATATGGGTATAATATAAAATAATAGGAAATATAGAAATAAAGAGAAAATGGGGTAGATTATTGAATCTACACTTATACAAAAGTATTGGTATTCTATAAACCAATAATCTTATATTGGTATGGATCTTTGTATATTGTTTCAGGATCGAAGTTATATTTTAGTTACATTGTTATAAATCTTTATATATTGATTTTTAAAAATAAGGTTATTTTGGTTATAACATACTGTATATTAGACTTAAACTGTTGTATAAGATTTTAGACCTATGCAGCTCATTTAAATCATCAGCCACCAAACCCAGATAGTATTGCACATCCCAACAAGATTCTGCTGAAGGGACCCTGATATAGTGGCCTATTGTGAGGCTATGCCAGTGCCTGGCAAACACAGAAGTGGGTGCTCACAGTCAGCTATTGG
>NC_034591.1:81388315-81390053 GCF_900095145.1 Mus pahari
ACACACACACACACACACACACACACACACACACACACACATGCCCCACAAGAACACAAGTACACATCCTTACAGCTCTTTCTGTTGGTCATCTGTCCTGAAAATTTTGTATCTTTTTGGCATGTGCCCTGTTTTTAAGGATATCACAGATCACATAAATGACAGAGGCATTTGTCTTAAATTTGTAAAAACTTTATAAGATGTCACATCCCATGTCTCCCTGGACATCCTTAAAGCTGTCATTAGTCAATGAAATGAGAGTGTGATTCATGGTTTAGAACATTGTAATTACTTACATGAGCTTACAAAAACTTTAAATTCCCTGAAAAGTATCCTGAATATGTTCAAATAAAGTATGTATTTTATGCAATAAATGAGAGGGAGTGACAAAGAAAGGGAATGTTCAAGTGTATATTACTCATACAACTGAAGTGTCATGGTATTTAAGCAAACATCTGAATATGATTTCTCCTTTCACATTCAAAGATTGTTTAAATATCCAGGAAAGGTGGTTTATCTGTGTGTCAACAAGCACACTGGAGGTAGAGGCTAGAGAACCAGTTCAAAGACACCTTATAAATGTGTCAGATTTGAGATCAGCCTGGTTACATAAGGCTTAAAACACAAACAAACAATAAAACCAAATTGATTATAATTGTAGAAATATTTCTCCAGCAGATGTATAGTAATGTCATTTTCTTTTCAGGCAGTCTTTATGTATATACCCCCCAAATATTTTTTAATTCAAATATTGAAAAAAAAGCATTTTTTCTTTTATTATTTTCTCATTTAAAAGCATAATATGTACAAAAGATTTATTTTTAGTCACCTTTTAAATTTTGGTAGGAAATTATTGTTAAGAAAAAAATATCAGTTCACTACTTATTGTTAAACACAGAAACACAAAAACATGATTTTCCAAGAAGTGCTTTCTCATTTTAGCTTGTTATTTACTGTAAAATAAAGAGCACAAGGTTACAGAAATAATAGTTTGAGTTATAGGTCTACTCTGGTGGTTTTTTTCCTGGAAAATACTGTCCCAAAGGTTGTAACTTTATTTCGTGTACTCCCTCAATTGTCTTATCAGTAGTCAGTGTTCTGATATGCATTTGATCAGATGTTTTATCTTTCCAGGCCTGCCATTTAAATGTGACATAACATCTTTGAAAGGCTAGCATTGTAAATGTTTAGACAGTCATGTTTTAATTGTTTGACAGTTGTACTTTGAAACTAGAGAAGAAAATAAAGCACAATTTCATAGGACATGCTATGATGTAGTCAATCATCCACATTAATCAGGAAGCTGCCACTCTGGTAAAATATTAACAAATATTTGTGGAGGTTTTAAAAAGGGCTAACTTCCACTTCAGATGTTGTGGGGAATTGCAGGCTGGTCTCCAGTCGAGCTGAGGTCCGAACCCTGATAGTCATAATTCACCTTCAGACTCCTGGAACTCCAGCCCCTGCCTAAGGTACCACCTCCCACATCCCCACAAGAGAAGCATGGTCATTGGTCACATGAGCAATGGCACAAGCTTCTGACCTTCAGGCTAAACTCCTTCTCAGTTACCTAGCAGCAGTGAAGACCATAAGAAGGGGTGTTCAGCCCCACCATGCTTTTTTGCTCTCTTGCTCTTACTCTTGTTCTCTTACTTTCACTCCTTTGTCCTCTTTCACACTTCTCTCTCTTCTTCCCTTTCTCTTTGTCTTCCCCTCCCTTCTCTTCCCTTCTCCTCTC
>NC_034591.1:81390306-81406006 GCF_900095145.1 Mus pahari
CTCTCTCTCTCTCTCTCTCTCTCTCTCTCTCTCCTCTCTTTTTCCCTGCATTTCTATAATAAAGCTCTTAAACCACAGAGTCTCTGCTCTGCTCCATCAAGGCCTGCTGTGTACTCTCTGCTCATTGTTGGGAACTCCTTCCCTATCCCCTTTTCCCACAATCCTGGTGGCTTTAGCAAAGTAGCTGGGGGGAGGGGTCCCCATTGGGACTGACCCTTCTCCACTCCCCACCCCCCTGCTGTGTGGGTGAGAGGCAATGCCCACCAGGTGCCAAGTGGAAAGCACCTGGAAGTCTCCCCATGCCTGACTGACCAGAGAATAGGGAAACTCTGGTGGGGCATGGGCATCTTTTACCTCCCCCACTTCTCCCCAAACCCCCCCCCCCCGCCATTCCCTATTTACTTTATTTTGTTCCCACAAGATGTAATTGATTTTGATGGATACAATAGTAATGCAGACAGAGTTTATGGTTTCCAGTTCTGAGATTTAAGAGTTAATATAAGTAACTGTTTTTAATTATAAGATTTTACCTAAACTTTTAATTTGAAACACCGAAAAAGTAAAAGGTGAAAAAGAAAAGTTAGCAAAGGAGAAATAGAAAATTCCTTTCTACTCCCTCAGATCCTAGCCTGGGATTTGGGTGCCTAATATATTTTAAGGAGAATTTTAGAACAACTTTGCTAAGTTATATATTTTAGTGAAAGCTTCATAAAAAGATTATTTTCTACTTCCTTAACATTCTTTATATGAAAAATTTCTCCAAATTTATTTATGTACATTGAAAATAATTTGCATAATAATTTCTAAATTTTTATACATGCAAGCATAATTCAGCTTCTATTACTCTTAGCTACATATTTGGAGGCTAAATCAATTGAAAAATAGATAAAATTGGCTGGACTTTCCCATCTGGTGTCCAGTTATCACCTCTCTTACTAGTCTACACAGAACTATATGATCAAGTAGTAACAGAGTTAATTTTTCATACTCAACATTGCATAATACTTTAAAAACTGCAATGCTAGAAAGCATATAATATGAAACTTGTCATCTTCTTGAACCTTGTTAAATTGTAATCGATTGATATCCCTAGGAGACCTATTCTTTTTTGAAGAAAAATGGAGGCAAGGATAATGGGGAGAAGAGAGATGAGGGTACAGATGGAAGGATTTGAGGGAGGGAAAAATGCTGTTTTAATGTACTATAGGAGAGAGGAATGAAGAGATAAGCAGGTAGGTAGATTGTTAGATGGATTAATAGGTGGGTGGGTAGATGGTGGATAGATGGATGGATGGATGAACAGAAGGAAGGAAGGATGGAAGGAAGAATGGATAGATAGATAGATAGATAGATAGATAGATAGATAGATAGATAGATAGATAGATAGACTGATTAATAGACAGATAGACAGACAGGTACACAGATTGAAAGATAGATGGTAGATATATAAAGAGAAATCAGATCCATAAAAAGCCTCTCACAATCATCCTGTACCTTTCTTAATTGACATTATCCTGCTAAATGAAATTAGGCAAAATGTGGAAAGAAGACAATATTGAATCTTCTTATAGAATTCATTCTGTTCTTTAGTTTTATTTTTCTTTTATTGATAATACATTTTTTATACAATATATTCTGATTACTACTTTAATGTTTCTCTTCCTTGTAGTCTTCCCAGATCTTTCCCATCTCCTCTCTCACCTGGATCTGCACTCCTTCTCATTACCAAACCAAGAGATATCTATGAAATAGTAATAATATAATATTATATAATAATTAAAAATAAAAAATTGCTATATGACAAACAGCCAAACAAGAACCAAAAAAAAAAAAGCACAAGAAAGTCATATAGATACATAAACACACTGTCACACACACACACACACACACACACACGCATATAGAAATTCCATAAAAAACAAAGAATGGAAACCGTAATAGGTTCACAAAAGACACGTAAACAAAACAAAACAAAATTTCCTGACTTAACATTATAAAGAAAAGGACTTCCCAAGATGCTATTGAGTTCATTTCTGTTGGCCATCTACCACTGCAACACATGGACCTTACACTTAAGATTGGCTTGTTTCTCCAGTAAGATTCCCTTGGAAAAAATGAAATTTTCACTGGCAAGTGGCCATCAACTGGATATAACTTCTGGGTTAGGGATTGGGTGCATGTCCATTTTTCCTCACATTTCCAGATCTGGTGCATACCATAGCAGGCCCTGAACATGTTGTCATATTGTCTGTGAATCCATATATTTACCAGTCTTGTTTTATTACAGAGCTTTGATCCCTAGGTGTCCTCCATCTCCTCTGCCTCTTTCCACTCTTCCCACCTAAACTAGAGTTTCCTGAGGTCTGAAGAGAGGGATTTGATGGAAACATTCCTTTAGGGTTGAGTGTTTCCAGATCTCACACTTTCTGCATATCAACTGTTTGTGGGTCTCTGTATTTCTTCCCACCTCTTGATGGCTAAGCAAAGTACTTATTTATGAGTGTAGAAGAGTCTTTAGGAGTCATTTTAGTGCTCTATTCTTTAGCAAAACAGTATGTGTATTACTTGGCTTTCTCCTCAGTCTCTGTGTTTTAAGTCTCATATACTTGGCCACCCAAGCAGTATTGCTTATGGGTTTCATCTCAAGGAGCATGTCTGACAGATATTGATGGTAACTTCCATAAGCTTTGTGTCACTTTTAAGACAGCATCTCTTTTTTTTAAACACGCCAGATTTTATCTCCCCCACCCACATTCACCCTCTGACTATTCCACATCCTATATCTCCTCCCTACCCCCTCCTGATTGCAGGAAGTCCAGGTGAGTGCTACCATACCTGATGAAGATGCTCAGTGTGAAACAAAATTAGCCCAATCTTAAACAGTCATTTTCCGTTGGTATTTCCTCTAGGAATTCCTATAAAGTTCATTATCATGGCCTCATTAGTGTGGTGTAAAGTCCTCTGGGAAGCAGATGTGAAGGCAGAATTAGACAAGAAATACCACATGGCAAAGCTGGGGGAGAAAGGGAAGGACTGAGACAGATGCTAGGATTGCCCTTCGACAATAACAGGGAATTAAGTCCTTTCCTTTCTTTCCTTCCTTCCTTTTTTCTTTCTTTCCTTCTATTTTATTTCTTTATTTTTGTATGTTTATTTTTATTGCAGATAGGGGTTCTGATTCATAATCCTGGGAGGCCTGAAAATCACTCTGTAGTGCAAACTCACCTAATTGGGAGTGAGCATCCTGTGTCTGCCTCTCTGTTATTGCGAATACAAGCATGAACAACATCACCTGGTTTATGGTGATGTTCTAACTCAAGTGAAAGAACAAGTAAAATGAATTAAGAAGAAAATGCGGGGAAGCCTTACACACTGTGATTATAACAGAGTATGCAAGACTGCAAGGAAGTATTTCTTTAAAGCTGCTTTTCAGGATAGTTCTGTACTTCAAGGGAACACATGTTCTTGGAAGCCTTTAGCTAAGAGTAGTGAATTTGATTGTTATGATAACTAGGTGCCTCACAGTCCACTATGACTATAAAGTTTCTGCATGTAACTGCCAGAATGAAATGCTGGAGTTGGTCTACAAAACAAAGGAATGAGGAAATTTTGTAGATTGTGGAAGGGTTCCCAAAGTCTCTCTTACCATTCTTCAGCCCTACACAAACATATGCCACAATTATAGATTCAAACAGGCAAAATATCCCAAGACTGTGAACACAGCCAAATGAATATCCATCATCACTATGGATTTAAAGAGTAAAAATCTCTACTTAGATGAAGTATCTATAAGAATAACGAATATTAGCCAATAAGAATACGTAAATTTTACTCTCACATTCAATCCTGTTATTTTAGATGTGGAGTGTATCTACCAGCTTGAAATGTCAGTAAGAAGGTAAAAACGGGGTACAAGCATGCTTCAGCCATATAAGAAGTGAGTAGAATTTGATGATAAAATCTACCATAGAAAATAGATACTTGCACTTATCAAACAGTATATCTGGGAAAGCTCAGGGTAGACATATCCCATGTCTTTCTACCTAATGGTGCACTCACGGGCATGTGTATGAGCAAGCATTAAGCTCTCTTGTATCTTGTGACGGTAACTAAAGACTAAAGCTAAAGCTTCAGTTGTCTTAGAGGTTATGATGAACAGCTGTGCTGCTGGGCACAACACCTCTTACTACTCTGAAAAATTGTTGACCTAAGTCATATTTTTGTGTCCCTAATACATAGCAGATTAAGGGTGATTAATGATCAAATAAAATAAATGAATAGAAAAAAAAAGAAGTAGTACATAGAAGCTGATGCTACTAACAGTGCAGTCACTAGCACTAGCAGCTTAGTATCCTATTATCACTTTTCCTGCTCCCCGGCTTTGACTTATTTCATAGGCTACTGAAATACTTACAACCATATTTTTAATCTTAGACCACTTGTGTGGGGAGCCAAATTAAGGCAATCATGGAATAGGATTTTCTTCATAACTTTCAGGAAATTCTTTAATCAACATCTGCTATTCGGGTCCTAATCATGGGATTTTTTTTCATAGGATTTGAAATATTGCTGGGAAAATATAGTCATTTAATGCATGGATATTCTTAGAATACTAGTATCAAAATAATACACTATAGAAAAGAAACATTTAACTTCATGATTTTGTTATATAATAGGAAACTGATAGTGTTTATATTTAAGATAACAACTATCAGCATATTAATAATTTTACATAAATACACAGAGAGAGAGTGAGAGAGAAGAGAGAGAGAGAGAGAGAGAGAGAGAGAGAGAGAACCAAATTATTCTTTCATCAACAAAAGACTCATCTGTAAGGTGTAAGTTTAATTTTTTTATTTTTAGATTTAAAAGTTTTACTGAAACATGTTTAATGTGATTTTAATGGTAGAGAGAGGTTATTAAGTGCATGAATAAGTAAAATGAATTACTTTACTGGATTAGGTATTCAGTTATACAAATGCTAACTAGGTGTATGCCACAAAGTTTTAAGTGAAGGGAAAAACATGCTTCTTTTTCTTTTAAGTTTTGGGATGTAAGGTATAAAAATTAAAAAATTAAGATGCTGGAATATTGTTAATTATACTTTAAAAGTATAATTATACTATAATTATACTTTTATACTATAAAAGTGTGGCTAATAAAAGCCCTTTTTATTAAGATATCTTCATATTGAATAATAGTGTTCCTTGGTAGTGGTGGAACATATCTTTAATTCCAATATTCCGGAAGCAGAGGCAGGCAGATTTCTGAATTCAAGGCCAGCCTGGTCTACAGACTGAGTTCCAGGACAGCCAGGGCTACACAAAGAAACCCTGTCTTGAAAAACAAAACAAACAAACAAAAACAAAAAAAGAACAGTAGTGTTTATATTGGCCCACCTCTGATAAGGCATGCTCCTACTTTGGTCTCATTTTGCTCCATTTCAGATTTCCATACATTATTTCTATGAATGTGTCATATGTAACATATTCTGAGATATATATATATATATATATATATATATATATATATATATATATCTCAATTACTGTTCCATCTTATCTGAAAACATATTGCTTCATATAGTTATTACTGTGTTACTTTGTGGTGTGGACCCACTAGTTTCATTCAATTCTATTCATTCAATGATTATATAAAGGATACCCATATTGTTGAGTGTAGTCATCATGTTGGGCAACAGATCTCTTGATTGTGTTCTTCCTGTCCCAGTTTGCACAGGGCAGTCACCATGCTGTACAATAGATCTTTCCATTGGGTTCCTCTTGTCTAACTTGTACTACCTAGGGTTTGTCAACTTGATACAAACTAGAGGTACTTTGAAAGAGAAAACCTTGATTGAAGAATTGCCTCCATCAGATTGAGCTGTAGAAATGACTGTGGGATATTTTCTTCATTGCTGTTTAACACAAGAGCCTACAATGGGTGATGCAATCCCTTACTGAGCAGTCCTGGTTAATGTAAAAAAAAGCAAGCTGAGCAAGCCACAGAGAGCAAGCAGCTAAGTAGCATTCCTCCATGATTCTTGCCCTTGTTCCTACTTGAGTTCATGAACTGAGTTCCCTCAATGGTCTACTGAATTCAGGATAGATAAGCCAAATAAACCACTTCTTCTCCAAGATCGTTTTGTTTAATGTTAATCATAGCAACAGAACACAAATGAGGACATAAGCAAAATTCCAACACTTTACAATATCTCCCCTAACTTCTTTCCCATTTTGTAAAGAATATGATCAAAAGTGGGAATAAATCCTAGGATTTGTGGATCTATAAACATCTACATTGTGCATCAAAGCTGTACATGTTATTAAGTGCAGCAAATAATTGTTCAAAGTATCATAATATCTTGGCGATATGTTTTCCATCAGATATCTCTGTTTAATTATTATTTATCGAAGATATCATCATTTTATAATAAGTGTTTTTATTATAAAGTAGTACCTGTTTATCTTCTCAGACCAAGATGACAGACATGAACTAAGATAATTTATAGTATACTAAGCTAGAAAGGTATTATTATCAAAACAAAAATTCAGGCAGAGCTTCTGTAAGAAATTAAGTAGTTTGAAGGCGTGCCTTAAAATTCTAACCTCAGGCAAATCAAACATCAGAGTTTCCATGATAAACAAATTAAAATTTAAAATATTCTTATGACTCTCTGTAATAAGATTGAAAATTATATTTGATAATATGAAAAATACATATGTTATGAAAATGTTTCTATTATTTCTCATTAATATTTACATTTCTGGATTTAAACTTTAACATTTATACAGCTCCACACTAGACTAAGGAAAATGTTTAACCTTTATTTTTTTTCTGTCTTGAAGGCTGCAGTGCCAGTGGAATTTGGAAGTAGATTCTTTTGTAGGCACAGCATTTGAAAAATTGAATGCATGCCACATTCTTAAGAATCAGCAACTGTGTGATATGAATATTCAAAGAATGCACAGATCTTCATACACTACATTTGCGAGGCTGGTCTAGTGGCTTGTTAAAGTAGGCAGAGTCCCCAATGCCAGAATATAAATTTAAGCCATCAAGGAAACCTTACACAGATGAGTCCCACTTACTTCTGGGAAATCTAGGCAAAATAAGATTCCAAGCAGTAACACATTAAAATAGCTCCATTTCAACAGCATCATTTTCATTTGTCACTGAGTGGCTGTTTTAAATTGAAATATTTCTAGGTCTTCTGAGCTTGAGAAAAGCATAGCTTAAGAATACGTTTTACTGAGGCTTCAGGGGATATTTTTGATTCCACATTATATATTACAAGGAAAGATACAAGATAAAAATAAAAGACCAGTCTGAATCTCATGGATCTCATAAGTCATATGAGTGTACTCTATTAAAATAGCTCCTCAAGTCAGACCATAACAACAAATTTCTCTGCCAAGACATTTTAAAAATAAGGAAAAGACCGAATTCGGAACTAAGACTTTCTGATGCAAATAAGTTACTATAAAAACTTCCATGATATAATTAAATGAATGCAAGTATTTGACAATAATTTTTGCAAACAGATATTTAACTACCTCTGTAAAATAAACTGCTAAAATTTTCTTGAGCTTCCAAACATTGCTTTTTTTTTTACTTTACATTTATTGTTTACCTCTTCCACTTTAACAGCAAAAGTTCTAATCTTAAAGTGGGAGATTATTTCTAGAATAAATACGAAGTAGGTGAAGAACAGTGCAAGTTCATTTCTTAAATGCTTTATCAATATATTGAATATAAATATATACTCGAAAATATAGACAACCAATGTCATGGGTAGCATAGATGCTTTATGTAATGGGGTTTAATTTCCTGATCAATAGATGGCGCAGAAAGCCAAAAGCATGGGTTTGGCTCTTGCCTTTCAGCTGTATGTAGGTAGGGTGGTTTGACTTTCACCAGAAGGCTTTGAGATCTGACATTATAAAGCTAGAATGCATTGGGTGGTTATTTTCGGCAGATCTGAGTCTTCATTCTTGATAAGCTGTCACCAGATGATTCCTTTCAAATGCTACATACACACTGTCACATTGAATCCTGATGCACTGTGAGAGATTTCAATTTTATTATCTCTCATATGTTCAAAATCAAGGAATAGGAAATTTCATTAACCTGTGTAAAACCATTTTAGTTTCAAACTAGGGGTTTTTCTTAATTTCAATTCAGAACTCAAACTCAATCCTCTTTTCAGCCCTTCCCTGAAGTCGAACACAGATCGGAACTAGGAGGTGTGCATGCACTAGCCTGAATACTAGTGAGCGTATACATACTGACAGACACTTTTCTGCCTCTTCCTGATGGTGCTCAAGGACAGGATGAAGAAATCATTATGGATGCTTAAAAAAAAACCCATGATGCTGGAGTGGAGGATGGGGTAGTGATTTTCAGGACAGTGCAATAGCAATGCCAGGAAAAGAAAGCAATACATAAAAAACAAACTTGAAGTGAAAAGGAAATTTAAATTCAATCAGCCTTTCATAGCTATTTATTTTCCCCAGTGAATTTTTGTGTCTGTTCTTCTTGCAATTTTTATCTTCCGATTAAAATTTCCTTCCTGCTTTCATAATCTCAGAGAAAAAAATTAATATCCAGAACTCAGAACTCAGGTGGCCATCATAAAACTGTTTTTTGAATTATGGCTTGGAACTAGATTTTTTATAGTTCACATATTCCTTTCCTTTGCTGGTCTCAGATCAGAGAAAATTAATGTTTTATGTACCTTATGGACCAATTCTTTTTGTTTATGGATAGGAGCCATGATTTTATGTTCTTCTTGCAAAATCTCAAACACCGAGTTACCTGGAAGCATTTTTCCAGCTTATTTGGAGGTAGCCCCATGCAAACATAGACCATTAATCTACAGATTGATTTTTAAAGCCAGGTAAGTGATTAGTTTTCCTTGGCCATTGTCAATTGTTAACTTTACTAACGCATACTTGACAAAACTTTCATCTTCACAGAGAAAAGATGTTTCCATTTTGTTCTGAATTTTTAGTCACATGGTAACTGTGATCAGTCTATTGGGAGATGACTTAGTGTATTATGTATTCAGATGGGGATTACGTTGTCCAGTGATCTGGCTGCAGTCCCGATGATGCTAGTATTGTCAAGCATCTCCAATCTAAATGTGTAAAAATTGTTTTCCCATAACCTTTGATTGACTAACAAAGAACTGATCATCCTATATCTAGGCAAGAAAGAGAAGGCAGGCAAAGAGAGAGAGAGAGAGAGAGAGAGAGAGAGAGAGAGAGAGAGAGAGAGAGAGAGTCAGATCTGAGAGAGGGGATTGACTTTGAGAGAGAATTTCACCATGAGTAAGTGCTAAGAGGATTTATCACCATCGTCATCATCATCATCATCATCATCAATTATTTTATTTATTTACATCCCAAATATTGCCTCATTTCCTTCATAGAGTTTGTCCCGCTATTGCCCCTCCCCATCATGCCCTCCCTTCGCCTTTGAGAGGGTGCTCTCTTCCCCCTGCAAGCACAAACCCCTTCCTTCCTAAAGCATCAACTCTCTACAGTATTAGGCACATCCACTCCCACTGAGGCTAGACAAGGCAGTCTTCTGCTTACGTGCTACGCTTGGTGCTTCTGATTAGCCCCTGCATGCTTTTGGTTGGTAGCTTAGTCTCTGGGAACTACCAGGGGTTCTGGTTAGTTAGCATTGTTATTCTTCCTATAGGTTGCCATCCCCCATCAGCTCCCTCAGTTCTTCCCCTAACACTTCTATAGTGGTCCCTGGCCTCAGTCCAATGCTTAGCTGTGAGTATCTCCATCTGTCTCAGTCTGCTGCTGGTAGAGCCTTTCAGGAATCAGCCAATGTTGGTCTGCAAGCACAACATAGCATCAGTAATAATGTCAGGGTCATCAATGGGAGGAGAGGCCCTAGGTCCTGTGAAGGTTCTATGTCCCAGTATAGGGGAATGCCAGGGCCAGGAATGGAAGATAGTGGGTTGGGGAGCAAGGGGAGGGAGGAGGGAATAGGGGATTTTTGGAGGGGAAACTAGGGAAGGGCATAACATTTGAAATGTTAATAAAGAAAATATCTAATTAAAAAAATCAAATCATAAAAAAAGGAAAAATAATGTCAGGGTTTGGTGCCTGTACATGAGGTAGATCCCAAGTTGAGCCAGTCACTGGCTGGACATTGGTTCAGTCTCTGCTCCATTTTTGTTCCTGTGTTCCTATTAGGCAGGAATACTCCTCAAACTTTTCCTGTAATCTTCTCTCACTTTCTCTCAAAGGAGTGTTTAAGTTGTTGTTGCTACTGATAGGTCATTAATATCTTACTGAAATGCCACCTATGAAAAGGGGACTAAATGACTCTAGGCACTGTTACACTCCTGTGCCTCCTCTTTCCCGTTCATCTCCATGAAAACCATAAAAAAGATAAATTCAAAGAATATATTCAATAAAGCTTCAATTTATTTTTGTCATCAATAAATATGAAATGCTATCATCTATTGACCTTTTCTATAGTTCAGTTGGGACCTTTAGGTAAGATAAAAGTCAACTATATTCAATCCATTGCTCCATTTAAATGTATTTTGCCTCCCCAGTTGATATGGAAGTCATGATGTACAAACAAGAAATGAGGGGTAGAAGAGTTTGAACTGTAGACAGTTGAAATGCAGTGTTCATTTAGGGTGTGTGCTTGTATTCTTTGGTTGAAGACTTTCTAACATTTCAGCCCCTTACTCTGAAGCCCTGAAGGAGTCACATGTCCTCTGTTTACTTCCTCCAGTCTCATACTCAAAATATCTTCACCTTTAGAAACCACTCTTCAGTTCCTGAAAGTCTTCAGTTTTGACTTCTCTGAGGTTTTACCAGCAGATTGTTATATGGGCCTAACAGACTAGGCATACTTTTTTTTCAGTGGTTTCTGGAATTTACATTAATAATTGATAATGTAGAAGAAAACAATCTGTCAACATGTCAGTCTGACCACTGTCATGTTCTCTTATCTGTTTCTTGCCTGAGAGTAGTGAGGTGGCCCACAACCTTTGGTCAGTTCATTCAAGTTACCAGTTTTGTTCTCCTGTGCATCAAATAAACCCATTGACAAGTCCCTATAAAGAAGCAACCTAGTCAGGCGGTGTTGGCACAAGCCTTTATTCCCAGCACTTGGGAGGCAGAGGCAGGTGGATTTCTGAGTTCGAGGCCAGCCTGGTCTATAGAGTGAGTTCCAGGACTGCCAAGGCTATACAGAGAAACCCTGTCTTGAAAAAGCAAACAAAAACAAAACAAAGAAGCATCCTTCTTGAAGAGTCCCAAGGTATATGTAAACATATGGGTCAAACCCATTTGTTAAAAACAGAAACAAAAAGGAGTAAGCTATAGCTGCAGCAGTTTGCAGAAGGCTCTGCTGGATCAGGCTTAGACCTCCAGGAAGCCTGGAAGGCCGGAGTATAGTTTCTAATATAGCTATATCTTGGAAACACACAATCTTGATATTTCAGATTTAGGAAAACAATGTGTGGTATCATCTCTGCTTGAAATCTAAAAGTTTAACTTTATGTCATTACTTTATTGACTATTAAATTTGAACTGGGTACCTCTAGATCCACATTCAGTGCACTGATTAAAATAAATGGTAGTTTACGGTGTACATGAATAGCTGATGGTGTCACTGAAACTCAGATTTGACTATCAAATTTTCTTGTTTGAAAAGTGTTAATTTTTAAGTTATTATGAGATTCAAATAAGTAGTATTGAGTCCATAGTATTTTAAGGCAGAGCTGAATGTGCATTAGTGATTCTCTTAAAAGGAGCCATGAAAATACATTATGTACAAGCTTCACTGATTTTAAGCTGTAATGACTGCCATTAAGATTTCACTCACTGTATAATAGCTGTAAAATGTTTTAATGAACGTGTTAATCTTTAATTATGTATTGGACCCTATATTCCTACCTGTTCCTTTCTTCTTTAACTGGTTTAATGCAAATACATTGTTGTGTAGTTCTGTCTAAAGTTTCTCTTTGATTATAATAAATCAGTGTGGGTTTTACATGATAGTTTAGAAAATATGGAAATGTAAAATTGGAAGTAAACACCTGTATTCAGAGAAACATGAGGAACAGTACTTTTTTTTTCTCACTTTCCTGTCTAAAAGGTTATGTGATTCTGTGTGTATCTAGCTGTGACCCTGAGAATAGCAATAACCTATTTGCAATAATGGGATAAAGATACTGTCTGTTATTAACCAAACCTATGTAGATAATTGTAATCATTGAGAATTATATAAAATGTGTTGTATATAAATATATTGTATTATTGTAGTTAATGATTAAATAAATAGGTTGCTTTAAAATTGTCTATCTTATTTGAATTTTTCTGAAAATATGTGAATTTATGTCTACTTACTCCAAATAAGATACAGTTGCCAAAACAAAAATCTTTCCCCCATTCAGGCCTAGGTAGGTAAACCAATGAGTTTATTTGGTATCAGGAGCATGGGTGACTCCAAAGCATCTGCATCATAGAAAAATCTCCTGCCAGCTTGGGTACCAGCTCATCAAATCTGCAGCCCGGGAGCTTTCTGACAGATTTGCAGTCAGCTCCACCAAAGAACCAGACTCCTCAACAATTGTTTTCTACTTGCAGAACCTTGACAATTGCCACCCAGCCTTGTAAGTTTCTCAGCTTTTATAGTCTTGAAGTTTTGTTAGATTTCTGGGTTTTATAAGACCCTGTCCTTACTCCAGAAAGGAAGGCCTCCACTAGGAGGAAACAGTTACACAATGTATTAGTCAAACTAATAGTGAAATAAATATTACCATCCATGACTCTGATGAAGAGTTTAGACTCTGAGGGACAATGTTCTGGATCCTACCTACAACACTGACCCTTAGAAGGCTATACACAACAGAGACTTCTCTGGCTCTCACAGCATCTGGAAAATAGCATTAACAGGATCTACTTTGTAGCATGCAGTGTGAAACAATGTTTCAATAGTGAATATAAAGTCTACACAAATACATTTCTGTTTTGTGTAAAGCACATATTTGACTTATCAAAAGTTGTATTTTAATCAAGACTTAAAAAAAAAAAAAAAACTCCTAAAAATAAAATTAGTGTTTCAAGCATATGTCTTAGCATGAATTTTTTTTTTAAAGGGTTGCACCAAATTGTATTTGGTATATTCCCAGCAACATTTGAACATTTACATAACAGTGTTTGGCAAGTGTTACACACAAGTAACCTTATTTTATTTTATTTTATTTTGTGTGTATAATCTCATATACTTTCTAAATATTAGATATGCTCTACCCTATGAGTTTGATATGTTGAAAGTGGCATTTTCATTTGTAATGTGTTTAACTGAGTGTGATGCTCACAGTGTGGGGAATGATTAAATGCTGACTGCTCCTTTTATGTCCATGATTTCTTTAAGACCAATGTTTCTCAATTAAATCAATTTTTATTTGTTATAACATTTCAAGTTTAACACATTCTCCCAGACTGTGTTTGATCAGTTTCCTGTAGTTCCTTAGTCTTATTATGATGCCATACATCCTGTCACATATGGAATTTGTCTGGAATGGGATCATGTAAGTGTCTACGATCTTTTTTATAATTATTATTATCTTTAATGTTTTTCTACAATCCTGTATTTATCCCCTTTCTGTTCTGCCCTCTGACAGCTTCTCATACTATTCCTCCTCATCACCTTCCCCCTCCAGCCTATCCCCCTTCTCCAATATGATGTCACCACACAGCCATACCGCCCACACACCTCCAGGCCTCCCCATTTACTGGGGCCTCAAATATCTCAAGGGTTAGGTGTGTCTTCTCTCACTGAGGCCAGACCAGGTACACATATCCTGGACCTCAAACCCCACACATACTTTTTTTCTCTTAATTGACTTCTTAAAAACTTCTCAAAATTGTATTTGCATTTTCCTTTAGCACCTTCTTGTTCTTTGAATCATTTTCTCACTTTTATTAGTTCTTTGACGATTTTATACAAGGAATTTTCATAATATTCATTCTCTCCCACTCCTCTCAGATTCATCTCCAACCTACCTGCTCAACAATATTGTGTGCTGTTTTTTTCTTAACCCATAAAGCACAATTTGTTTTGCATCTCCATATTTCTTGGATGTTTCCACTAAATAATGCTCAGCCCATCAGGATGACAATCTTACAGTAAACTGACTTTTTTTTTCCTCAATATTTCCTTAACTAGGACTGAGATTTCATGTCTAACTTCACTCTTTGTATGCTGAGTCTTTTATCTGACTTGAGCTTACACAGTTTTTGTATATCCTGTCTTAACTCCTGTGAATGTACATCAGTCCCATTGTATCTTGAAGATGCTCTTTCCATGGAGTCACCTACTACCTGTGGCTCTTCAAATCTTTCTCTTTTCTCTTCCATGAACATTGAGAAGGCTATGAGATATAGATGTTCTATTTAAAGTTGAGTATTCAATAATGTCTTATTCTCCATACCTTTCCAGTTGTGGGTCTCTGTGTCAATCACTATGTAGTATGAAAAAGAAGCTTCTCTGACAAGAGTTGATGGGCAATGCACTAATCTCTGGGTATAAATCAGTAGCAGTGCATTCAGTTTTATGTAACTTTAACAGAATCATAATAGTAGGTTTTCTACTAGGAACCAGCACTTTTCTAACCACAGGTTCTTGGTTCAAATAACAGGGCCAGAAATGGGTTTCAATTTGTATTGCTGCCCTTAAATTGAATCATTTAAAAAAAAAAAGTTTGGTAACTCTCATGACATTCAGCTACTGTTTCACTTATAAGCCTGTCTGGCTGAAACAATTATGCTTTGGAAGATAAGGGTATCAGTGTGCTTCTGTAACCAAGGATGACAACAGCAGCAGCAGCTGCTGCTGCAGCATAGAAGCACTTGTGGTACAGCAAGTAACAGCAAGCAGGCCAAAAGAAGGTGTCGTAGTTCAGTTAATCTAACAACAACAACAACAACACCAACAACAAAGGCTCTTATAGGGACTCCCAGGAGTTACTATATTCTAAATAACCACTTATTCCTAGAAGCTTGATTCACAGAGAAATATAGGACATGTAAATTGACCATCACACAGCTATCCAATAGGTTTATTGTCAACATAGAGAAGGCAAATGCATATAGATATATAAGAACTTATACATCTACACAGGTATCCTCATCCGTTACATTGCATCATTGTCCATTCAGATTAAAATCTAGGAGTCCACCTCAGTTCTTTGATCAGTTCGAAATAATTATAAACCCAGTCTATCATGGCTTATTATCTTATTCACAAATATTACCTCTTTGCCTTGCCCTGACTGTCTCATGGGAAACTTGTGGGCCACATATGACCCTGAGACATTGATGCATTTTCCACCTGTTTGACTATATTCCATTTTTCATTTACACAGTTTATTCACCATGAAGCATCTAATAATATCCTATAAATAGACTGTTTTGCTCAAATTTGTTAATGATTTTCTGTTGCAGCTTAATAAAAACTGCATCCAAAGGATGCTTAACTGGAAGTACTTTGTCGATTCCAACTCAGATCACATATTCATTGTGGGGAGCCGCCCTCACATTCGCCATTACAAGATAGCGCTGATGTCCTGTGCTCTAACAAACAAACAAGGCAGCTGCGCATGTGCTGGGTAGATTTCCATTCCCTTGTGCCCTGCCTTTCCCGTGGCGTC
>NC_034591.1:81406017-81411810 GCF_900095145.1 Mus pahari
TCATTTCTTGCTGGCGAGAAGGTAGCGCGGGACAATTCATGACTCACAGAAATCTTAGGTGAAGTAGCCCTGGCCTTGTCCTGACCATTTCTTTACAATGTTCTACCTTTATATCATTCCTAGTACTATCATGTTTTTTTTTTCTAGTCTAACTCCTTATTTCTTTAATTAAATCAGGTTATTATTTTGGTAATAGTCACATTCCTGATCCTTTGGCAATGCCTTAACTATAGTAGATTGTCTATTATAGTGAAAAAATACCAACAAAAACAAAAAATGAGCAATTAGAAGATTTATAATTCAGATAAATAAACATTCTTGTTGTCTTTTAAGTAAAATCTTATTATTTTTAAGTGGATATTTTACTTCAATATTTGAATTCCAAGTTTAAGTCCTTTGACATAGAAATGTGGACTTTTAAGTTATACCAGTCTCATTCTAGTTTAGAACTTCAATATCCAACTCCTTAATCGTGTAATTCTTGCTCAGAAGCCACTATTTGAAAATCCCATTCTTCCTTGTTCCTGGATTTCTCTCTGTAGTTCCTGTCATCTTTGACTCTAACCTTCCTTTCTCATCATCCTGAATTCAAAATTCAAAGCTTCATACTGGTAGTTTTGTGACCTAATATGAGACAATAAGAAAGAAAGTCAGGAAAATGTAGTATCTGGACCTATATTGACACATCTGTGAACTGATTTCATTGACTGGAATGTGTCATCAGCTAATTTTAAAGTTATGGATGAGGACTAAAATAGAAATAGATAAGAGATACAGATACATTTTGAGGATTTCCAGGTGAAGACTTCAAGAATATACTGGGAATTTTAGATTAGATTTTAAAACTGGCTGCGAATAAGAAGTAGAGCATGGGACTCAGGCAATGAAAGAAAACAAAAGCAAGTACCCTGGATAAAGTGTGACATGTAAGTAACTCCTTAGCTTATTTCACTTTGTCTTTATTTGCACTATTTATTTACTTCCTTTTGGAGATAAAGGGCTCATTTCCCTTATATACCATTCCATTATTAAAGCAGTCAAGAATCATCCATGACTTTTGTGAGAAATTTTTATTTATGACCCCACCCTAAAATAACTGAATTAAAACTTGCATGTTAGGACTGCATAATTCAAACATGCTAATTAATTCTATGGGCTATTCTAGAGCATGATAAAGTTAAATAAACACTGATATAAGCCTTAATTCAAGCTCTGTATTTAAGGATTTTATGTATTCAATATTAAAATAAAGATGTCAAAGCAGGAGTCTAGATATTCAAATGCATTTTGTTGAGCAAGAAAGTGGCAATGGGTGGGGAGGTAGGCTGAGGTGAGTGCAGACTAAGTAGGAAATACACAGTTTTAAAGAGAACCTTGTAGCTCAAGTATTCACTTTCTATTAAAGTGTATTCTTTATTAATAGTCCTTTGCATAACTCTAGTCAAAACTCTTTAGTCAACCTGTAGACAGCAGGTAGTGTGGTGATAGTGTAGAGGTACCATTGTATCATGATTAACTGAATTCGTTTCTGAAATTTTATCTACGCAACTGCATTATTTAAATTAGTTATATAAATCACTTCGTGGGATAGCATTTGATACACTGCTATTTACATATTTTATAGACTTGGTTGGTAAAGTTCTGCAGTGGATCTATTGGGTATTAGGAGATACTCTTACATATTCAAAACTCTGCTTAATCAGATTTCTATTAGAGAATATTATTAAAAGCATAAAACCGAGTTTATGAAATGGTGCTCACAACTAACACCCCTGAGCAATCACAAGGGCTCATAAGCATTCTGAGTCTTATTGAACACTCACAACTATCCAATAAAGAAGGAGAATCTGTCAGCATGACCTCTATGTTGTACATGAGAGAACTAAACACAAAGAGAACAATTTTGTTAGATAATCAATGACTTTGGGAGAAACCATGGTCAAAACACATGGCATAATTTTATTTAAAGATGCTAGATGATGATAGACGATAGATAGATCATAGATACATAGATACATAGATAATAGATACATAGAAAAATTATAGTTTTCCTAATTTCCCCCTTTGTATCACCTGAGTCTTGTTATTCTCTCCTGATACCTGATATCTCCCACTTACATGGGACTATTTTACTTTCCTTTTTTTTTTTTTTAAACATTTGCTGCTGTTGTTAAGTTACATGGTCACATCTGAAGATTCAGCTCTAGGAAACAAAACTAAGTTAAAAACATGCAGATTTTTGTCTTCCTGGGTTTAGATTTTCTTACTAAATATTATGTTTTGTAGGTCAAATTATTTATGGGAAATTTTGTGATCTTTTAAATAGCTGAATAATCCTCCATTGTCTATATGTACCTAATTCCTTAATATTTCTTATTCCAACAGATAAGTGTAGCGCTCACCACTTTTCAAAGAAACATCATTTTTGCAAGAGACAGAGACTGTTACAAGAAGTCAGAACTGGTCAAAATATAGAAAACTAATAATTGGGTTGGTTCAAACTCAACTGATACATCTACAACATAACCATTTTATATATAACAATTAAGGCTCAGGGAACCTCATAGAATTGAGGATGAAACCAAGGGCCAGGATATTTCCCGAGAGACTGTATTATGCATATGATAGGGAAGCTATACCTATAAAATCTCAATAATATAGTTGGCCAAAGCAGGCCTGAATAATAACAATATCAATTGACATACCACTGGAGATGAGAGAAATCCCATGAGCCTTATTACTTGAATAAGAGACTCTGACAAGTAATGACTTGAGAGAGAGAGAGAGAGAGAGAGAGACAGAGACAGAGACAGAGACAGAGAGAGACAGAGAGAGACAGAGAGAGACAGAGAGAGACAGAGAGACAGAGACAGGAGAGAGACAATCAGTGGTTTCTAGGGATGTGCCTTCTAATTTATATATTTATTTATTTGTGTATATATAAAACAATAAAAATATCAATGAAGAAGAAAGAAAACATCAATTTGAGAAGGAGTGGGGAGAGACAAAGGGGACATTAGAAGGAGGAATAAGTGAGGGAAATGATGTAACTGCATTACACATATATGAGATAAAAAAATAAAATTAATAACATCAAAACATTGAATTGTTCCATTGGAAGATATGAAACATTGAATATGAGTTTCAACTTATCATATAATATCTAATCCAAGGAATTGCTTGCACTGCTGCTCAAAGAATGATGGAAAGGGATGGAAGGCAAAGGTGAAGCTTCTGATTTCTTGAGCGGCTTGATATGACCTGGAGCAGTAAAAGATCAGCCTCTGACAATAATATAGTGAGACAGGAACTATGTCACATCACTACTTGTCTTCATAGTTTTGTAATAATTTTGAATTAGAGAATTTAATTTTAAATTTAGTGAAAAAGTTACAAGAATAAAAAAAGTCTTTTCTTATATGCTGTATCTTACTAATTATTGTATTATGAGATATTTTTGTATCCCTCTCCATTCCTCTCTCTTTCTTTCCCATCTTATTATAGACCCTTAAAATCTACCGCTTTTAGTGGAAGTACATGTAATCAAAGAAATAAGTCAACTGTTATCTGGTACTTATAGAAGCTAGGAAAAGGGCACTACAAGCTGACTCTTGGAAGGATCTGCTGAGTAATTCCCGTTTAGGAGTGAGGTCTGTTGGGAGAATGGTCCTGGAGCCCATCATTAAGCCCCAATAGAAAGAAAGTTTCTGATAATGAACACAGATTTAGCATAGCAGGCGTTCGTGGGGGAACTGGGCTTTTTTATAAAACCTGGACAGGTGCTTCATCCTAATGCTTTGTCTGGTGATCTTTTTTAAACCAACAGGACTTTTGCTTATATATTATAGTATCTAATTTGGTATCCTCATGGTATTTCTTGGTCCACAAATGTATATGTCTCTGTGTCTATATGGGTCTCTTAATGCTTTTTCTTTGGCTCCTTTTACCTGCTCATTTTTTGCTTTGTTCTATTCAGGTTAGTTTGTTTGTATGCTATCTTATTTTAATCTTCCTTGCCATTTTTAGATGTCTGTTTTGTAAAGATAGATCGATAGTGAGAGACAGAGAGAACAAGAAATGATGTGAATTTTGGTTGATAGAGAGGATCTTGGAGAAGTTGGAGAGGAGAAATCTAGTCAGAATGCATTTTATGAAAAATAATCTATTTTTAGATACCAGGTGGATAGCTAAGAGAGAGAGAGAGAGAGAGAGAGAGAGAGAGAGAGAGAGAGAGAGAGAGAGAGAGAGAGAGAGAGAGAGAGAGAGAGAGAGATTGTGTGTTTTCACAACACAGTAGAAATAAGGCATAGATAAGATGTCCTTCAAACAAAGAGAACTATCTTACTTTCATGTTATCAGGGCCAGGAAATTTTACACCCACCATATATTCTAGTCTGGGATAACCTAGAGACAAGGAGCATGAAAGATTCATGTACTGGACAGAACCATGAATTAGGAGGTACAAAATCCAAGCAGAGCTTTAAACACTTGTTCTTAGAGAAAGAGCTATGTGTTGGTGAGTTATAACTGGTTTCTTTAAGCTGTGGAATCTTAGAGTCTCTTAGAGTGACCAGCAACCTAGTACTTCCATATATCCAAACCCAGTGGTGAGGCAAGCCAGGACAGCTGCCAGAAGGCCTTCCATGAAAAGAAACTATAACCGTATCTTGGGCTTTCCTCCTTGTTTAGTTTATTCTGGTTTGTGGAGTGTAGCATGGATATCCTGTATTTTATGGCTAATATTCATTTATAGTGAGAACATACCATGCCTGTCCTTTGGGGTTTGGGTTACCTCTCTAAGGATGATATTATCAAGTTGCATCCATTTGCCTACGAAGTTCATTATATCTTTGGTTTTAATAGCTGAATAGTATTCCATTGTATAGATGTACCACATTTTCTTTAGTCACTCTTTAGTTGAGGGTCATCTATGTTTTTTGCAATACCTGGATATTGTGAATAAAGCTACTCTAAACATAGTTGAGCAAGTGTCTGTGTGGGATGGTTAGCATCTTTGGGTATATGAACAAAAGTGGTCCTGATTAAAACTATTCCCAGTTTCTGAGAAACTGGCAAATGGATTTTGAAAGTAGTTGTACAAGTTTACACTCCCACCAGCAATGGAGGCATGTCCCTGTTGCTACATATCCTCATTCACATGTGCTATCTCTTAAGTTTTGATCTTATCTATTCATGGGTGTAAAATATAAATTCAGAGTGATTTTGATTTGCATTTCTCTGATGGCTAATGACTTTATATATTTACATTTCTTTTTTGCCCCCTGTGGGTTGTTTTTTTTTTTATTTTCATTGATTCTATAAATAATACACAATTGGAAAACTGTACATGTCTGTCTATATCTATATGACAATAAATCACATCCTTACCCCTCTCACTAGACAGCTTCACTACCAATGTTTTTTTTTTAAAGTAAAACAAATATTTTTTTTCTTATTTTTATTACTATTTTTTATTTACATTTCAAATGCTGTCCCGAAAGTTCCCTATGACCCCACCCACGCCCCTGCTCCCCTGCACACCCACTCCCACTACTTGGCCCTGGCCTTCCCCTGTTCTGGGTCATATAAAGTTTGTAAGACCAAGGGGTCTCTCTTCCCAATGATGGCCGATTAGGCCATCTTCTGCTGCATATGCAGCTAGAGACACGACCTCAGGGGGTACTGGTTAGTTCATATTGTTGTTGCACCTACAGGGTTGCAGCCCCCTTCAGCTCCTTGGGTACTTTCTCTAGCTCGTCCATTGGGGTCCCCATGTTCCATCCAATAGATGAC
>NC_034591.1:81412200-81413617 GCF_900095145.1 Mus pahari
AGCTTCTGGCTATTATAAATAAGGCTGCCATGAACATAGGGGAACATGTGTCCTTATTACCAGTTAGAAGATCTATTGGGTATATGCCCAGAAGAGGTATTGCTGGATCTTCTGGTAGTACTATGTCCAATTTTCTNAGGAACCGCCAGATTGATTTCCAGAGTGGTTGTACAAGCTTGCAATCCCACCAGCAATGGAGGAGTGTTCCTATTTCTCCACAACCTCAAGAGCATCTGCTGTCACCTGAATTTTTAATCTTAGCCATTCTGACTGGTGTGAGATGGAATCTCAGGGTTGTTTTGACTAAGGATGTTGAACATTTTTTTCAGGTGTTTCTCAGCCATTTGGAATTCCTCAGTTGAGAATTCTTTGTTTAGCTCTGTATCCCATTTTTTAATGAAGTCCTTTTTTGTATATAAAGTGTCTAGGTTCTCTATTGCATGTATGATCTCTTTGAGCATGTTATCTCTTCAAAAAATTATATTAAAAAAAAGTTGAGATTTTGGTATGAGATATTACCTTCCCTGTTTAGTTGTATCTTGTAAAATTATTGCTAACTCCAACATAACTCTCATAATTTGTAGCCATGTGTGTTTGCTTCTCTTTCATTTTTTCTCAGTCATAGACTTTCCTCTTGCTTCCTATGTCTAGAAACTTCTGATTGTATGCTCTGCATTGTTAATGATTCATTATACATTTGGTAAATTTATACTTTTTCGCCCTTCCGGTCTGCACCAGCACTGGGTCACCTAGGGTGCAGATTCGGCAGACAGCCCCATGGTCCCTAGCAGACTGCCCAAGTGATTTCATGATCACTGGTGAGTGGAACACAACTTCTGCTCCAATCCAATTGTGCACAGGACCTGAGGCAGCACTAGGGAAGCAGAGAAACAGCCTGATCCTGGGCACAAATCCCTTCTGGTCTGCACCAGCACTGGGTCACCTAAGGCACTAAGTTGGTGGACACCCCCATGGTCCCTAGCAAAATGCCCAAGCAATCTTAGGATCACCGGTGAGTGAAACACAACAGCTGCTCCAATCCAATAGTGACAGGCCTGTGACAGCAGGAACAAGGACACCAGAGCCTTTCCTGTCCAGAGGCTCAGGTCTCTTTTAATCAGTTCTGGTTTACCTTGGTTTCAAACAGACCAGACAACTCCATGGTCCTCAAAGGAGACACCACTTCCACGCACTGTAACACGCCCAGGGTCTTAGGACAACAGGATCCCAGGATAACAGGAGCTGGGTCATACTAATATTTGAGTGTCTCAGAGGAGCTTGACTGCCAAGAACTCAGACACACCCAGAATCTCANGTTCACAGGAGTCCACAATCAAAGAATCACAGAGAAATCTGGACTCTGAGAGGTCCTGAATCAACTGGGATTATAGGAAGGACAGGCTCCAATCAGATCTAT
>NC_034591.1:81413628-81420066 GCF_900095145.1 Mus pahari
CACAGACACTATTGCATACACCAGCAAGATTTTGCTGAAAGGACCCTGATATAGCTGTCTCTTGTGAGGCTATGCCAGTGCCTGGCAAACATAGAAGTGGATGCTCACAGTCAGCTATTGGATGGAACACAGGGCCCCCAATAGAGGAGCTAGAGAAAGTACCCAAGGAGCTCAAGGGGTCTGCAACCCTATAGGTAGAACAACAATATGAACTAACCAGTACCCTCAGAGCTCATGTCTCTAGCTGCATATGTAGCAGAAGATGGTCTTGTCAGCCATCATTGGGAAGAGAGGCCCCTTAGTCTTGCAAACTTTATATGCCCCAGTACCAAGGGCCAAGTAGGAGGAGTGGGTGGGTAGGAGTGCAGGGGGGGTGTATAGGGGACTTTGGGGATATCATTTAAAATGTAAATGAAGTAAATACCTAATAAAAATTGGAAAAAAATTATACTTTTTCTTTAAATATTCTGGGTTTTTGTTTGTTTGTTTGTTTGAGAATACAATGCGATGGGAGTTTTCTTATACCTATCTCATTCCCTGTTAAGTTGTCATGTTGAGCTTTAAAGTTGATCAAAATGCTAGCTTTTATTTATAAACAATGCAACCACAACATGATATTTCTGTCATGAAATTTGTCACTGACAATAGCATCTGCCACAGTAGGCTTTTATACTGTAGTCATTCCAAACTCTCTGCATCCCACAGCAGTACAGATTTACATGGGAAATAATGTGTCTCAGCTGTGAGAATGTTCCACCTTCTTCTAGGCCTTGCCTCATATTCATTTAGACATGGGTCCCCCTATATTCAGCAAGACCCTTATGAATGTGTTCTTAGCCTAGAAAATTGTAGCTACTTAAGTAGGCTAGGCCTATTGCCAAAAGACAGTAGAGAAACTTCAATTGCCTGCTAACAAATTAATATTTAAAATAATTACTTCATTAGTTAAGATAAACTGGTTATTTTAGTTTTCTGTTTCAGTTGTTGACTTTAGCCTACAGAACAACTTGCCCTGGTTAGGTTGTTTTGTTTACTTGCCATAAGTTATAGTCATTTAGAAAGTGGGAACTTCAACTGGGAATATCCTCTATAATGTTGAGGTTTATATAAATCTCATAGGACATTTTCTTGGTTAGTGATTAAGTAGGAGGAATCAGTTCACTGGATCACCCCTAAGAAGCTGGTGCTGAGTTGTATAAGAAAGCAGGCTGAACGAATCATGAAGAGCAAGCCAGGTTCACTTCTTCATGGTCTCTGCTTCAATTCACTCCTCTAGATTCTTATCAAGTTCTTGCCTTGCTTACCCCATGATATATTGTAACCAGAAAACCAAATGATTAATTTTCTCCAAAAATTCCTTGCAATGGTCTTTATCATAGTAATAAAATTTAAAACAGAAATTAGTACAAGACTCGTAGAATATTATTTAATAGATCTGATCATATTTTTTCAAAGGATTATGGAAAGACTTTGGAACATTGAACTAGAAAAGCTTACCAAGCTCTGATGAGAACATCAGATACAATGATGAGGGCTGTGCAGACAATAGAATCTTTTGGGGGGGAGTTTCACAGCCAAGTATCAAATTCCCTTAAAGACTCTAAAAGGGCATTCAATATTTTGAATTAAGAATCTGTGGTTCTGATTGGCTGAGGCTAAGTAATTATTTCTGATTGACAAGAGAACAGAACCACTCACGTGAAACTGCTGCTTTGCTGAGATAATCAAAGTTTGAACTTTGAAAGAGAGTTTGTATTAAAGAGATTAAATTTTCAAAGATTATTGTATTTTGTAAAGTCAGAATATGTTTTATATGGGATGTTTACATTAATATACAATCTTGGGAACAAACAAGAAAGGAAATGTTATGGTTTAATAGTAATGTTTTGACGTGTCAAACTAACAATTGTACAATTTTCTTTGTTTCTTTGTTTCTTTCTACCCATCTTTCTTTCTTTTTGTCAATTTGACATACAATAGAATCATTTTAAAAGAGGAAACCTCAGTTTAGATAAGGGCCCACTAGATTGATCTATGGGCAATATAGTTAGATGTTTTTTCTTCATAAGTTATTGATATGGGAGAATTGAAATCACTATAGATGATGCTAGCCCTAGACTGGTAGTCCTGGGTTGTATACAGAAAAGAAACTGAACAAGTTATGTAGAATATGCCAGTAAGTGGTGTGTTTTCCTCCCTGGGATGTAGGTTTCAATTTCTGCCTCCAGTTGCCTGCCATGACTTCCTGCCCTAACTTCTCTGGATAATGGTCTGTTGTATAGAAGAATAAGACGTATGAAGTCTTTCTTAGCCAACTTTCTTTTGGTCATGTGTTTTATCATAATAGAAACCCTAAGTGTAAAACCACTACACAGATATAGCCTCAAATCATTAGCCATTGTTGGTCATAAGCTTAAATATCAATTTAGAAGCTCTTAAAATTATTTTACTTTTACAAGGCATATTTATAACTGTTTTGCTCTGAAAGTGGCCAAGAGCTTGTCAGGTTTAGTAAATCCTTATTCAGGTGTTGTTGACTATCAGTCAGTGGAGGTAGCAGAGTATTTGCCTCATCCAAGAGGCTAGCTCCTGCCTTTCAACATGCCTACAATGTATTTTCAAAGAACATATTAGAGCAAGTCTCATGAAATTATCCCTAGACATCATATCTGTACATGAAACAAACTAAGACTAGTGGCTTGATTAGTGTTTATTACTGAGTTAAAACACGGATTAAAAGGCAATGTAGTGAGCACATAGTTCATTTTGATGACTTTTCTTCACCACAATTCATCACAGAGGGTAACCAAGGAGATGAAACAAAGCAAAAAGCTGGAAGCAGGACCAGATGCAGAGGCCATGGAGGAGAGCTGCCTACTGGCTTGGTTTCTCTTCTACTGGCTCAGCCTGTTTTGTTATACCACCCAGGAATCCCCGATGAGAGGTGACACCACTAACTGTGGTTTAGGCACTCAGGCATCAATTATCAATCAATAAAATATCCTCACAGACAGGCTTGCAGGCAATATGATGAAGGGAATCCATTATTCAAGCTATTCTGTTCCCAAATGACTTTACTTTGTGTCAAGTTGACAAAATTTAAACCAATACAAGTAGACTACATCGGTTGACAGGAAGAAATTAAAAGGCAAATTAGAAGGTTTATTCATATGTAGAAAAGCATTGCTGATTACAATCTAATGTTTAACTAATGGCTCTCATTGATGAATCCATAGTCCCTGATTTCTTTCTATTTCAGGACATGACAAAGTAACAAGTAATAGGCTTACTTCTTGGCAATACAATTTTTAAAATTGTTGAAATATACGAGGCAAATGTGCTCAGTAACTAAAAGTAAGTAGCTGACTGGCTGTCAGATATTGCAATGTCACTTGCATCATGCAGGAGCCACACTAAAACTTGTTAACATGGTAACAACAGGCTTTATGACTCCATGAGGATGCAACTTCTGCTTTCTCTGGACCAGGCCTATTAAGATCATTATACCTCAATTTCCAAATGAATATGATTTTGTGTCCCTGGAGGTTCAGAGCTTCCAGAGAGTTCCAATAACCACTGCCATGGTGTTTTCTTTTTCTGAATGTTTTAATAGTAGAATTTACCAAAACTGGAATCTGCACTTTGGAATGCAAAGAACAAGCCAACCTGACTACATTATCTAGGACACTGGCAATGATTACTTCAGAAGCCATTTAATCTTAACTATAATCTTCTGCAGATGTATTTTTGGTAGAAAATAATAGAGTATTTATCTTGCTTTCAATTATTCTAAATATACTATACAAAGGCTTTGCATATCAGCAACTAGTTGCTCTCAGGTCTATTTGTGTCTTCTTACATCTAGATTTATTTCTCTTTAGGTCCTTTATTTTTGAAGTTGTATGTGTGTTTGTATGTGTGTGTGTGTGTGTGTGTGTGTGTGTAGTTTTATTTAAACACAATTTAAACAGGCACACAAACCATCTATTCATTTTCTTTCCTATGTAGTTCGGTGTTGGGATAGTAACCCTGGTGGCTAGCTGTGCTATTCTTTTTATGATGCTTTTTGGTTCTTGGAAGAAATGTGAGAAATCTCAGCAGAGTAAGATTTGTTGGACGTCAGAAACTTATATCCACTCCTTGCTCTTGCAACCTCATCCCACAAAAGAAACACACACAAACCAAAAGAAAAAAATAAGCAAAACATAGAAAAATATCTCATTGAAGAAGCTGTAGTATGTCACAGTTTGTCCCACAGTATATTTCCCTGTCTATACATGTTAACTTGCAACTGTTCATTGCAATGAGTCTTTGGTCTGGTTTGAGGTCTCTGGCTTATATTACACCATTAATATTAGATCCTTACCTCCTCCTGGTCGTCCTGTTGTCCTGTGTCATGGAGATCCTGTAGCTTTCGATCAGCAGACTGTCTCTTTCATACATGCTAAAATTTCAAAGTTTATATCAGCTCTCCCCTATTCCCTTATCTTCATCACCATGGGGAGCTCTCCAACACTGCTCCAGCTAGGCCACACAATGCCACCACCAGCAGGAGGCAGGATCATCTCTCTAAGACTTTGCTATCAGTGTCAGCTCCACTGTGTTGCTCAGTCAATTTGCCTCTGCCAGTGATACATATGGCCATCTCTCCAGAATCCCCCAGACAGTGAGGGACAGGAATAGTTTTTCACATCCCCTGGTCAAATATGTGGTCTGAGGAGGCTACCCCAACCAGGGACACACCATGTTCTCTAGTGGTAATATGAGTTATGTATAATGCTGACACCTGCTGGTGCATGGAACTCAGACATGGCCCACAGTGGCAGCTTTGGCTGGGACCTCACCGTGATTGGCAGTGGTGGTCATTCACAACAGGCTACTCATCTCCACCCTCCATTCTCCAGTTCTGTCTGGATGCTCTAGTTGTCATAATGGATTGTCACAATGCTCAGGTTGTCCCATCTGTCCACCACACACAAGCACACTGTGGTAGCTCTAACCTTGAGCTGGCTGGTGGGGCCCTGGATGACATCCTCTGTCTATGCTATATGGTATAGCAGAAAATGCATGTCTATGGATCACCTGTGCTGTGGGGCAGTGGGCATGTCTGTAGACATTTTTCTCTGCCTCCAGTCCATGGCATGGTGACAAATCGGTCTCTGACTTCTTACACTGCACTGCCTAGACTTAATTTGATTTGAATTTTATATGTCCTAGGGATAAAATAGCCTTGGCCACCAAGCCAGGCATCACATTTGTATGAAGAAAGGACTGCCATCTGCTCTGCCTCTGTCAGATATAAGAATACCTCCAACAACAAGGTTTCTCTTTGTCCATTGCCAGGGGTATCCCTTTAACTCCTTAAAATAACAACAAAAATCGTCTTGTTCTTAATTTTGAACAGAGTTTCATTGGACCATCACAAACGAAATATCCCACAAACCAGCCTTATGCCTCTTGTACTGGAAGGTCTGAAGACCATGATTACATTCGCTGACAAATGACCAGCTCCTAAGAGAACTTCAGAGGGTGGACCTGAAATGGCAAATGCCTACCTGGTTTATTTCTGCTTAGAATAAATTCTAGCTGAGGAGAAAGAATATAACACAAATATCGTTAAATATATTAATCCGCGTAACAATTCTATATGAACACATGACTCATGTTTTGCTCATCAAATATAAAGCACAACAAGAGACATCATTTGATATTGCATCATTGTCTCAATAATTGGTACATGATTGATAGGAAAGTCAATACCTTCACATTTTGAATAATTTTAAGATGTGACATATCTTGGTATGTATAAAGTGAGTATTTATCACTAGTAAATTCATCAAAACTATAAACTGCTTCTTACATTTTATGAATAGATAGTATTCTCAGAAATAAATATGGTCTTTTAAGATGTGAAACAAGACAAGACTTTATGTATATGAGTCTGTGTAGTTTGTTTTTGTCAGTATGCCTCATACACTCAGACTCCAGAAGAGGGCATCAGATCACCTAAAACAGGAGTCAAAGGTGGTTGTGAGCAACCATGTGGGATTATAAATCTTATTCAGATTCTCTAGAAAAGCAGCCAGTACCCCCAGAGCTCCCTGGAACTAAACCACCAACCAAAGCAAACACATGGTGGGACTCATGGCTCAAGCAGCATAGGTAGCAGAGGATGGCTTAGTCAGTCATCAATGGGAGGAGGGGACTTTGGTCCTGTGAAGGTTCTATGCCCCAGGAGTGAGTGGGTTGGTGAGCAGGAGGAGGGGAGAGGGGAAATGGGGATTTTCAGAGGGGAAACTAGGAAAGGGGTTGAAATATAAGTAAAGAAAAATATCTAATAAAGAAACAAATATTTTTTTTTTTTAAAAAAGCATAAATCCCTGTCATCATCAAAAAAAGGAAAGGGAAGGGAAGGGAAGGGAAGGGAAGGGAAGGGAA
>NC_034591.1:81420156-81427014 GCF_900095145.1 Mus pahari
AAAGGGAAAGGGAAAGGGAAAGGGAAAGGGAAAGGGAAGGAAAGGAAAGGAAAGGAAAAAGAAAAGAAAAGAGAAAAGAAAAGAAAAGAAAAGAAAAGGAAAGGAAAGAAAAGAAAAGAAAAGAAAAGAAAAGAAAAGAAAAGAAAAGAAAAGAAAAGAAAAGAAAAGAAAAGAAAAGAAAAGAAAAGAAAGCAACCAGTGCTCTTGGCTGATGAGCTATCTCTCCAGATACTCAATTTTTATTTAAAATATATTATCACTTTGATTATGTTTAAATGTTTTCAGGATGTGTAAATAACTTCATTATTTTGCTTTCAGTTTAAAAATACAAATATCCAAACCCTCATTATAAATTAAGGCTATGCAACAGAAGACCACTAAATAAAAGAGAGAAGGAAAGGCAAGAATAGGAAAAATGCATATTTGGTAAGGGAAGTTATTTGTGTGTTGGCTTGCATGTGTGCCCAAGAAGACCCTGCAGATTATTCTGTCACATGAAGCACTATAGTGTTACAGCTGAACACTTTACCTTTGATGTTGACTTTCCACAAAGGTGTAAAATCACATTTTCCCAAGGCTTTCTTATCCCTTACTGTGCAGATTCCAAGTAGGAACAGAAATCTGATTTGTTCTTGCTGAGACTCATTCAAATGTAATAGAATAGAATAATGTTTCTCTCTCTTTTAAATATGGAATCCCTTCATATTATATTTATCATAGAATTGAAATCTTGGTGAAATCAGCATTTTAACATATATTCAAGTATTTATATTAATGAAAAGAGAAAAATTATTTGAATATTATAAATAATCAGTTATTTCACAGAGAGTTTGAACAACATCTAAATTAATTTGTTGCACAAAAATCTTCTTTATACATCTGGAATCATATTAATAATTGGCCATAAATTTGAAGATATTTCATGTCCTCATAAGCATCAACATTGTACTTTATGTTTAGAAGTTTATCTTAATGCACCTTAATTTTTAATAATCACACAATAGTCAAGAATTTAACTTATCTATTCAATTTATTTCTAATAATATATTTCCAATAAAGATAATGTGTTGTGAATCTTTACATTCTAATTATCTTTAGTCATTAAATTTTTAGCAGATGTTACTAATCTTACATTTAAAAACAAACACTTGAAAAGCAGAGCCTTGATTTAACTCAAGGAGAGTAATCTTTTTCTCATGTATTAAAACAACTTACCCTAATTGTAGTTTCAACTGTTGATATCTTGTTATTGTTCTACAGCAAATTATTGAAAATGTAGTGTGAACCAGTTAAAACTTACTTCCATAGCATATCATGGTTATTTATTACCTTTAGAGAACTGAGAAGAGCTGTGCATGTTATAAAACTAAACAGCTACATGTTCATGCATTTGAAAAATGATCTTTCATTAGTCAATAAATATGTCTACTTAAAAAGATTTTGAGTGAGATAAAGTTTAAATTTAATAAATGAGAATGTTTATAAGCAACTTGTTATAAAGATAATGATTAGATGAATATACATGGTACACAGGCATACATGGAGGAAAACATCAATATAAATACAGATTTTAATAAACTTTGAATAAAACTAAGGCAATAATTGGAGGGACTATGCAGATTGTTTAGAACTTCAGGATAATTTTCTTCTCCCTAAGGACCCAAGTTCAATTCCTGTAGCTCATATTGGGCAGCTCACAACTACCTGTAACTGTAGCTCCAGTGATTGTGACACCTTCTTCTGGCTTCTGCAGGCACGTCATACCCCCCAAAATACACATCATTAAATAATAAAATATATCTATTTTTGAAAAGACTAAAATTAGAGTCTTACCTAAGATAATTTTCATGCCGAATGTTATTTATTTTAAAATTTATATAAAATTATTTATTTTATTCTAAAATAGTAATTCAGTAATTTCAATATATGACTATATAAAACTGTAAAATGGAAATTTAATTTTTGCAGGAAAATATTTAAATGGGTGTTTTTTTATTATGGTGGATATATAAACCATATGTTCTGTAGCAAATTTATATTCCAAACATTTACCAATCATTTATCACATTTTGTTAGTTATTTCCTTCTCATATTATCAAAGTAATGATTCTGTCATAATTTATGATAAAAAGAGCATGAAATAAGACAAATGTCAGTCATAATGATATTGTTTGTCATGGTAAAAAATATGGAGTCAGTTTCTGAGCAAAGAAAGTGATGTTTAATGCATCAAAGCATGATGTTCAGGTGGGTCACAGCATTTATATACATTAACTATTTGCTAAGGTATGGAGTGTCTCAGCTGAAGTACAAGAGAATATAAACTACAAGAAAAGAATTGCATGTGGTTGGGTATGGGAGGGCACATTAGAGAGGGGATATGGAGAGAAAATCATGGCATGGGAACTGAGTACTCTAGAAACTTCTTAAAATGTACACAATGTTCTCCAATGGAAATGTTTCTTCACCACTTGTCACTAGCCTAGCTATCATCAAACAGTTCCTACATTGGCCCAATCAACAGCAGCCTAATGACTCACACCAAACACAGAACCAGTGAAAGAAGTCCACATGTCTAATTACCACTTCAAATCAAGCAGTAAGAAAGACCCTCTGGTCTTACAGAAAATGTTGTCCAACTAGAATTATCTAGATGAACTAAAAACATATAATAAACAAGAAAAATTATAAACTATATCAGAATTCAAGAAAATTAAAAAACACATACATAAACAGAACTTATCTTACTGCAATTAAAGAGGATAAGTTTAAACTCCTAAATTAAATTTAAGAGAACACAAATATATGGCTGAAAGAAATTATGTAAGACAATCAAGAATTCGATTTTGAGTCCAATATAGTGATATAAATATTAAAGGGAACTCAAGCTTAAATTAAAATGGAATGGAAAACATCAATAATTGCCACCACCCCCAAATATGAATGTCAGGGCAAAGCCCCATAAGTAGAGTATATCCAGTAAATTCTTGAAATTAAAGCAGAGGAATTAAATTGCTCATGGAAAGAATGTAAAAACAAGAAATGAATGGAACACAAAAGAACTTTGAAACACTAGGAAAACATATTTTCTTTTAATTATGAACATAGATATAAGAGAAGAATCACTGTCAATGCCATAGACCATATTTTTAATCTGCTCGTGGAAGAAAATGTGTAACCACACAGAAAAAAAAAAAAAAGCTTCTAGAATACCATTTAAATGATACAAGAAAAAATTCCATACTACACATGTTAAAGAACTAAATAGAGGAAGAAAAGAGAGAATTTAAAAATGCAGTAGAAAAAAATCAGAGTAACAGCTAACATCTCAATAGAGAAAAAAAGCTAGAAGTGCTTGGAACAATATGCCCCAACTTCTAAAATAGGCTATTCTGTAATACCCAAGTCTACACTGTTATACCCAACTATCTGCTATATTAGAAAGAGGAAGAAAAATAATTTCATAATATATACAAACTAAGAGATGCCATGTCTATAAATCCAGCTTTACAGAGAATACTTGGAATAATACTTCAGGGAAAAGAGAGAAATAAGCATAGCCAAAAGAATGAAAAAGAAAGGGAGACGAGAAATGGATGGAGGGAGAAGGAGAAAGAGAAGCAGAAGCAGCAGAAGCAGCAGTGGTGGTGGAGGAGGAGGAGGGGGAGGTAGGGGGAGGAAAGGGAGGAGGAGGAGGACGAGGAGGAGGAGGAGGAAGGGGGAAGAAGAAGAAGAAGAAGAAGAAGAAGAAGAAGAAGAAGAAGAAGAAGAAGAAGAAGAAGAAGAAGAAGAAGAAGGGATTAGAGAAATTACTAAGAGCACTTGCTATTCTTCCAGAAGATGCAGGTAAAATTCCTAGAATTGACCTGGCTACTTACAACTCTACTTCAGGATATCTGGTGCCCTCTTCTGATACATACAAAAATACCCTAAAGGGCACCTTTATCGATTAATGTATGTTGAAAGCAACTGTCCTTGTATCTCTGGTATGAAGCTTATTTAAGCTGTGTTTAGTAGGTTTGGTTGTGTGTGTGTGTGTGTGTGTGTGTGTGTGTGTGTGTGTGTGATCATAGAGTTTCCTCATATTCAGTTTCTCTTGTTTATTAAGATTTAATCTTTGAGTAATCCAAATCCCCAATCTTATCTTCAAGCCTCTCTTTTATTTGGTCTTCTCTTGGTGTGGCTTTATTCTGAGTTTTAATTTTACTGACTGAAGTTTTCACTTTATATTTTATTTCAGTGGTATTTCTTCAGAAATTTTATCTTTATTATTGAATTCTGTTTTCATGTATAAAATAGTATTCATTATTTTATTAAATGTTGTCTTAATTCTAGAATTTATATATATTTTTCCAGTTTCTTGAACATATCTTTAATTGCTATTTTGAATCCAATTTCTTATGCATGAGCAAAGATGCTTTTATCAGAGAACATTATGATGGGGTACTAATTTCTTGATGATTTATGTCATTTGTGTTCTTGTCCACGGATCTAGACATTTTGAGTCAGAGTTTTAATGGTGTTTCTTGGAATGAATATGTAGTCTCATCTTTGATATTTTTTTTTCTAACTCCTACTTGTCGGGTTGTTGATCATTTGAACATTGCTTGAGTTTCAGTTTTGAGAAAACTGTTTTAATGTGTGAGTAAGGCTTTAGAAATAATCCAGGCTTATCTCTATACAGGTGTAACTTCTTATTTTAAGTTTAATTCTCTGTATCTTTAGAAGTTTCTTTCTTTTTCTTCTCTTTCTTTCTTTCTTTTTCTTTTTTTTTTTTAAGAAGGAACATTTTATTTGGTGCTTCTTCACAGTTTCAGATGGTTACTCCATGAATATTGTGTTTAAAAATTTGACAGCAAACAGGCAGCTGTGTATGATGCTGGGGAAATACTTGAGAGTTTATATATGATCTGCAAGCTTCAGGCCAAGAGAAAGAGCAAAATTAGGACTAGCATGACATTGTGAAACTTCAAAGTCCACCCATAATCACACATCTCTTCCAACAAGGTCACACCTACTAACCCTTCCCAAATAGTTCCACTAACCACAGAGAAAGCATTAAAATATATGAGCCTATGGGGGCCATTCCAATGCAGACTACTCCTGTCATTGAATCATCCTCTGAAACTGTAAGCCTTCAAAAATGTTTCATTCAACAGTTGTCCAGCTCATGGTGTTTTGGGACAATAATAGAAAAGTAATTTAAATTTAGATTTGTCTTCAAATAGGTTGTTCTCATCATTAATGATGATTAAGAGTTTTATGTTTCACTGGGTATAATATTCTAGGTTGTCATCTCGTGCTTTTTGTTGTTGTTGGTGGTGGTGGTTTTGTTTGTTTGTTTGTTTGTTTGTTTTAGTCGTTGAAAGGTATCTGTCCAGGCCCTTCTAGTGCTTAGAGTCTTTGTTGAAAAATCACCTCTAACTGTGATTTGTCTGCCTTTGTACTTTACCTGACTTTTTTCCTTGCTGCTTTAATAGTCTTTCTTTATTCTATAGAATTTATGTTTTGATTATTATGTGGCAGAAGGATTTTCTTTTCTGGTCCTGTCAAATTGGTACTCTGTAAGCTTCCTTTTTTTAAATTGGTTATTTTATTTATTTACATCTCGAATGTTATCCCCTTCCCTGTTTCCCCTCCTCAAACCCCTATCGCATGACCCCTACCCCTGCTTCTAGGAGGGAATCCACCCACCCAACCACCCTCTCCTGCCTCACCACCCTAGCATTTTCCTACCTTGCAGCATTAAGTAAGCTTCTTGTATGTTTATAGGCATCTCTTTCATCAGGTTCAGAAAGTTCTGTTCTATAATTTTGTTGAAAGTGTTTTCCGGTCCTAGGATCTGGGACTCTTCACTGTCTCCTATTCCTAATACTCTTTGATAAGGTCTTTATATAGTATCCTGGATTTCCTGGCTTATATTTTTAGGATTTTTTTTTTTTTTAGATATAACACTTTTTGTCTGATGTATTAATTTCTTCTATTGTATCTTCCACACTTGAAATTCTTTCTTCCAACACTTGTATTCGGGTGGTAATACCTCTATCTGTTGTTCCTGTTGTCTTCCCTGGGTTTTCCATCTCTAAGATTTCTGCAATTTGTGTTTTCTTTTTTTCCCATGGAATATCTTTTTCTTCACTTTTTTTTTATTAGATATTTTCTTTATTTACATTTAAAATGCTATCCCGAAAGTTCCCTATACCCTGCCCACACCCCTACCCACCCACTCCCACTTCTTGGCCATGGTGTTACCTTGTACTGGGGCATATAAAATTTGCAAGACCAAGGGGCCTCTCTTCCCAATGATGGCCGACTAGGCCATCTTCTGCTACATATGCAACTAGAGACAAGAGTTCTGGGGGTACTGATTAGTTCATATTGTTGTTCCACCAATAGGGTTGCAGACCCCTTCAGCTCCTTGGGTACTTTCCCTAGCTCCTCCACTGGGGGCCCTGTGTTNNATCCAATAGCAGACTGTGAGCATCCACTTCTGTGTTTGTCAGGCACTGGCATAGCCTCACAAGAGACTGCAATATCAGGATCCCTTCAGCAAAATCTTTCTGGCATATGCAATAGTATCTGGGTTTGGTGGCTGATGATGGGATGGATCCCCAGGTTGGGTAGTCTCTGGATAGTCCATCCTTTTGTCTTAGCTCCAAACTTTGACTCTGTAACTCCTTTCATGAGTATACTGTTCCCTATTCTAAGGAGGAATGAAGTATTCACCCATTGGTCTTTTTTCTTCTTGGTTTTCTTGTGTTTTGCAAATTGTATCTTGGGTATTCTAAGTTTCTATACTAATATTCACTTATCAGTGAGTGCATATCTAGTAACTTCTTTTGTGATTGGGTTACCTCA
>NC_034591.1:81427025-81463616 GCF_900095145.1 Mus pahari
AATGTGGCTGTTCTTGTATTTGGAGCATAAATATTCAGAATTGAGAGTTCCTCTTGGTAGATTTTACCTTTGATGAATATGAAGTGCCCCTCCTTGTCTTTTTTGATAACTTTGGGTTGGAAACTACTGCTTATTTGATATTAGAATGGGTACTCCAGCTTGTTTCTTTGGACCATTTGCTTGGGTCCCAGTGGTCAAATTATTCTCTGCAGGGAGGCTCTCCTCTATCAGGGAAGGTGCACAGAGACCTGGCGTTCAGATTTGCCTCCTTGCTGAAGCTGTAGGCCCAAAACAGGGCCTGTCCCAGAGAATGTGTTGCCTCTGCACTTTATTCACTCACCTGCACAGACTAGCCACTGAGGGACCCTGGACACAATATAACTCTCTCACCTGTTCTGGCAAACAGAGCCCTCACAGGTGGCCACCTGTGCCCAAATTTCTGGAGCCTGAAACAGGGTCTGTCCTAGAAGTTAGGTTGCTTCTGTCTGTCCTGAAGCTGTGTAGCTTCTGCGGGGTCCACACTCTAGCTAGCCCAAGCCAACTGGAGCAAATATGGCTCTCCTTCTGGCTTAGGCCTTGAGACTTCTCTTGGGCGGACACTCCTCCTTGGGTGGGAAAGGTGCTGGGTGACTGGAGCCAGAAACGGGATCCTTTCCAGAAGCTGTGTCCCTTCTGCAGGCCACCCCCTCCCTGGGAGTTCACCGGAGCAAAGATGGCCCTCCTACAGGTTCAGGGCTTGCGACTGCTCCAGGACAGACAACCCCTACTCAGGCGGGAAAGGCGAAGGACGACTGGAACCAGAGATGGGATCTTTCCCAGAAACTGTGATGCTTCTCCAGGCTGCCCTCTCCCCAGCAGTTCACCAGAGCAAAGATGGCTCTATTAATGCTCTTCTTAATGTCCTCTACCAGCATCATGAGATATGATTTTAAATTGGAGTCTTGCTTTTCAGGTGTGTTGGGGTATCCAGGACTGGCTGAGGTGGGAGTGCTGGATTCTGATGATGGTGAGTGGTCTTGGTTTCTGTTAGTAAGATTCTTATGTTTNCCTTTCGCCATCTGGTAATCTCTGGTGTTAGTTTTTATAGTTGTCTCTGGTTAGAGCTTGTTCCTCCTGTGATTCTGTTAGCCTCTGTCAGCAGTCCTGTGAGTCCAGTTCTCTCTGGAGTTTCATTGGTCAGAGTACTCTCTGCAGGCAAGCTCTCTTCTTGCAGTGAAGATGCGCAGAGTTCTGGTATTCATACCTGCCTCCTGGCTGAAGATGTAGGCCTGAAATGGGACCTGTCCCAGAAGATGTGTCTCCTGTGCAGTTTGCACACTCACCTGCATATACTAGTCTCCGAGGGTCCCTGTACACAATATGGGTCTCTCACCTGCTCTGGAAGACAGAGCCCTCCTGGGTGGCTACCTCTCCTCTGGTGCGTAAGGTGCCCGGATGTCTGGCGCCTGAAATGGGGTCTGTCCCTGAAGCTGTGTTGCTTCTGCAGTCCTCACTCTCACCAAAGCAGACTGGTCCCTGGGCAACATGGAGCACAAGATGGCTCACTCACCAGCTCATGCAGTCTCTTTAGAAGTTTCTTACTAAAAATCACAAGAAGTCTGTGCAATGGAAATGAGTTTTAATAGGATAGCCTTGCCTGGCAGTAAATGGGGTCATGTAGACAATAGTGATGTTTCCTGGTTGGGGTTCAGGTTGCCATATTAACTTCAGGTTGAGGAGGATGGGGTTGAGGTCAAGATGGGAGCCTCTAACTGGTTCAGATGTTGTACCCCCCCTCCCTGGTTTGTAGCATGGAAATCACTTAGGGGATTCCCTTATCAAGTTATCATTGAGTGGATAGTTGTTCAGCTTCTATGTGTATGTGGGCTCTCTTTTGTTTTTTGTTGTTATTAAGACTAGCCTTATTATGTGGTGATCTGATAGGATGCATGGGATTATTTCAATCTTCTTGTATTTGGGTTGAAACTTGTTTTGTGTCCAATTATATGGCCAATTTTGGAGAAAGTACTTTGAGATGCTGAAAAGAAGGTATATTCTTTTATTTTAGGGTGAAATGTTCTGTAGATATCCATTTGGCTTATAACTTCAGTTTCACTGTGTCTCTAGTTTCTTTTCCCATCTGTCCATTGTTGAGAGTGTGATGTTAAGTCTCCTACTATTATTGTGTGACGTTCAGTGTGTGCTTTGAGTTTCAGTAATGTTTCTTTTACAAATGTGAGTGTCCGTGGATCTGGGGCATATGTGCGTGTGTATGTGTGTGTATGTAGTGTCTGATATATATAGTGTCTGTTCCCATCTTTTTTGATAACTTTTGATTGAAAGACTTTTTTATTGGATACTAGAATTGTTACTTCAGCTTGTTTTGTGATACCATTTGCATGAAAGTTTTTTCCCAGCATTTTACTTTGAGGTAGTGTCTATCTTTGACACTGAGGTGGGTTTCCTGTATACAGCAAAATGCTGGGTTCTGTTTACATATCCTTTTTATTGTTAAAGTGAGTGCATTGATTTTGAGAGATGTTAAAAACCAATGATTGTTGCTTCCTGTTATTTTTGTTTTTAGAGGTAGAATTATGTTTGTGTGGTTCTCTTCTTTGGGGTATGTTGTGAAAAGATTAGTTTCTTGCTTTTTCTTGGATGTAGTTTCCCTCCTTGTGTTGGAGTTTTCCTTCTATTATCTTCCTTAGGGCTGCATTGTTGGAAAGATATTGTTTAAATTTGGTTTTGTTATGGAATATCTCCATTCTGCTTTCAGTTGAATTTCAGTGAGAAAAATACCCAGTTTCATAATTTTAATAAAAATATAAATTTTTCTTAAAATATTTATGGAGATCTCCCTTAACCTTTAGTCTTCTTGTTGTTCTTGTCAAAACTAGTTACCTATATGTGTGTAAGTTATCCTAAAAAAAATAAATATCCTGCTGAAGTCATCACCATCCTTGATTTCAGTTTATACTTCAGGGTCAGATTAATAAAAACCCCATGGTACTAGCATGAAAAAGACTACATGGACCAGAGGAATTGAACTGACAATCCACATCTAAGTGTAAACTACATAATAGACACAGAACTATTTTGGTTTTACAACTTTCGCTTAGGTTTCCAATCTAAGTTGACTTCATTTTTCTCTTTCTTTTTGAATCTCTTTGGTTAATTTTGAGCTCTACACTATGAATTCCTTTGTTTCTTTGTGCATTCTCAGATCTCATTCTTTTGTTTTGTTTTGTTTTCGTTTTTATTGGGGGGTGGGGGTTTTGCTTGTTTGGGGGGGTTGTTTGTTTGTTTGTCTCTCAGGTTCTAACAGTCAGATCAGTCAGGTATGAGTTCTTGGTCCTAAGAAACAGATTGCTTAGATTCAACTCTGTTATCTGGGGTAGAAATAAAGTCATCTAGAGGGTCAATCAGTTAGTAAATTTTCTCATTTGCATATGTAACAGAAAATATATTATAGTTATTTTTTTGTATATGCAGTGTTTCTTCTTTTTTATATTGGTTTCAAAACTAGTTCTCTTTTTTCAAAACCTGTAATTGACATGTCTTAAGAGTTTTTGTATTTAATTTTTCAATTCAATTTAAAAGTCAAATATTAATTATTAACCGTAAATATCTGGTTTCTTGTCTTACTTTTAATATTTCTTTCCCAGCTTTCTAGTGTCTGTTTATCTATTCTTTCCTTAACTTTATGACTTAAAGTCATAAATTTTTTTCTCACAATTTCTGTATGAACTGAAGAGTATTTATTGTTTAATTTAGTTCTTTATTGACTTTACATGTTAATCCAGAGTCCCTGCCCCTCATATCCTTCAAACCCACCCTTAGAAATCTCTTCCCCCTTTACTCTATCCCCTTTTTCTCAGAAAAGGACTGTCTATCTGTATGTAGAAAAATGAAACAAACCCTTATTTGTCACCTTGTACAAAGCTCAAGTCCAAGTGGATCAAGGACATCAACATAAAAACAGATACACTGATTCTAATAGAAGAGAGTTGGAAAGAGCCTTGAACTCATTCACACAGGGGGAAATTTCCTAAATAGAACTCAAATGGCTCATGCTCTAAAATCACCAATAGATAAATGGGACCTCATGAAACTGGAAAGTTTCTGTAAGGCAGAGGGCATAGTCAATAAGACAAATCCGCAACCTACAGACTGGGAAAAATCTTCACCAACCCCACATCTGAGAGAGGGCTAATATCCAAAATATATAAAGAACTTCAGAAGTTAAATGCCAAAAAACCAAACAACCCAATCAAAAAATGGGGTATAGAACTCAACCAGGAATTCACAACTGAAGAATCTCAATTGGCTGAGAAGTACCTACAGAATTTCTAAAAGTCCTTAGTAATCAGAGAAATGTAAATCAAAACAACCATGGGGTTCCATCTTACACCCATCAGAATGGCAAAGAACATTGCTAACTCAAGAGATAGCACATGTGGGGGAAGGTGTGGAGCAAGGGACTCTCCTCCATAGCTTGTGGATTTGCAAACTGGTACAACCACTCTTCAAATCAATATTGTAGTTCCTCAGAAAATTGGCAATAGTTCTATCTGAAGACCCAGCTATACCACTCTTGGGCTTATATCCAAAAGATGCACTGTATAACAAAGACTCCACTATGTTCATAGCAGCCACATTTATAAGAGCCAGAAGCTGGAAATAAGCCATATGTGCTTCAGCTGAAGAATGGATCTAGAAAATATGGCTAATTTACACAATAGGATACTATTCAGCTATTAAAAATGAAAATATCATGAATTTTGCAGGCAAATGGATGGAACTAGAAAATATCTTCCTCCTCTTTGAAGATATGGTAGAATTCTGCACTAAAACCATCTGGCTGTTTTTGGTTGAGAGGTTTTTAATGACTGCTTCTATTTCCTTAGGGCATTTGGGATTGTTCAGAGAGTTTACTGGATCTTGATTTGACTTTGGTAAGTGGTATCTCTTTAGAAACTCATCCATTTTGTCTAGCTTTACCAGTTTTGTTGATTATAGGCTTTTATAGTAAGTTGTGGTAATTTAATTTTTTTTCAGTTTCTGTTATTATATCTCCTTTTTTCATTTCTGATTTTGTTAATGTGGATAAAGTTTCTGTGCCCTATAGTTAGTTTGACTAAGGGTTTATTTATCTTGTTGATTTTCTCAAAGAACCAGCTCTTGGTTTTGTTGATTCTTGGAATCTTTGCTTCCAATTGTTTGATTTCTGCCATGAGTTTGATTTTATTTTCCTGCCATCTACTCCTCTTGGGTGTGTTTGCTTCTTTTTGTCCTAAGGCTTTCAGGTATGCTGTTAAGTTTTTAGTATAGGATATCTCTAATTTCTTTACAAGGGCACTTAGTGCTATGAATTTTCCTCTTAACACTGTTTGCATTATATGCCATAAGCTTGGGTATGCTGTATTTTCATTTTCATTGAATTCTAGAAAGTCTTTTATGTCTTTCATTATTTCTTCAATGACCAAGCTATCATTGAGTAAAGAGTTGTTCAGTTCCATTAGTATGTGGCTTCCTCTTGTTTTGATTCTTATGGAAGTCCAGACCCAGTCATAGTGAGCTGATAGAATACATGGAATTATTTCACTTGTCTTCATCTATTGGGGCTTGTTTTTTTTTTCTGTGAACAAATGGTCAGTCCATTTGTGGGAGTGGGGTGCTGAATTCTCCCACTATTATTGTATGAGATTCAATGTGTATTTTGAGGTTTATTAAAGTTACTTTTATTTATTTATTTATATTTTTAAACTACATATTTTCTTTTCAAATGTTATCCACTTTTCCAGTTTCCCCTCCAAAAACTCCCTTATCCTTTCCCTCCTCTGCCTGTTCCCCAAACCACCCACTCCTGCCTCCTGGCTCAGGTATTTCCACACACTGGGGCATAGAACCTTCACAGGACCAATGGCCTCTCCTCCCACTGATGACCGACTAGGCCATCCTCAACTACAGCCATGACCAAGAGCTATGAGTCTCTCCATGTGTTTTCTTTGATTGGTGGTTTAGTTCCAGGGAGCTTTGGGGTTACCAGTTAGTTCATATTGTTGTTCCTCTGAGGGAGCTGCAAACCCTTTCAGCTCCTTTGGTCTTTCTCTAGCTGTTCATTGGGGACCCTGTGCTCCATATAATGGATGACTGTGAGCACCTACTTCTGTATTTGTCAGGCACTAGCAGAGCCTCTCAGGAGACAGCTATACCAGTCTCTTTTAAGCAAACTCTTGTTGGCATCTGCAATAGTGTCTGGGTTTGGTGGTTGTTTATGGGATGGATCCCAAGATGGGGACAGTTTTGGGATGGTCATTCCTTCAATCTCTGATCCAAACTTTGTCTCTGTACCTCTTTCCATGGGTGTTTTGTTCCCCCTTCTAAGAAGGATCAAAGTGTCCACACTCAGGGTTTTCTTCTTGTGTTTCATGTGTTTTGCAAATTGTCTCTTGGGTATTCTGAGCTTCTGGGCTAATATCCACTTATCAGTGAGTACATATCATGTGTGTTCTTTTATGATTGGGTTACCTCACTCAGGATGATATCCTCCAGATCCATCCTTTTTTTAAATAAATTTCATGAATTCATTGTTTTGCTGAAAGTAATATATACTTTCAATGCAATCACCATCAAAATTCCTACTCAATTCTTCACAGAGTTAGAAAGGGTAATTTGCAAATTCGTCTGGAATAATGAAAAACATAGGGAAGCAAAAACTATTCTCAACAATAAAAGAACCTCTGGTGGAATCACCATCCCTGACCTTAAGCTGTACTACAGAGTAATAGTGATAAAACCTGCATGGTACTGGTACAGTGACAGAGAGGTCGATCAATGGAATAGAATTGAAGAACCAGAAATGAACCCACAGGCCTATGGTCATTTGATCATTGACAAAGGGGCTAAAACCATCCAGTGAAAACAAGACAGCATTTTTAACAAATGGTGCTGGCTCAACCAGCAGTTAGCATACAAAAGAATGAGAATTGATCCTTGTACAAAGCTCAAGTCTAAGTGGATCAAGGAACTCCACATAAAACCAGAGACACTAACACTTAAAGAGAAGAAAGTGGGGAAAAGCCTCAAAGATATGGGCATAGGGGGAAAATTCCTGAACAGAATAGCAGTGACTTGTGCTGTAAGATCAAGCATTGACAAATGGGACTTCATAAAATTGCAAAGCTTCTGAAAGGCAAAGGACACTGTCAATAAGACAAAATGGCAACCAACTGATTGGGAAAATATCTTTACCCATCCTAAATCTGATAAGGGGCTAATATCCAATATATATAAAGAACTCAAGAAGTTGGACTCCAGAAAACCAAATACCTCTATTAAAAATGTGGTACAGAGTTAAACAAATATTTCTCAACCGAGAAATACATAATGACCGAGAAGCACCTAAAAAAATGTTCACCATCCTTAATCATCAGGGAACAACAACCCTGAGATTCTACCTCACAGCAGTCAGAATGGCTCAGATCAAAAACTCAGGTGACAGCAGATGCTGGCAAGAATGTGGAGAAAGAGGAACATTCTTCCATTGCTGGTGGGACTGCCAACTTGTACAATCACTCGGGAAGTCAGTTTGGTGGTTCCTCATAAAATTGGATAGAGTTCTACTGGAAGAATCAGCAGTACCACTCCTGGACATATATTCAGAAGATACTCTAACTTGTAATAATGACACATGCTCCACTGTGTTCATAACAGCCTTATTTATAATAGCTGGAAGCTGGAAAGAACCCAGAGGTTCCTCAACAGAGGAATGGAAACAGAAAATGTCGTTCATTTATACAATGGAGTACTGCTCAGCTATTAAAAACAATGAATTCATGAAATTCTTAGTTAAATGTAAAGTTACTTTTATGAATGTGAATGCCCTTGTATTTGAGGCAGAGATGTTCAGAACTGAGATTTCATCTTGGTGGATTTTTTCTTTGATGTGTATGAAATGTCCTTCTGCATCTCTTTTGATAACTTTTGGATGAATGTCTTTTTAAATTGGATATTGGAATGGCTATTCCAGATTTTTTTCATGGGATCGTTTGCTGAGAAAAATTTTTTCCCAGGATTTACTCTGAAGTAATATCTGTCTTTTACACTGAAGTGTACTTATTGTAAGTAGCAAAATTCTGGTTGCTGTTTATACATCCAGTCTTTCAGCCTGTTTTGTTTTTTAAATTGGGGAGTCCATTGATGTTGTGCAATATTTTAGACCAGTGATTATTAGTTCCTGTTATTTTTGTTGTTGGAGAGGGCATTATGTGGGTGTTATTCTTTTCTTTTGGGCTTGTTGTGAGATGTTTAATTTCTTGTGTTATGTTGGGTGTGCTTGCACTCCTCGTGCTTGGGTTTTCCTTCTACTGTCCTTTGTAGAGATGGATTAGTTGAAAGATACTTTTTAAATTTGGTTTTGTCATGGAAAAATCTTGTTTTCTCCATCTATGGTAATTGAGAGTTTTGCTGGGTATAGTAGCCTGCGCTGCCATTTGTGTTCTCTTAGGGTCTGTATCACATCTGTCCAGAATCTTTTGGCTTTTAGAGTCTCTGTTAAGAAATTTGATATAATTCTGCTTTTAATATTCTTTCTTTGTTCTGTGCATTTAGTATTTTGATTATTATGTGATAGGAGGATTTTCTTTTCTGGTCTGATCTATTTTGTGTTCTGTAGGCTTCTTGTACATTTATTGCCGTCTCATTCTTCAGATTGGAGAAGTTTTCTTCTCTGATTATGTTGATGCTATTTTCTAGCCCTTTGAACTGGGGATCATTACTCTCTTCTATTACTTTTATTCTTTGGTTTAGTCTTTTCATTGTTTCCTGAATTTCCTGGATGTTTTAGGATAGAAACTTTTTATACTTCGTATTTTTTTTTTTTTTAACCAGTGTGTCAATATCTTCTATGGTATCTTTAATGCTTAACATTCTCTCCTCTATCTCTTGTGTTCTATTGGTAATATTTGCATCGGTAGCTTCTGATTCCTTTCCTAGGTTTTCCATTTCCAATATTGCCTACTTTTGTGATTTCTTTATTGTTTCTAATTCCATTTTTATGTCTTGGATAGTGTTGTTTAATTCCTTCACTTGTTTGATTATGTTTCTTGTGTTTCTTTAAGGGATTTATTTGTTTCTTCTTTAAGTGTTTCTATCTATTTGCCTGTGTTTCTTTTAAGTGAGTTATTTAAGCCCTCGATAATGGCCTCTATCATCTTCATGAGATGAGAATTTTGGTCAACATATTGCTTTACAGGTGTGTTAGGGTATCCAGGGCTTGCTGTGGTAGGAGAAGTGGGTTCTGATGGTTCCAAATTTCATTGGCTTCTGTTGCCCCTGTTCTTATGCTTGTCTCTTTCCATTTGATTATCTCTTGTGTTACCTGCCCTGGGTTTGTCTGACTGGATCCTGCCTTCAGTAGGCAGGTAGAGCTCTGTGACCTGGGTTGGAGCAGACCTCCTGAGATGTAGGCAGTGCTTGCTCTAACTGTAGGGAGCAGGGGGCTCTCCTGTGTTACATCAGCACCATTTACTGAAGATACTTTCTTTTTTCCATTGTATGGCTTTGGCTACTTTGTCAAAAATCAAGTGTCCCTTGGTGTGTGGGTTGATTTCTGGGTCTTCAATTCTATTCCACTGATAACTTCTTTTATGGCAATACTATGTGGTTTTTATTACTTTTGCTTTGTAGTATATAGTTTGAAATCAGGAATTGTGGTGACTCTAGAAGTTCTTTTATTGTTTAAGATTGTTTTGGTTATCCTGGGATTTTTGTTTTTCCATATGAATTCAAGAATTGCTCTTTTGCTGGGCATGGTGGCACACACCTTTAATCCCAGCACTCGGGCAGAGGCAGGCGGATTTCTGAGTTCGAGGCCAGTCTGGTCTACAAAGTGAATTCCAGGACAGCCAGGACTATACAGAGAAACCCTGTCTCAAAAAACCAAGAAAAAAAATTGCTCTTTCAAGGTTGGGAAAGAATTGTGTTGTAATTTGGTAGAAAATGCATTGAATCTGTAGGTTGATCTTTTGGTATGGTGTCTATTTTTACTATGTTAATCATACTGATCCCTGAGCATGAAATAACTTTCTCTCTTCAGGTATCTTTCACAATTTCTTTCTCCACAGTCTTGAAGTCTTGTCGAACAGGTCTTTCACTTGCTTAGAGTAACACCATGATATTTAATAATATCTGTGGCAATTGTTGTGGTTGTTGTTTCCCTAATTTCTTTCTTAACCTGTTTATCATTTGTATAAAGTCAGGCTAATGATTTTTTTTTTTTTTGATTTGACTTTGTATCCAGACAGTTTGCTGAATGTGATTATCAGCTATAGGAGCTCTGGTAGAATTTTTGGGTCACTTAGGTGTACTATCTTATCATCTGCAGTAGCAGCACTGTGTTTTCTTCCTTTCCCATATGTATGCCCTTGAGCTGCTTTAGTTGTCTTCTTTCTCTAGCTAGAACTTCAAATACTATGTTGAATATAGAAAGAGTAGGCAGCCTTGCCTTGTTCTTGATTTCACTAACATTCTTTTACTTTAGGTTTTTTGTCATTTAGTTTGATGTCAACTACTGATTTTCTATATATTGCTTTAATTATGTTTTGGTATGCACCTTGTACCACTGATCTCTCCAACACTTTTAACATGAAGGGGTTTTGGATTTTGTTGAAGGCTTTTTCAACAAATGAGATGATCATGTGATTTTTTTTCTTTCAGTTTGTTTGTATGGTAGATTATGAGGATGGATTTTCACCATCCCTACATCCATGGATGTAGCCTATTTGATCATGTTGGACAATGTTTTGTTTTGTTTTTTTAATTATTTTATTAGATATTTTCTTCATTTACATTTCAAATGCTATCCCGAAAGTCTCCTATACTCCCACCCACCCTGCTCCCCTACCCACTCACTCCCACTTCTTGGCCCTGGCGTTCCCCTGTATGGGGCATATAAAGTTTGCAAGACTAAGAGGCCTCTCTTCCCAATGATGGCCAACTAGGCCATCTTCTGCTATATATGCAGCTAGAGACATGAACTCTTGCTGGTACTGATTAGTTCATATTGTTGTTCCACCTATAGGGTTGCAGACCCCTTCTGCTCCTTGGGTAATTTCTCTAGCTCCTCCATTGGAGGCCCTGTGTTCCATCCTATAGATGACTGTGGGTATCCACTTCTGTATTTGCCAGGCACTGGCATAGACTCACAAGAGACAATTATATCAGGGGTTGAACAATGTTTTTGATGTGTTCTTGCTTTCGATTTGTGAGTACTTTATTGAGTATATTTGCATCAATATTTATAAGGGCAAATGGCTTAAAGTTCTCTTTTTTTGTTGAGTCTTTATCTGGTTTAGGTATCAGAGTCACTGTTTCTTCATAGAATGTGTTTGGCAATGTTCCTTCTGTTTCTGTTTTGTGGAATAGTTTGAGGAGTGTTGATATTACATCATCTGACATTTAGTACACTTCTATGCTAAAAATATCTGGTACTGGGCGTTTTTGGTTGGGAGACTTTTGATGACTGCTTCTACTTTCTTTGGGTTACAGGACTATTTAAATAGTTTAACTGATCTTGATTTAACTTTGGTAACTTGTATCTATCTAGAAAATCATCCATTTCATTTACTTCTAATTTTGTAGTGTAGAGGCTTTTGAACTATTAAGACCTAATAATTTCTTAAAGTTCCTCGGTGTCTGTTGTTATGTCTCCCTTTTCATTTCTGATTTTATTAATTTGAATGTGGTTTCCATGCCTTTTCTTTAATTTGACTAAGGATTTGTATGTCTTGCTAATTTTCTCAATGAACCAACTCTTAGCTCCATTACTTCTTTGTATTGTTTTCTTTATTTCTAATTTACTGATTTCAGCTATAGTTTTGATTATTCCTTGTTGTTGACTCCTGTTAGGTGTGTTTGCTTCCTTTTTCTAGAGTTTTTGTTTGTACATTTAAATTGTTAATATGACAACTTTCTAATTTATGAAGGTACTTAGTACTATGAGCTTTCCTCTTAGAAGAGGTTCCATTGTGTCTCATAAATTTGGGTATGTTATGCCTTCATTTTCATTGAATTCTAGAAAACCTTTAGTTTATTTCTTTATTTCTTCCATGGCCCAGTGATCATTGAGTAGAGAGTTGTTCACTTTCCATGAGCTTGTAGGCTATCTGTCATTTCTGTTTTTGAAGACCAGCTTTAATCGATCAATGCCTGAGAAGATATAAGGAGCTATTTCAATTTTCTTGCATCTATTTAGGCTTGTTTTGTGACCTACTGTATGGTCAGTTTTGGAGAAGGTTCCATGAAGTCTGAGAAAATGTTACTTTTTTTGTGGTTTGGTAAAATTTTCTGTAGATATCTGCTAAGTGCATTTGATGTATTACCCCTGTTAGTTTCATTATTTTTTTGTTATGTTTCTGTTTTCATGACTTGTTCACTGGTGACAGTAGAGTGTTGAAGTCTTCCATTATTAATGTGTGGGTTTTGGTATGTGGTTTAAGCTTTAGTGATGGTGATTTTACAAATGTGGGTGCCACTGAATTTGCAGTATAGATGTTCAGAATTGAGATATCATCTTGGTGGATTTTTCCTTTGGTGAATATGAAATGTTCTTCTCCATGGCTTTTGGTTTCTTGGCTGGAAAGTCTATTTTATTAAATGTTAGAAATCCTACCTCAGCTAGCTTCTTAGGTCCCTTTGCTTGGACAACATTTGTTTTCTAGTCCTTTAATTTTAGGTAATGTTTATCTTTGATACTGAAATATATTTGCCTGCATGCAAGTTGTATATAGTAGAATCATGGATCCTACTTTTGCATTCATTCTGGTATCATGTGTCTATTTTTTGGGGGGGGCTAATTGAGACATTTATTTTGTGAGATATTAATGACCAATGATTGTTAATTCTTTTTTTTTTAATGTTGATGATCCTTCTCTCTCTCTCTCTCTCTCTCTCTCTCTCTCTCTCTCTCTCTCTCTCTCTCTCTCTCTCTCTCTCTCTCTCTCTCTCTCTGTGTGTGTGTGTGTGTGTGTGTGTGTGTAGTTAATGTCCTTAGGTTGAAGTGTTCCTTCAAGTATTTTCTTTAGGGTTGGATTTGTGGATAGATATTGTTTAAATTTGTATGTTATCTTTGAATAACTTATTTACTCCATCTATGGTGATTGGGGCCTTTGCTGGGTATATTAGTCTAGGTTATCATCTGCGGTTTCTTAGCAGCTACAATATCTCTTTCTGTCCTTTCTAACTTTTAGAGTCTCTGTTGAAAAGTCAGATGTAATTTTGACATGTCTGCCTTTGTATGTTACTTGGCTGGATTTTGCTGTTGCAGCCTTTAATATTCTTTGTTATGTTGATTTAGTGTTTTGATTATTATGTGGCAGGTAAATTTTCTTTTCTGGTCGAATCTAATTGGTGTTCTGTTAGCTTCTTATAATTTTTATAGACATCTCTTGCTTCAGAATAGCAAACAATTCTTCTATGATTTAATTGAAAATATTTTCTGGTCCTTGGAACTTAGACTCTTTACCTTCTTCTACTCCTATCTTTTTGTTTTGGTCTTTTCATAGGATTCCAGATTCTCTGGCTGTTTTATGTCAGTAATTTTTTGGATTTAACATTTTTGACTTATGTATTAAATTCTTCTATTGTATCCTCTTCATATGAGATTTTATATTCCATCTCATATATTCTGTTGGTGATACTTGTGTCTATTGTTCCTGGTGACTTTACTAGCATTTTTATCTGAAGTATTTCATCAGTGTTTGTTTTCTTTATTGCTTATATTTCTATTTTTACATCTTAAATAATTTTATTCATTTCCTTTATCTGTTCACTTGTATTTTCCTGTATTTCATCAAGGGATATATTAATTTCCTCTTTAATGGCATCTATCTTAATATCTATGATATATATTAAGATTCAGGCTCATTTTCTTGTGCTTTGGTTGTCTTAGGGTATCCATGTCTTTCAGCAGTGGTATAGCTTTGCTCTGAAGGAACCATATTACTCTGGTTTTTGGTGTTTGTGTTTTTAAAATGGAACTGGTTGTCCCTGGGTGTTTCTAGAATAGCAGGAAAGTAGGTCAATTCTGGATCTTCTCAGTGCCATAAGCCTCAGGTAGTTAGCCTTGGACTATATGTTCTTTGTGTAGATGCTTTGAATATTCCTTGTGCAGTGGACCTGGTAGAGACCTGTGGAGCTGTGGCTGAACAACAGAGATTTGGGGACAGCACACAGGGCAGGTGGTTGTACCCTGAGAGATTTGGCAGGTCCTGAACAATGTTTTAAACTACTTTTTTTGTTTTGTTTTGTTTTGTTTTGTTTGAGACAGGGTTTCTCTGTGTAGTTCTGGCTGTCCTGGAACTCACTCTGTAGACCAGGCTGGCCTCGAACTCAGAAATCCACCTGCCTCTCAAGTGCTGGGATTAAAGGCATGTGCCACCACACCCAGCTCTTGAATAATTTTTAATCAATGCATTATAATTTTCTGGAAGAAAAGAAATGAGTTCATTAAATATTTCTGTTTTTCCCCATAGAACTTGTTTTTATGTTTATGTAGATTCTCTCCTTTCCACTGTGTTTCTTACTACATTCCTTCATGTAATACTGGCTCTAACTGATGTACTTCATAGTTCTATTAAGTGTTATAATTGTCAACTATTAATGCTGCTTATTGATTGACATTTATATATATATATATATATATATATATATATATATATAGTTATTTTGTTTTATTTTTCTATTTTTTAAAGTGTGTGTGTGTGTGTGTGTGTGTGTGTGTGTGTGTGTGTGTGTGTTTAGTCCAACGAGGGCATTATTGACATGCCAAAGCAATAACTATATAGCAAAGTCCATCTTGCTTAGCCAGTGTGTTCATTGGGCTTATGGACCGTAACTCAGCATAATTTGAAAGGTGGGAGGACAACCTAAATACAGTTTTATCACTACAACATAAAACACCTGGTAGATAATCATGGATGCCCATCTTCAGTTAAGAAAGAAGAAATAGATATAGATAGTTAGAATTCAGATAGATAGATAGATAGATAGATAGATAGATAGATAGATAGATAGATAGACAGACAGATATTTTTGAGGCAGGGTTTGACCTTGTGACATGAGCTGATATGGGATATCTTTAGCTACTAAAATCCCACCCAGTGAGCAGATTTTATATTTGATGTATCTATTGGCATTTATTCTTCAGTGTAGGCATCACTAAACTACATTCCTCTGTGATGGTAGATGCGTTTTTCAGATTTTCTGCTCCATACTCAACTTTCAGCAATTGTACAACACTGTGCCAAATCAAGGATCTTATTGCACTTTTCCTCTTCAAAATGTTCAATAGTTGTGCCTTTTCATTCTTTGTGATACTCTTAGTGAGAGCAAGGAATTGATATGGTTTGGAGAGTACAGCTTCAATCTTTGGCAAGAAACATGAATTTTTCTCCTGTGATAGAAATTAGGCTAAATTATCACTGTTATCTCTCTCCTATTGATGATATCCATGCTCATACTTGCTTCTTTAGATGATATTTAGTAGGAAATAGTGCCTATATTCTTCTACCTATCATTGGCAAAATCATACCTTTTATTCTTCTCTTCTGTTGGCACATAACTGTGATCCATTCACTTTCCCCTCAAATAGCAATATTTTCTTGGTACTTACCAGGAAGTAGGCCTATTAACCTTCCATAGACATTGATAGGGTTTCCTTGTATATAAAGCAATGGAGTTTTACTGTGATCTGAAGATAAGATAGTTTGCTTTCCCTCTTGAAATGTAAAACTTCTGTCTAGTTACAGAGAAAGACATAACAAAGAGAAAATAACAACCCATAACTTTTTTTAACCTGTTCCAATCTGATCACACTTTTAGCACTGAACTGTTCTCTACTCTCATTTTACCTATGACCACCTAGTGACACATACCAAAGAATCTGTAATTGAGTGTAAGGACCACTGTGTGGATCCTCAGGAATTACAAAGTTATTATTAAAGTCAGTCTTTAGTAATTCATTAAAATTTGGTTGATTTTTTTCTTTTCTGCTTCTACAGAAACTTTTCCCTCTACATATTTTATGTCTTGTATCATGTTGAGTAGCCTTCCTGCTCTCTCTACTTCTTCTTTTGTACTTTATTTCACCACTCCACTCAGTTTTCTGATGAGCTCAAAGATATTTCTCTCCCTACCTCCCTGTCTGTCTCTGTCTCTCTCTGTCTGTCTGTCTGTCTGTCTGTCTGCCTACCTAACTGTCTATCTATATATCTTTCTATCTATTTATCTGGTTACTTATCATTTTCTTATTGTTAAAATTATAATTACAATAATGTTCTTTTTTTAGCTTTTATTTCATTCTAAGTAACAGCAGAAGTCTATACAGTATTATAAAAAGTTTAATAGTGACTGGTATTTTTCTCTTCTGTCATGAAACATACACAAATATATATATATATATATATATATATATATATATATATATATATATATATATATATTCAGTGTTCAGATTAGAAATCAAGCTAATACTAGCGTCCAGAATCAGAATGTTGAGAAATGAAAACAAAATACAAAGTGTTCTACATTTGAGATTTAGAAAGTGTATTTCAAGAGTTACATAGTACACTTACTTTAGTAGGGAAATTGACAGGTAAGTAATTTGGTATATTCTATGATTGATGAAATAACATTTTTGCCTTATAAATGAAAATTAACTATTTTGGTTAAATATAAATATGCATGTATATATATGCATATTTAGAATATATGTTACATAACATATGGACTATGATATATGTCAAATAAATAATATCCATATATATATATAACCTTTCTGTGGGTACCAATCTTCTTTCTTTGATTTTTTTTTTCCCAGAAAATAGCTTTTCTCAAGGCCAGAACCAGTTATATTCAGTCACTATGGTTTAAGAGCTACAATAACGACTCCAAGAGAGAAATTGGCATCAGCTTCTGGTCCTGGGGTTTTGTTTGCATAGCATGAGTGTGCTGTGAAGCTCTGACCTCCTAAGTTAATGTTGGAAGATGAAGGGCTGTGTTCCAGCTGGACATTTGAGGATTTCCCACTTGCCTCTTCCTATTCAATTCTCATTTCTCACTAGTACTCTACTGAGGTTAAATGTTTTTATTTTCTCTTTGTATGTGTTATTTTGTTGTTGTTGTTTATTTTGTTGTTGTTTCTGGATGCAAGTTTTCTCTATGTAGCTCTCGCTGTCCTGGAACCTGTACTATAGACCAGATGGCCTACAACTCAGAGATTGATCCTCATGTATCTGTATCCCTAGTGTTGGTATTAAAGTTGTGCTTCACTACACCTGACTAGAAGACCAAGCTTTGAGCACATAGTATTTGAAGAAAATGGATCCATATTCTAAACTGTAGCAAAGACCAATATGAGAAATGTTGACTTAGGTTTTTCTCTACGAGTATTAACTTTTTAAAATTTGAGTACAATCCTCATTCTCACAACTTTAATGTTGTATCTAATTTGCTTTAGATTCTTCTGTATGAACAATTATTATAAAGTATAAATATTTTTAGAAATAATAGGAAATAAAATTATGCTATATGACTTATTTTATATTTTCAAACTTTAAATTAATTCTAAGAGAACTATCTTAAAATTTAATGTTTCCCCCTGCATTGTCTTGGTCATATTCACCAAGCTGAAAATAGGTCAATTTAAATTTAGACAGAAACTCATATCTGGATTTATATTGCTGAGATTAATTCTATTGACATCACTTAAAGATACCTTTGAAAACATCTTTGATTTTTTTTTTTTAGACCAAACATATAGCATCTACTCTTATGGTAAAGCATGGAGTGATAAATAAGTCAGATGATCCTGTTACTACACTACTTACATACCTTGGCAATCTGGTTATTTTGTCATGAATTAAGATGATACTGTCATGTAACATTCATATGATTCTACCATTTTTATTTAACATAACAAGTCTATACTTTACTTCATTTTTATCCATTTATACATACCCTTAATCAAGCATGTAAATTTATCAGTGACTTTTAGGAATAGTGAAGAGCAAAAAATTCTTATTATCAAAGTTCAAATATATTATTTGTCTGCTGATGAAGAACTGAAATTACATGTTCTCAAAATTTTATAACTGGCTTGTTTTTAAAGTCATATATACACAAACCATAAATGAATAATACCTAGATTTTATTGATTACATGTGTGTTAATATACAGTATTTTAAAACTAAAACATATAATTAATATATGAAGCATAGTTCACAAACTTCAAGTCCATATCTTAATGTGTCTAGACATTTTCTCTTTTAATAATTTAAACAGCTATTATGGGAAGATAATGGCATTTGATTTCCACTGTAGGAATTGTAATGATAATTAATAATATCATTGACATTATAAATTCATTTTAACTTTGACTTTTCAGCCATGGCATACAACTAACATGGAACACAACAGTAATCTGTCATATAATAGAAAATGCCTTCCCTTCCATGAAAGAGTGAAGTTTCTTATTTTAACATATGTAACATATCTTCTTCCTTAAAACAAATAGAATAGTTAAAGCAGCCTTGTTTTTCCACTTTATAGTAGATACTTTAATTTAAAAATGTTCTCATGTTCTAATTCCCTTATAACACAAGAGTGGTATATGGCTAATAAGGGACCTTTTGATATTTAATTCCTAACTGTTCAAATAAGACAAGATGGAAATAAAACAAACAAATGAATCTCCTAATAGAGCCAAGAATTCCATGAAAAAAAGATTAAAGTATTGAGGAAATCAAGTAGCTGAAAAATTATTTAAATTATTGAAGTTATGTTATTGTAATTTTGTAAATACAAGTTATTAATACTGTGGTAAACTTAGTATTGCAATATTTAAAATGTAAGCTGATTATATCAGCATCAGGCATGGCTGCCATCTTGTGGGGACAGGACAAAATGTAGTGAGGGGCCAATCTCAAAAGTGTCCCTGTTAGGTTACAGGTCATCATTTTTCTTCCTTAAGTTAACTTATGCTTGCCCATATTCCTTGTGAAACTTCCTGGACACAAGGAATTGGAGATAAGGTAAGTGTAAGACATATACCAACATATATTTTATAAAAATAAGTCCCTAAGCTTAAAGCTTCAATATCATGGGCTCCTTGGACAGTGAAAAAGATGTGAAATCAAAGGTGTCATTAGAGTAATCTTTAGTTATAAACAAATTTGGGAGAACACTTGTGTTTAATAATCAACATGGTTACAGAATTTGTTTGAAATTTATTATCATATTGATTTAAAATATTTCCAGATAAGACAGTCTTTCACATTTATAGAAAGCTCTAAAAAGGTAAAAAGCATTTGAGAACTTAAATTAGAAGGTAAGAAGAATGAAAATAAGAAAGGGGGTAAATACCAATCAATAATTTTTGAAATAGTGTACAAATATTGACAAATACTTTGCAAACAAGAAAGGAATCAATTTAAAAGAACAGACAAAGTACATCTAACGCATATGTATTCCATAAGAAATTTTGGAACGTATTAAAAACAAGAACCTATGGTTTCTAAAGTTAAAGGGGTGATTCAGCACCTACTTTGTGGTTTGATTTCCATAATTCACATAGGTTCACAACTACCCATAACTGCAATACTAGGGAGCTATGCCTGTTTATCACTCTGTCAGCATACACATAGTGCATGTACATACATACAGGCAAAACATTCAAACACACTACAATAAATGAATATAAAAAAGTCAAACTGTGTTTTATAAGTTTACAGTTTTCTAACTAATATTAGTAAACATTCTGGGATTGAATTTTTTAATCCTAATTTAGAAAGAAAAAAAAAGGAAACTGAATGAATCAGGTTCTGAAATTCCATTAACACTGAATTTCCATGATCTATTAAGAAAAAAAAAATCATTTCCCTTGGGCTCCCCTCTCAAAGGAGATTCATGCTTTCCCATCCCTCCAGTGCACATCTATACATAAATTATACTCTGTCCATCACACTACTCATTACTTGGCCATTGTTCTCTTTTACTTCTTCATACATATCTGGTAAGGGTGCAATTTATTTAGAATTTTTTTAGGTAGTTACCCACATTTATATTGCTAATGATATCATTTATATCATGATACATATATTGTATCATTTATGACTACAAATAATTATCCAAATACATTTATTTGTGTTATTTGAAAGCTAACCTTGCCTCAAGTTTAAAATAAACACTTATGAATACATTGGTTTTTTTGTTAAAACAAAACCCTTTGTATATTGGTATATCACCAAAGCTTTTAAAATTTGATGAAAATGAGTGGATTCAGTGTTGAATCACAGAAAGAAGCTGACTTTACCAGTGTAGACACTGGGACTCTTTGATGTCTGCCCCCTGAAAATGAAAGCATGACCTTCTACACGCATTCCCACAGTCTTGCTTTTCTTCTGCACAACATGCATTTGAAGGAGTCCTAATGTGCCTTAACCCAGCAACACAAATGAATACTTCTCTAAAATTCTGCTCTCTGTTAAAAAAAAATGTTACTAATTACACTTCAGATCATGAAGCTCACATTTCCTACAACTTCTCTAAGTCACTGATGTTGATATCACAGTGATTCTTCCAGGAAGCCCCATCCCAGCTAGGAAAAATCCATGAATTATTAATTATCATTCACTTTTATGTATTCCTCCAAAGTTAAGTGCCTGTTATAAAACTTTAGGGAATGAAGGCTGTCTTCATAAGAACTGAGGCAGAGGACAGGGGCCAAAGTGCATATTTTATTCCCATATGTGATGACTGATTCAAACGAAGCAGCATTTATGAAGGAGAAACCATCTTTGCAAAGTCTAAGACACACATGCTATGTACTCACTTATAAATGGATATTAGTCATAAAATACAGGACAACCGTGCTATAATCCACAGGCCCGAAGAAGCTAAGTAACAGGGAGGGCACAGTCTACTTACAAAACAAGACCAAGTTTAGCTTGCTTGTATAGGTCTGTAATCCTGGCTACTTAGGTAGCTGTGGCTGAAGGAACATAGGTTCAAGGCCAACCCAGACAAATTTTTGACAATATCTCAAAATAAAAGAATAAGAAAAAGAATAAGCTAAAGATACAGCTGTGTGGTAGAGACATTTATTAGCATGTGTCTAATGTATACAAAGTTTAATTCACAGTAGATCAATAATTAATTAATAGTCAGTAAATATGCTATTTTTACACTTGGTTTTCAACATCCATTTTGTACATGGTAAATCTTTGTTTCTAGGTAACTATCATAATATATTCAATTTTCTAAAAAAATAGTTGTACATTTATATTACAGTGTATGAATTTATATTAATGCAAAGCCAATTAATTAGGCCTCACTGTGCATAGGAATTACTTGAACACAGGAAAGGCTGCTGGTCCTAAATTGAAACCAGCAGGCTGATGGTATTACTTTAATTTTATACTAGCTTTCTTGCTTTACATTTGGAAAGCTTCTTCCCAGGTTTGAGTACCTGTTTTAATTGACAGGGGTTGATCATTATATCTTGGCATGTTGCAGGATGTGTCACCCAAATTTCTTTAGATGCTCAAGTATTAGAATAGTGGTTCTGAACTATGACTACCTGTTAGGGATACTTACAGAAATGGGTTGGTTATAAATGCTAAGCTTTGGAGTTTTTGACTTAATTATACTTACACAAGCTCTTTGCAGAGAAGCACAGGTGTTCTTGTTTAGTTCTTGTTACTTTGACACAAGCTAGAGTCACATGGGAAGAGAGAATCTCAATTGAGAAAGTGCTTCCAGATTGGTCTGTTGAGCATGATGCTGTAGCATTTTCTTAATTTATTGCTGACATGTAAGGGTTCAACCCTCTGTCTAGCTTGCCACCCTAGGTAGGTGGGTAGCTCTGGGTTGATTAAGAGAGCCGACTCAGAAATCTGTGAGGAGCAAGCCAGTAACCAGCATTATTCTATTGCCTCCAGGTTGTTTGATTGAGTTACTGTCCTGGCTTTCCTCAATGATAGAGAGTTAAAAACATGGGATTATAAGCCAAATAAATCTGCTTTTTTTCCATTCTAGTTGGTTTGGTTTAGTCAACGTTTTGTCACAGAAACAGAAGGTACATTAAGGCACTAGATTATTCTATAGTGTACTTACACGATAGGAAACTACTAAATGGAGGACTTTGGAACAAATACAATATTTTATTTATGGTACACTAAAGAAGTTTCTAGTAGATTATATGAACACGAGTATATTTAGTTACTAGTTATCTCTAAGAACAGCACTGAAAAAGGTTAGGATGGGATGACACAATTATTGTTTGAAGGTTTCAGCTATCAATCTTATTCTAAGATATGATATTGCTGTGTCCATCTTAAATGATGACATCCCAATTTCTCTTGATAGAATACACAGTGAGTCACTAGCTTTTAAAATGAACCATAGTCCTGTGTGGACATACACCCGTTTTTAAAAATTCGTTATCTGTATCAACATTTATGGAAGTGCATCAGAATACTCTGAATAGTAGATGACATCAATAGTAGCATGAAGATCATTCATATTGAATTCATGGTGGGGAAATGAGCAGATGATGAAAAGTGATTGGGAAGTACAGTCAGTGATGGCTTCCTGGAAGTACTGGTTTGTTCTAGATTCAGAAGAATTGAAATTCAACAGTTGGGGCTCTGTGCAAATTGATGTTATCAAAAACATGTGTATAAGTCCCAACATCAGTGAAGAGATTGGTGAACTCATTTTAAAGTAGTGTTTCTCTTTGACTCCGTGGAAGATTGCATTGAGAGCCTAGGAGATGGGTGGGATCATTTCATACTCAAAGGTCGGGCAGTGTTTCATGAGTGACAAGTTTCTGCTCTTGAGGTGCTGAGGGACTTGAATGACTACTGAAATCCAGGAGGAACTGTTGATGTGAGCAGCCAAAGAACAAAGCATTTTCTGGAATGTCCAGGGATGGAATTTACAAAATGAAGGAAAGTTAGGATATTTCAGACGTGAGAATAGGCAACTAAGTCAAATGACCACAATACTAGAAAAGGGGTTAGTGAGGAAACAGGAACAAAAGATCTTAGCCAGGCTCACAATGAACTTGGGTTCTGATATCCATCCCCCAGGTAACAAGATTCCCAGCCAGTGGACTACATTCGTAATTGAAACAGTAACAGAGCTGTTAATAGCTGACCTCAGTTACACACTTGATTGAGTTAACAGAACCCCCTTCTGCAATAAGATGGAAGGATATAAACTAGCCATTAGAAGTCACCAGGAGCGGGGATAAAGCTTGCACAAAATCCCTTCTTTGTAGGCTGGGACCTTACCTTACAGTGCATCTGCAGGCTCCCAGAGAATAAATAGCAAGTAGCCTCCCGGTGGCTACTTAACTGCACAGGTGATTAACTTAGTGCAGTATTTTGACGACTGAGGCTTTTTTGTTTGGTTGGTTTTATTGTCTTTAACATTATTAGATAATTTTTAAATATCAAGACTGTCCGTATTATAACAGTATATCAAAATTCTTTCTGTATTTTGATTGCCTTAAAAACACCAGAGACCCCAAAGGGTGGGGGGGGAACAAACCACTGTTTAAAGGTAATTAGCACATTCTCAGCTTTTTATAACTTTATAATTGAAATCTCATTAAAAGCTTTCTAGGTCTTCTTTTCCCTAAGTGACTAGGTGTCCCTAATTTGTTCTTAGCCAATGTGACTAATTCCAGAAGAAGACTAGAAAAAAGTCCGGTACCTGTTGGGGGATAGCAAGGTTAAATAAGTGGGGTGGCTTTTTAGGTTGTTTTCTAACCTACGGGGAAAAACAAAACACATCCAAAAAACCGTCAAGGCAGGTGGGGGACTTCACTGCCTTCTCTTTGAGTCCTGCCTTTCTCAGTCCGGGTGAAGATTCCCAGGGAATTGAGAGCGCGGTTTTGTTTCTCCCTTGTATTGCAGATAGGGGGAGGAGGTGGTTATTAGAAGCTCTTCCTCTCTCGGTTCCCCTCTCCGCCTGACAGCACCGCTCTCTTGCGGACTCGCTTCTCCTAGGTGATCCATTTCTAGGCAACGTGGGGCTGCAGCGGAGCTTGCCAGGCTGCTGTTGGCTTCCCGCATCCCGCCAGGCGAGCGGCTCCGGAGCATCCTGCAGCCGCGGCTCCGCGCGCCGGCCTGGCCCGCTGCTCGCTCCCGCCGGACTCCCCCGCCACCGCGCCCGCCGCGCCAGCTCCGGGGCCCGCCTCGCGCCGAAGGAGAGTCTTCTCTGCATTACTAGCTGCATTACCTTCAAGTTCACTTTTGCCACCCCTCCCGGAGCGGACCTCCCCCTCCCCGCTGGAATCTGGCGACTCCGCTCGTATCTTCCTCCTCGTCGGTGGCACTGAGAGCTGGCCGCGAGGCGCCACGACCGCGCACGGCCCCGGGTGGAGGGGCTCGGCGGCGGGGGAGGGCGCGGGCACATCCGGCGCGGGGGTGCCCAAGTTGCGGCGGAGCTGGGACCCGCCACCGCGGCCCCCGCGCGGCCACGGCCACCGTCTGAGCGCCAGCCTCGCCCCCTGTCCGAGAGCAGCCAAGGCTGGATACATTTTTTTAAAAGACCAACTGCAAACAACTCTGGCAATGCCAAAATTCCCCTCCGAGTGACAGGGCTTGGGAGGAGGCTGCCTCTGGCTGTGCTAGCTCTCGGGTCGCCTGTGCCTCTTCTGCGACTAGAAAAGATTGTGCTGTAAAGAGGGATTTGGAAATTAGGGGGAAAGCGGCACTCAACTCTATCGTGACCTCAAACTCTGTGGACCGCTTAAGAGAATATCTACATATTGGAAGCAAAGTCGTGGTCAAGGAGGATCAGCATCGGAGGATGGAAGTTTTCCCCTTGCTCTTGTTTCTGTCCTTCTGGTGGTCTCGAACCTGGGACCTGGCGACCGCCGATTCCATCATCCACATCGGTAAGACAGGGCTTCTGTGGCTTGTGGCGACTTTCCCTAGCGTTTCTTGGCAGTAATCTCTGCTTCCCCACCCCCTCGAGCCTCGGGCTGCTGCTTGAGTGGCCTAGGTTCGCGCCCCTCGGTGCCCGCGCGCTCACGGGCTCAGCTTTCCCTAAGCTGTGGCTGAGCCTCGCGGCGCGGAGTGAGGCCGGGTGTGGAGTGCCGGCTGGGCACTAGAGGCTCACGCCTGCCTCCGCGCAGGAGTGTGGGGAGTGTGGGGACTCGGGGTGTGGGGAGAAGGAAGTTTGATTGACTCTACCTTCTCGATTTTTCCCGGATGTACATTTGAGCCATTAAAAAAAAAATCATAGGGGTAAGGCTGGCAGTGGCATCCGCCGGGGAGAGAGGCCGGCTGGGGCCGGGGGCGCTCCCCGCGGCTCGAACAGGTGGTTTTGCACCCTGAGCGGCCGAGTCCGCTGCGGCGAGCGATGCGGACGCCCAAGCTCGCCGTCCTCTGCGGTTCCCGCGACACGGTGGCTGGAGAGGATGGCGGGGTACTCGCTCCCGGTCCGGGGCGTAGGAGACGCCAGTGCCAGCGCAGGCCGCTCTGGTGCCCGGGCCAGACACGGTGGCCTCTGACAGCCATCTCCAGAGCTGCTCCTGAGCGAGCTCTGCGTCCGGGCTCCCCGAGGCCCCGCGGGTCGCCAGGCTCCTGGCCCCACCTATTGGCGAGCCGAGCGTCGGGGCAGCGTGGCTGGAGCGGCAAGGGCTCGAGTCATTATCATGCAGGGTGCCCGCAGCGAGGGCTCCAACTCTTCTCACTTGCTAATCCCTGAGAGCTGAGTGGAGACTGGCTTTTGCTGCCTTTTTTTTCTGCGTTAATGTGATGATTTCCTTTTCGGCAATTCGCCCCCTGGGAAGAAAGGTTCAGTTGCTGGGCTGCTGTGAGACCCCTCTGGGGTATTTTTTTTTTTTTCTCTTTCTTTTCTTTTCTTTTCCTTTTTCTTTTTGGGTATAGGAGTTTTATCAGTATAAATGGTTTCCTGTTCTGCAAATCCTGGCGACAGATGGGTCACAGCTTCTTTGCCCTTCTACCTTGTGCGCGGGCACGCGCGCGCGCACACACACACACACGTGGCAGGTGAAGCAGCTGCAGGTGGTAGTTACTTCCAAGCAAGGGGCTTCTGTCTGGTGTTTGTGCCTGTGGTGGACAGATCTTCAGCTCCAGGGGGCTCCCTCTTTTGGTATTATAGGCTGTCTTTGTAAACATGTCTGCCATTCTCTATCATTTATTTCAATGGGACTGTATGTCTCTGTGCAAGGGGTAATGAGGTCAGAATTCAGAAAGCCTTGCCCTTGTGCATTAAGAAAATGAAGCATTACATAGCTGGCCTTCTGGATCCTGTTTTGCCTGGGGCTTACAGTGCCTGTAGGTTCAGAACTTTTCAGAAAGAAATCTCATCGAGGGGTTCAGTAACGCTCTGATAAGAGTTTGGAAATAAACCGTGCTTTTTATAAAGACATGACATGAATTTATGTCCAGTTGTAAGTGACTAGAGCAGGACCAGGGGGTGGGATTGCTTTGCCTTTATTTATATTCATTTGACGATTGGGGTTTTCTCACTTATGTTTGCCACTCCCCCCCCCCACACACACACAGGGGTACTTGTAGATAAGTGCTTGTTTCATTGCTTATTCTGTGCTCCACATGTTAAGTACATAATTTACAAACATGTATATATGTATATATCTTGGTATTCTTTACGAGAGGAATACTATTTTACAGGGCACTCCAGCCATCTGGTTCAGAATAGAAAATATCATATGCTGCCAACTGTTGTCTCTCAAAGTGACGGGGCTTACTTGTTTATAACTAGATTCTTAAAAAGTTACTGTACAGCAATTATGCAGGAATCTAGCTGTGCGCATCAACAGTGTATAGCCAACTAAAAGAAACACCTCTTTCTCAATTAATTTGGCTTGAATGAAGTTAATGCATTAGACAAGGGGATTGGATTCTTTTATAGACTACCTAATGTTGCAGTAAAGCTATCAGGGTTTTAAAAGCGTCACACCTCTTATCATGTACTGAAAATTGGCTATGTTGTGTGTACCTCAGAGGTTAAATGCCCCCCTTTCCTGAATATTTAGCAAAAGTATGATACTTTCAAAACTGGTACGTCTGTATTAGACTTGTATGCCAGCAGTTAGCATGTACTGGGTCAGCATGCTTACTTGGTTGGTGAGGAAAAGGAATTTTCTTTAGGTGTTGACTTAGATGAAATGTAGGAAATACTAATATGGGGAATGCATTAGCTCCAGCCTAAAGGGCTGAAAGTGACCCCACTGGCCAGGCATATTTCATGTAAAGAGATATAAAGATATATGCAGAATTGAAAGTGGAAAGATAAAAAGTCAGACAGACATTACTCTAGTAAGTTCTTTAAATACTGAATTTTTTGATATTGAACATGGTATGTGTATGAATTTCTTGTCTCTCTGTTTACTTCATGTAGGTAGCTTAATAGAGATAATTGCATATTAAGTTTTAATATTTTGTCAAATAAATTAGTTTATTATCATCATGACATACATAATGATTAAACCACAATGATTGAGGTAAAAATATATTTTCTACTCAAAATACATATTATAATTGCTTGAATTTTCTGATAATCGTATTTTAGAGACATTTATTAGTTGCATATATTTATTTGCTAAATACGCATACCCATATATGCATAGTACTTAATGTTGAATCACCTCCCTTGCCCTGGTGAAAGAAAGGTCTTTGACATATAAAACTATGCAAGTTTGAATTATGCTTCTACTTTGGGCCTGTGCATTGATTGAGTAATTTCATCAGACCCACATTACTTGATTGCTTAGAAGTTTCCTAACGATCTGCATGCTGTAGGAAGAACCAAAACGTCGTGAGTGGAATGGCAATGATACCGTGTTTTATGAGGCTATTCAGAAGTCGCGCTGATTTATGTAGCTAGAAAGCTCCCAAGTCTTTGAGATTAGCCACGCTGACTGCCATTCTCCTCATACATCAGTCGTCCCACACTCTGTACTCCCTCAACACACCGGGAGTGTAGAGTGTGCTGCCTTAATTAAGCAGGGATTAGGTGGCATTTCCAGTCAACTGCATAGTTTGTGTTTTGCATCCTGTCTACTATGGAGGATCTCACATCTTAAGAGTTTAATATATGCTCATTTCTTTATCTACTTCCTGTGTTCAGAGAGCAGACTGTAAATCAGCTATCCCCAGTCACATATTTCTATAAAGAAATGTGCAAGGACTGTACTCATTCATATATTACACACATCACTAGCAAATTTTGGCTGTAATCAGTTTTAGTAAAATGCCTTATGTCAACAAGGAGTAGAAAAGAACCATTTATTCGTTTTTCTCCCACAAGCAGATGATACTTCTCCAAGATTATAATAATCAACTCTGTCATTATGAGAAGCTAAGACAGTTCACAGCATGTTTGCATCATCAGAATGTTCAAGGTATACACTACAGCTGGTTTACTGAAATGTTCAGTACATTGTAAACAACATAAGACAAGCAATTGGGTGGTTTTCTTTCATTTATTCCGGAGTCTATTTTATTAAATATGATTGCAAACACATTCACAGTAGGCATAGGATAACTCAGTTTTTTTTCCAAAATATTTCCTTTTCTTCACATGATTTTTATTGGGTAGCCAATGACCTCAAACCGTCATCAGGAATTCATTGCTTCATATAGCCCAAATTGCTTTTTTCCCTTTTACTTTTGTTACAGCAGCTTTTTATTCCTTAAGTTATATAGAAATAGAGATAAACTTACAAAAAGTGTTCAGACACATGCTTTACTCTTGCTCTCTTCCTGTGTGATTAATACAGTTCTTTGAAGTACAATTCTGCTGTGAATTAAATTAGACAATGTTGCTATTAATCAATGATATCAACCGTGACAAGATTAATAAACATTATAACAAGGACCTTTGCTGTCTACTGCAGATGAAATATATATATCTACTAAATATCCCCTGTAAATTTTCAAATGTGAATAAAAATCAAAGTGATTAACATTTGACTTATCTAAAAATAGATAGTAATTGAAATTGTTAGAAGCAATGGAAGATGAATTTCATTCAACTTTGACCTCTATGGCTTATTTTGTCATACTATAAATTTATCTTAATGGGATATTATGATTTCAAAACCCCTCTCATCCACACAGAATTGTTTATTCTTTCACCTGCTTATACTATTGTGAGGGAGAATTCCCATTTGTATTATATCCCTAGTTTATTTTTATTTTAGATAGCATATTACTAACAACATGAATTGCTGAATGCCTAATATTTATTGGAAATATGTTTTCAGCCTATGGTGATATCTTTACTATTAGGTTTCACTACGTTTTGAGCTGGTCCTTTGTAGTCTACATAAAAGAAGATATGAAATATTTTTCAAAATATCAGAAAAGTGTGCCACCCAATTACTTTTGTGATACTGGAAGATCAGTGAATTTCATTCTTGAAGCAGAACAACATATATTAACTTTGGTTCTCTTTTTGTTTGTGTAACTATAGAACATATCAACACCTGCTCCTTCCTAAAGCAGTTAGATTTGATAGATTCACTAGTGTATATTTTAGACAAATTTAAAATCAAACAGTGGCATTTTCTTAAATTAATATTTTGTTGAGGAAGAACTAGGATGAAGACAGGCTGCCACATGATGAGCAGTGTTGGTGCACGTAGACCTTGGTCTATTTGCCATTTTTCTGTTCTTAATAGAGGGTTTTCCTCACCTCTAGAACCCCTATGACTGTAAACTGATGTTTGTGAGGAAATGCATTTTAGCAGAACTGTGAAAGATACTGTCTTAGTCAGGGTTTCTATTCCTGCACAAACATCATGACCAAGAAGTAAATTGGGGAGGAAAGGATTTATTCGGCTTACATTTCCATACTACTGTTGATCACCAAAGGATACAGGACTGGAACTGAAGCAGGTCAGAAAGCAGGAGCTGATGCAGAAGCCATGGAGGGATGTTACTTACTGGTTTGCTTCCCCTGGCTTGCTCAGTCTGCTCTCTTATAGAATCCAAGACTACCAGCCCAGAGATGGTCCCACCCACAAGGGGCCTCTCCCCCTTGATCACTAATTGAGAAAATATCCTGCAGCTGGATCTCATGGGGGCATTTCCCCAACTAAAGCTCCTTTCTCTGTGATAACTCCAGCTGTGTCAAGTTGACACAAAGCTAGCCAGTACAGATACTTATGTACCCACAAATATAGATACATCTAAATATGATGTACATCATTCATGATCATTCACAGTTTCATATTAATATGGCGTATCATGTGAGTCCTATGCAGGAATTCCACCAACACAGACATTCCTTGTAAGACTACAGCTTATTTGGTCGTTTGAGCCAATGTGTATCTCCCTGATAAATTTCTTGTTTTCTTTATTTGTTGCTATAATCTCACTTGTACTACATCTTATGCTCTGTATGATGGAAGATGTAATGTAAGTCAATTTTAAGACAATAAATTAATTCAAACATTTAGTCACATATTTATAGAAAATGTGACATAAAGTAAATAAAAAAATTCTTACTCTTTTATTCTTTGTCCAATGTCAATATTAATAAATAAAAATTTATTATATGTAATAATGCAATGTAAATGTCCAATGTAAATTTAAGTAATTAGATAGACATATTAAGAAGTATATTAAGGTAATTCTAAGAAACTCACTGTGGATATTTATGGGTTATAGTCATTTAAAATGGTGAATTTTAGCTTTTCATTATAGATATAAATTTCAGGTGAATGTTAAAAGAAGATGATGAATTTAAGATATAATAAATACTCTGGAATTACATTCTGGTTGGTTTATTCAAAATACCGTATTACTTGAGTAATATTGAACATTTATTTAATTCTTTGAGTATTTTATAAACTCTAATCTCAAGCACATTTACTCTCTAAAATTATGTGAGCAAAAAGGAAATTCTGTATTAAAAGACTCTCAAAAAGAAATTGGGAAAAGAGTCAGAATCACATATGATACACAGAGTTATAATTAATAGCAAGTTATAGGGTGAACTTAAAAAATAAAAGTAGATGCCCCTTCGTCTTGCAAACTTTATATGCCCCATACAGGAGAACGCCAGGGCCAAGAAGTGGGAGTGGGTGGGCAGGGGAGCAGGGTGGGGGGAGGGTATAGGGGACATTCGGGATAGCATTTGAAATGCAAATGAAGAAAATATCTAATAAAATAATTTTAAAAAACAAAACAAAACAAAACAAAAAAGTGAGATATAAAACACAAATGAAACTTAAATTATGCTACTGAGGAACCAGGAATCAAAATGGTTTTAATGCAAAAAGGAATCAGCAGCCAGACAAGTGCCTCCTCAGGATGACTGAGTTCAGGGGTAACCAGTCGCAAGCCGATCCGCCTGTCCACACAGCCTGTGTAACTGAAAGTTATAGCCTTCTACTAGTTTGGGGGCAGCAGTGAAGCCACTCGCAAATGTAGCATGAAAAGAAATAGGAACTTTAACCTTCTTCATACATTGGATTCTTGTTCCATTTCTCCCTCCTTGTACACACCTCCTGCTTATCAGGAAGCCTTAATGTGTCGCGGTGATGGTTGACTCACTGTGAGTTTCTTAGGAGATGGAAACAAAGTTGGAGATGTCCCAAGCTGAGCAGCTGAACTGTTTAAGGTTCAAAAATTACTCCAGTTAATTATCTTATTAACACATATTCCTAGTCATAATAATCAAATTATTAATTTTAATAAAATAGCAAGCATATCATTTTCCTTCATCCAAAAGTGACTCAAAGTAACATTTAAGATAAATACTAGGTTTTCCTAAGTGATTTTAAGTGAGATCCTTGCCGCATAAGCAAAATACTATAATTCTAACAGTTAATAGTCAAAGGATAATACAGATATTTCTACTAACATCTAAAAATTGCCACTCAATGAACCTTTTTAAAATTTGTTATAATTTTTGAGAAATTTTATACCTGGGTACTATATTTACATAATTTCCACCAGCACTTTCTCTCCTCGAGCTTTAAACCTGTTGTTAGCCACAGTCCCTCTTAAATTTTTGACCAATTACGCTATAATTATTATTGTTTCATGTGTGTGTGTGTGTGTGTGTGTGTGTGTGTGTGTCTTTATAAATACATACTGCTAAGTCCATTCAGTGTTTGCTCATACCTACAAACCACAATAGTAACATGGCCCATATATTTTGGTAGTAAATAACCGCTACCAAATTGAACTTAAGGCCTGCTCATTATGAGGAAATTCATGCCTACTATTGTAAACCTAGCTAAGTAACCATGGCTAATAAGTCCATGAACCTACTAAATCCCTAAATCAATATATTTGCTCACTGCCTTCCAACGGACTCTGTAGGGTCACAGAATTAAAATAGTAACCAAGCTATGTTTTGTGTGTGTGTGTGTGTGTGTGTGTGTGTGTGAATTTTTCAATTTCATGGGGAGACAACTAAAGAAAATGGTTATATCCTAGTTCTGTATAAACACTACTAAATTAAATGGGGGGGGGCTGGCAGGTGACACAATATTCTATTTTTGGTTGAGTGGCATGGTAATTACTCTTAGGAGAGAAAATAATTTTAAAGGTCTGTGGCCGTATCGATATCTGGTGACGTGTTTTAGTCAGAGGTCATTGCAAGGACAATGACTCTGAGACAAGACACTAGGAGTTACTTTAATTCATAAAGGGACATTTTGAAAGCCACTTTGAGTATAGTTTAATGAGCTAAGTGGGAAGTAGAAGGGAATAAAATCTGACCTACAAGTGGAGCAAATCCAGGAGAGGCTTATGCTTTATGGTAAGGCTCTAAGGTTTTCATAACCTTCTTAGGTTGTATGTACTAGCAGGAGTACAGCTATAGTTTGTTCATGTTACTTGAGTTCAATTGGTGGCTGAAGGAGAAAAGCTGTCACCAGACAATGTATATAAATAACATAACATAAAATAAGAGAGGCAGTAATTTCTCATGCCCTGACCAAATAGGAACAGTTCAGGGCACCGGAGAGGCTTGCAAAGTCTTCTGTAGGCAAGAAGCTGAAGAATGCTGCTTGCTGGGAATGGAAAATTGCAAAAGGGAGGAAGTGGGCAATTGTTAGATATGGATTTGCACGGAATTTATAAATCTTTGTATTTATGTTGGACCTCAAGTTCAAGACTATAATTTATTTTGATCTTATGTGTCTATACATTATAGGTAAATTTAGAACTCCTAATTGTATTTGGCCTTTAATCAGTGAGTAGGGAAGGTGAGTGAGTTAGATGAACTCTAAGACAAGATCCTTGAAAGGAACAGTCATGGGGAGGAGGAGACAGAGAAGTGAGCTGTGAGACAGAGCAGAAGCCAGCATCAGATAATATTCTAGAAGAAAAATAAGGGCACTATTTCTTGGAAATGATTTGGAATTCTGTCATGTTGCATATATAAAACATGATTTAGGAATACTTCATAACACAGATGAACTTGAAGAAAACTGTGTTCAGTGAGAAGGGGGTTATAAAATATAGGCTGGCAACACTTAAATGAGTGCTTGAAACTTGAGGGTTCTAGGAGTCTTTAGACAAGGAAGGAGAAGGGAGGCATGGCAAGAGACGATGCGAGACAGGGTAGGAATGCTTTTGAAATGTGTTAGTGTTTCTGCACAGGAATATTCATAAAGAGATTTCACTAAGAAGAATCCTAAGAGAGCTACAGAGTTTAAGTCAGATGCAGATATTTGCAGCCAACCAATGGACAGAAGCAGCTGAACACCCCCCCCCCCGCCTCGTTGTTGAATTAGAGAAGGCTAAAAGAAGATGAGAAGAAGGGCAATCCTATCTGGAGGACCAGCTATCTGGAACCCCGAGATCTCTCAAACACTGGACCACCAAACAGACAGTGTACAGCAGCTGATATGAGGCCCCCAACACATATACAGTAGATTACTGCTGGATCTGTGTTCATTCAGAGAAGATGCACCTAACCTTCAAGAGACTGGAGGCCCCAGGGAGTTTAGAGGTCAGGTGGGGTGGAAGTGGGGGCATCTACATGAAGACAGGGTGTGGTGGAGAGGAGGTGTGGGATGTGGAACAGTCAGAGGGTGAATGGGGGGAGGGATGGAATATGGAGTATAAAAAATAAAAATAAAATAAAAAAACGAATAATCTACCATTTTTTTTTCTCAAAGTTGATTTGCTTCCAGGAGTTTAGATTTGAATACTAAAAAACTTCTTTTTTTTCAATTTTTTTATTAGATATTTTCTTCATTTACATTTCAAATGCTATCCCGAAAGTTCCCTATACCCTCCCCACCCACCCTACTCCCCTACAGATCAAGTGGTCCTTAATCAAAATGATTGCAAATGCCCCTAGTAAGAAACTTCCATGTGGTTCTGAAACATATATTTATTATTCTGCTTATTTGCTTCATTTAATTTTCCAGATCACCATTAATATTTACTTGAGATTTCTTAAATGAAATTAGGAGTGGATGACAGTTTAAACAACAGTGATATGTGTTACAAATAGAATCACTATTTACTCTGACACATTATTAATTATTATGAATATGTAATATTCTAACTAATGATAATAAAATAGAATGCTATTCTTGTTATAATAGATGCATTTGAACCGATCAGAAACTTTTCAAGTAAGTTCTGACACACATGTGATTTGTTTAAAATAACTTAGGGACATTTCATTCAGAAAAGGGAATACAATTATTGCATAGGGTAATGTTTTCCATTTCAATAGGGAAATTCATGTTATGTTAATTTCCAGTGACATATTTAAACATTTCCTTTTATGGATCTTTCACTTCTATTTGTGCTATACCACAGCTGACAGCTTTTCAGTCACAGGTGAAAATGAGGAGAGGAAATGTTCTAAAATTTCTAAGCTTAGAAATCTTTTGAAAAGGAATCTTAACGTGTTCATAAGTCTATTAATATGCCAACAAGTTGTGCTTATCACATTAATGTTGGGCTTTGGATAAAATCTCTATTGAAACAGGACTTACACTGTTTTTCTTTTTTCTTTTTTGTCTTTTTGTTTTTGTTTTGTTTGTTTGTTTGTTTTGTTTGTTTGTTGTTGTTTTTATCCCCTGTGTTTGTCTGTGGTGCTATCTCATCGACAAAAACCTCTTCCCTTGTGGGAATAGCATGTCTCATGGATATTTCTACTTTCCCACATATAATAATTGATGCATAAACAGGAGATCTATGAAAAGTAGAAAGATCAAAGTCTGATGTTTGAGATCAGAAATAACTGGCAAATAAAAGACAACTGTGTTATGGCTCAGGAACATTTTATTAGAATACAGAATATCAAAATGTATTTGTAACAAGAAGTCCATGACTTCTTGGGATAGTGAAGTGCTGTCTCTTCACAGAATTTTGAAACAGATTTACATCTAGACTTAGTTGGAATGGGTACCTAAAATTGATGAAGTACTTATTCTACTCACAATCAACATCACTAAATTCTCATATGCCACTGGCAGTACATTTCAGATCGACAGATCATTCTTAAGAGCCAAGACTTGGGTAAAACTAAGGTGAACTAAAACCAGGGGCTGATGATTCATTTGCAGAAAATACTCAGCAATTTGCCAGCATACAAAATCATATGAATGGTACCCTATCAATTACTCTGTAGCTAGTCAGTTGCTTCTTGAATGAAATAACAAACACATGGTTAGTTGCTCTTGGAGATAGACTGGAAACTCTCAGCATGGACCAAACTAAGTGCAGACTGCACAAGGCCATTGTAGTATATTTTTGAACAAGATTGGGTCCTGTAGTTTTTTTGGGTATGTCTCATGACCAGACTTGACTGTCATTGCTCTTCTGTTTGCTGCTATACACAGTGAGTTTCAAACATTTCAAAGATATGAAATTGACTGTTCAAAAAGAAAAATCATGATCTATATTCTCATGCTACATTTGCAGTAAATGCATCTAATAACTTAAGAATTTAACATAGGACATTTAGCAGTCAGGCTCAGCAAATGTTAATTTGGCCATATGATACCTAAATTTTTAAGTTTTAATGTCTCATTTCATCATCTAGATGACCTGTGCCTCTTATCCTTGAAGAAATTTTACAGATATCTGCCTCTTTAGAAAAGAGTTTCATATTAGGAAGGTAAAATAAGAGCAATTTAGGTTTCCCGGTTGGATTACTGCGGTCCACTACATCAAAAGGAATTTTTGGTAACTCAATAAATGTCCTGGTGATAGAATCCTGACAGTGCCGTAATCCAAATGTATTTTTCAGAAAAAAAGTAGCTTTTAACTAGGATGAGGAGTTTATTCTTTATAGATAGTCTTCATTAGTAATAGGAATCTCTTTAGTCAGCTTTCTGATGGTTGATCTTTCACCTTACTAGAGCTATTGGCTGCAAAATAAATTATAATCATGCCAAAGCCAGAGCCAACACAGAATGTCAACCATTTATTTGCCTCTTTTTCTTTTTTTAACACCATAGATGTCAGTAGTGGTATTATTAAATCACAGAACAGAGCTGGAGGCCTAGATATCTAGTGATTCTAGAATGAATAAAAACACTGGGATCTTGCTGAAATTCAA
>NC_034591.1:81465612-81471951 GCF_900095145.1 Mus pahari
TTTTATGAGGTCCCATTTGTCAGTTCTTGATTTTACAGCACAAGCCATTGGTGAACTATGTTGGGTTGACACTGCTGCCAATTACCATTGTGTACTGAGCTCTTCAATGTATATTCCCACTTGGCTCTCATGTTCTAGAAGATCAGGAGGAAGAGTTGAACACCATCAATTTAGAAGGAATAGTGAAGTGTATGTCAGTGGTAGAAGGAACCCCTAGTTCATGGTGAATGAGAGAAAAAGGAGGGTTATGGGAGTTGTGGTTGTCAAGGAGAAGTACATGGCTTCATTAGGGATGCTTGTTTCTCATTATTCTGACATGAGGTCGCATTAGATGGTTCTGTCTGGCTAAGAACTCACTGTCTTCCTCCTCTGTCCTCCAAAGTGTGGGGTTACACTATGTGCCACTGTACCTAGTTTTGGTGACATTTAGTTAAGTTAGTTGGTTGTAGATTTTACTTTTTATATTTTTAGACAAATGTTGTGAGTAATGGTTTTATCTCTTAAGGTCTCTTCTTTCACATAAACTACCAGGTCAGTGTGCTTCCACCTTGTAAGAGAATGCCTCTTTTTTTTTTTTTTTTCCTTGTTTGACTCATTCTTTGGCCTCTTTTGGATGACACATACTTATAGCTTATCAGGGTCATCTATTGACAAATTCAGACATGATACTATCTAGAATATTCAACCAAAAAAAATCAAGTTGGTCTTTTTGTTTCTTTATTTTTTTCCTGTGGATGGCTACAGCTATATGCAATCTTTATTTTTTGTATTAGTATTTTCTTAGATGCTTGTGTGAGATGGAAATCAGAAAGGCACGTATAAAGAAAATGATAGAATAACTCTACGAGAGATGTAATTTGGACCTCTTAATGCTTTCAGTATTTTAAATGAGTATTATAAAATGTAATGCACAATATACACTTTGGGAGATAATATCTTGTCAGGTAGCTTCTGTGCCCTTCATTTTGCTTTACTTTTCTGAGTAGTTGAAATAAGCAGTATATACCACTATTACCTAGCTTAATATATAACATCTCATTGATAATATACTAACATTATCACGTCCTTGCTAACCCTTTGTTAAAGATTACATATACATTGTGTTATTATTGGTGATGAACAAGTTTAAAGCTTGAAATTTCCCCCTTTACATAACTGTTGTTTTGGGCATATAACGATTGATAATAAAGGAAATCTATCCAATTGATAATGTAACATTTTAAAATTAAGTGATCTCCAACAACATGAACTAACTAGTACCCCTAGAGCTCATGTCTCTAGCAGTATATGTAGCAGAAGATGGCCTAGTCGGCCATCTTTGGGAAGAGAGGCCCCTTGGTCTTGCCAACTTTATATGCCCCAAATCAGGGGAATGCCGGGGCCATGAAATGGGAGTGGGTGGGGAGGGGAACAGGGTGGGGGGAGGGTATAGCAGAATTTCAGGATAGGATTTGAAATGTAAATGAAGGAAATATCTAATAAAAATTTGAAAAAAATTTAAGTGTACTCATGAATATAAACTGGTTTTTCATGTAATACAATGGTAGCAAGACAGAGCTTCATGATATTTTCAAGATAGAATTTCAAATGAAATAGTTCATTGTAAATCATTCAGAAGAAAGAAAAAGAAAGGGTTTTGCCCAATAACTCTAAAGGCAACCATGTCATTCAGGCAGTAGAGTTAAGATTAGCAAGGCCATAGTCCAGGCCAGCTACTAAAGCTGTGACAGTCAGGCAGTAGAGTTAAGATTAGCAAGGCCATGGTCCAGGCCAGCTACTAAAGCTGTGAGATGGATGGAAGATCTGGAAATGCTCCCTGTGATATACTGGTTAGCTCCTTATTTCTTTGCTCTTTATATTGTATATCTGTTGCTTCTCTGTCTAATCAATGCATAAGAAAAAAATACTAGCATGTAAGGACACCCAAGTTAGGAATGTCAGATGAAACATTCCTTACTATTTCAGTATTTTAGGATTATTAAAGTACCCAGACAACCACTGATGCTTCTTAAGTATTCCACTAACTCTTAGAAGCCTGTATTTGAGTCCACAACCTTATGATCTTAATTGTAAATGAGAGCACTAACAATGGCTCCCATTTTAGCTGGTACATTGTGAGAATTACAAACCACTATGCCTTTAAGTGTGCTCGCTGAATTTTAAAATGTGTTTTAATACAGGAGGAAATGTTGGAGTGTTCCTCATGTTTTGTCTTTGCAAGAATCCCAGATTAATCCTATGGGTCAGATATTTATGCCAGTTCTCTCTCTCTCTCTCTCTCTCTCTCTCTCTCTCTCTCTCTCTCTCTCTCTCTCTCTCTCTCTCTCTCTCTCTCTCTCTCTCTCTCTCTCTCTTTTAGTGTAGTGTAGTCAAGTTATAACTACATCCTCAAGTGATAATAAGTTAAGTTTTTATTGTGTTGAAAGAAAAAACTCTGGCATTTATGTTATCTCATTTTGGAAATTAACTCTTTGGATAAATGAAAAGCTGGTCCTTACTGTCTTGGCGAGCATGGGTGATGTGGAGGCTCTCGTTCTATCCAGAGAGTTAAGAAGTAGGATAAAACAGTATCAGGAAGTACTTTCACTTAGAAGAAACATGGAGTTAGAGTGGGAGATATGTCAAGAGAAGAAATTGGAAGTTAAGCAGATTCCAGAGGGATCCAATAAGAGAAACTTGGCTTTGTGTTCAAGGTATTATCTTGTAATAATGTGGTAAATACATGGGACACTATAAAGACGTTGGTAGCCACAAATGTAAAAGCAAATAATTTGTGTAGGGAATGTGCAGAGAAACACATCATCACTCTCCAGTGCAGGCTTTAGTTACAGAGCAGCTGTTGTCATTTATGGATTTTTTTCTTGAACTCAACATGAGCTTGGCCTAGCTTTGAGGTGACATATCCTAGAGAATAGGCATCCTAGCCATTCTCTTTTCTTCTTCAGCTAGAGGAAGAAGCCTATTCTGTACAGTGGCCCAACCTACTTTAACTGGAAAATAGTTATTTTCTACTTTTCTCCCATTAGCTAAGATATATTTGTAACAATATAATTTCCTATCTCAAATGGAAGCATTTTAAGTATCATTGCGCTATGTATGTTTAGAAAACAGCATTTATACAGTTGCTGTTGTATGAACCATTTTTTAAGAATTATTCTACATAACATTACTTAATTTTTATAATTTTAATTGGCATGTATTTTTAAATCAAAGACTAGTACTAATAATCAGATAATCACGGTGTTATTTTATTTGATTTATATTTATATTTTTCACAAAATTCTAAAGCATAATGTTCATTGACAGAATCTCCTGTCACTAAAGGTAAATAGATAAGGCAATCATTTAAACTTGCTTGAGTTTATATCCATTATATCCTTTGGCAAGTATTTTATTTTCATGAGTTAATAAATTAAATAGAGACACAAAATATTTCCACAGATTTTGCATACTCTAGTTACATACTATATTGTGACAAAATTAGTTCTCGGAAGAGAATGTTTAACTCCAAGAGTGGAGAGGCACCTGAAATGAGACAAGGTCTACTTAGTGTAGTAATACACGACTTGGTGGGGTGTTGGACCTCCTTTCTTCAGTACTCCACAGGTGACTGTGCCTTCATATTGAATGGTTAATAGTGAGTTATGTGAACAGTCAGGGGATACTTTTCTACCATGGGGAGAACTCCAACTGAACTGAGGGAGGAGTGAGGATATTTCAGTTGGCTGTTTAGAGTCTTTGTAACTTGTTTTAAAACTGTGTATAGTCAATACTTGATACAGTGGAGCCATTTTGTGCTATTCTCCTCCTTGGTCCCTAGCTCTCTAGCTGATTTTAGAATTTAAAGGAGTGAAGACTATCAATTTAGTCCATTAAAACCCAAAAAGATTGAAAATTTTTGGAACTATAATATGGTATTTTATTTATTTTGCAGTTACATAGAGTGGGAAAAAGAATCAAAATAAAACTTAGCTCTTTCATACTGATTTAACTCAAAATTTAATGTTTACTTTTTAAAAATTACTTAGAGGTGTTTTTACTTTCCAGAATTTACATACAATATAAATAAGGAAAAATATAAATTATATCTGACTATATATATATATATATATATATACACATATGTGTGTATATATGCATGTGTATATACATACATGTATGTCTTTGTGTGTGTGCATATAAATGTGTGTGTCTGTAAGAAAGTAGGGTATGGTAGGAGTACTTTCATTTTAGTGCAGCCATTTTCTGGATGTGATACTTGACTCAACTCTTAGCAGAACTAGTTAAACACTGGAAGTCACATCAGTTGTCTTCTCATCTCAAATGCCATACACAGAAGCCACAGGACATAGGAAGTAAACTGTCACAAAGAAAGAGAAATGTACATAAGATTAGACACTTAAATTTAACCTAGAGTCCTAAAAGGAGAAGACATTAAATATTAAGGCATTAAGACAATAATGGATATTTTAAAATATTTCTTAGAGAATTGTATCTTATAGTATCAACTACTGGAAATTAGAGGATAGGCTTACCAACTTAAGGTTTGGAACTTCATATTAAATTTTGCTGCAGAGTTAGGTATAAATATTTTCTGGTTTTAAGCTAACATTTTGTGTTATCCTATGGTAACTTGCTTCAGCATCATATCCTGCACTCTTAACACGATTTGTATAAACCATGCTTCATTCCTTCCAGTTCTCCATCAGTCTCCTTTCTGACTTTCCAAAGGTAGCCATCAATTTGAGGACGTACTTCTCATACAGCAACCAAAAGGGATCACAGCCTTCCCCTTCCTTCCATGTGATTTGCAAGTCTGCGCAAGCAGTGAATTTCAGGGTACTTCCCCTGCCAATTTGGTGGTGGTAAACTTCCATAGGTGATGCCTTAAGGATTCCTGTGGTCTAGGACATAACTGGCTTTTGGGAGAATAAGTGTCTCTATGATGCATCGATGGACTTATCTGTAATGCATGATTTTGGAAAAATAACTGTATTCATGTCATCAAAGTAGTATAATTGTATGTTATGGACCATGAGGTAAAAGAACCCCAGTTATGTAATATGATTTTTTTTTTGAGCCAGCATTCACTTTGCTTGCATCCTACTACATTTATGCAGACCATTGCAATAGTTTTCTTTGACATAGACTAAAATAACTTTGTAGGTAGATAACTCACCTTTTGGAGAAATGGCTCCTACAATGTGTGGAAATGGTGAATTTCATCAAACTTTACTCAGTGTTGAGCATCAGGTACAGGCTATTCTAGAGGAAGCCCTTCCCCTCTGTATACAAACCCAAGCCCTTGTTTCTCGATGTATATGCTCACCTTTTCTTTCTCAATCACTCTCTGTTCTAGTCCTCCTCTGTTCTGAAACAGAGACAAAGATAGTTTTGTCTTATAATGCTCCTATCTGAGAGGGTTTTATATATTTTTCTCAATTATAGTGTTCTATATCCTTGGGCTTGTCATTGCATTTACCCCTACTGATGAACTCAATAGGTACATATCCATCTGCACACTGATAACTTTTCTGCGTAAGTATAGGAAATCATAAAGTAAGGAACCAACAGATGCCAATTAAATGAGATTTTTTTTTTCAAAGTCAAAATGCGGACCTGTATATCCCTGTGGGTATGCATTTATCACTGCATCTATTACAAGTTTTAATTGTCAATCTAGTAATAGGGTCACATTATAAAGCCTTTGTTCTCATATACAGCATATAAATATCACTATATATCATCAAGGAAAAAAGAAAGGGACATAAAGTGACAGGAACAAACATAAAAACGGAGAAAGTTCCTGGCAGTAATTGAGCCTCTCTCCAGCAAATGATAGTTTTCCTTCGCTATCCCTCAGACTTCCTCCAAGTTACTTAAATGCACGCGATTTTATTTAAATTATTGCACACTTTGTTTCTGACTGTTTGTGAGCATTTGCCAAGTATCCTGAGGCTAGATTTAATTGATTTTTGTAATTATGTCAAGTGAAGAGGAAAACTATTAATATATGGTTTTATTCACATGCTCGTTTTCAATCTCAGATTTAATGTTTGTTTCATATGTCAGAAAGCATCTATAACAACTCTATGGATTCTGTTTTGTAATTTCTTTAGAACTGTCATAAAATACAACTTTGTATTTACTTATAAATTAATAATAGTTCTGAAGCCTATTTCTAAAATATAACTGATGATTAATTTAAGCTTAATTTCAAAGCTACGCAACTTAACATCTTTACATCTTTATAGCAGTCTTCCAAGTCATTATTTTCTTTTTTTCCATTTTTATTATTATTATTTTCTTTATTTACATTTCAAATGCTATCCCGAAAGT